>NC_086320.1:50083869-50395119 GCF_036172605.1 Pelobates fuscus
CAGACTCAACTGGGTAATCCCTAAATTCTGGACTGTTAAGGGGTACTTGAGGACTGGGTTGGGAACCACTGTGTTAGAGGGACACTGTGGACACTGACACACCTTATACTCATTATTAAGGTAGGCCTCATAGTCTTGATGTATATTTCTCCTTGGACAATTCTATATAATTTTGTTAAATGGAAAAAAAAAAGTTTTGCAAACTTCTGCAGCTTAGCCTGGTCTGCTTAACCATGCCCCATTTTCACAAAAAGTGTTACAGGTCTGCTTCTTTGCTACTGGGAACATCGTGAGCTGAACTGCTGAGAGACCGAGGCTGCAAAATGGAGGAGGGGAGACACAATTGACATTTTATTAATATTTGATATGCAGTTTCGTAAGTCGTTACCTGCCCATTGTTTTCAATGATGTCAGAAAATACATGTCTGTTGCCAACACTGATAGTTTTGTCGTAAACAATAACTGTTTAAAATTCACAGTGAATCAAAGATGCCCTAAAGCTACCTCAGTGAGATTAACACTCAACACAGCACCCTCTGCTTATTAATCTTCATTTAATATCATCAGAACATGAATTGGCATATTGCTGACACGTAAAACTGGCACATTAAAACGTTCAAAGCCAACACTTAAAGCAGATCCAATTGGTCCATTTCCCATGACATGAACAGTTGTATACGTTTGGGCTAGAATACAGGTATATTGATATTGTACTGTACCATTTTAAAGACTAAGAGCTGTTCCATTGTTATTTTACACATCTAAATTTTTTTAATCATTGTGTGTGATCTGAGTTCATTGGCATATGATCCACAGAAAGCATTGTGGGTAAAAAACACATCACTCTTTATGTGATAACAAACAGCTATAGGTAAATGAAATAATTACACAGGTTCAAATATTGCTTTCTGAGTCTACTAGTGGCACTAACACTACTGTGATCAAGTTTGTCCAGTTGTAAGTTAGCCAATATGGGTTAGTTGTGCTTTCCGTGCCTGATACATTGTTTGGAATTATTAGGATATCTCACATTTCACAGCCTCTGCTCAATGGCTGCATACAACTCCAGCCCGATCATATCCCGGGCAGTGGTGACTCTAAAGCTGTAGTGTGGCATTTATCTGTAGCTATACATGCATGTGAGCAAAGTTACGTTAGGTCTCACTTTGGTCCTTACATTTTTCAGTAAAGTCCACAAGCTTCTTGCACACGCAAGGAAATAATCCCATCAATTACAATTCGCTGCCTCTCATACACTCTTAATTGAAAATATTTATGTATTTTTGGGAATATAAGACGAAAAATACTGCAAGCAGGAGAACCTCCCAGGAGAGGGTTCTCCAGCTCACTAGGCATGTTAAATTGGTTAGTACACTTTTGTGTCATCAGTGAATGTACAGTGTTTCACAGGTGACGGGTGATAAGATTTTATAATCTTGTTTTTTAAAAATATGTTCATTACCTAGCAATTCCACTAACACAATATATACCTAATGGTAATACGCTTCGATTAAGGTAAATTCATCGGGAGGAAATGCATGGAATAGCCTTCCAGCTGAAGTGGTAGAGGTTGACACAGTGAGGTAGTTCAAGCATGCGTGGGATAGGCATTAGACTATCCTAGCTATAAGATAAGGCCAGGGACTAATTAGAAGTATTTAGAAAACTGGGCAGACTAGATGGGCTGAATGGTTCTTATCTGCCGTCACATTCTATGTTTCTATGAAATAGGTGTTTATTATTAAGAGTATGTACATGGAAATTGACCATGTACCAGTGGTAAGACTGATCAGTGGTATGATTTTAATATCCTACTAGATGCTATGCTCTGTGCTATCAATTCTTTGGAATCAATCTGAAATAATCTTAATAGCATTTTCAATAGTATGCCCCCTCACTGTGATAATGCTGTACAACTGTTTATAACTATAATTATCATCAGTATCATTTGTAGTTTAGTTTAAATGCAGCATGACTAATATTTGAATAATTTGGCTACTAAACATAATATTTATACAAATAATAATAATAATAATGATTTTTTTTTTTTATGTGAATGGGCTTATTT
This sequence comes from Pelobates fuscus, assembly GCF_036172605.1. NCBI lineage: Eukaryota > Metazoa > Chordata > Amphibia > Anura > Pelobatidae > Pelobates > Pelobates fuscus. The sequence continues at coordinate 50,085,938 of NC_086320.1, forward strand.
TGAAAACTCTGCCATATCTACAAAATTAGATTCTAAAAGGAATCAAGAGTACTTATTATTGAAATAATTTAGGGGAGATTGTAACCCACTTTTAATTAGATTTGCAGCTTTGGATTTTTTTGTTAAAAAGGCTGTAGAGAATATTTGTTAACAAAGCTATTATTCAACCTTAAACCTGTACGTTTTTATCCCAGCGCTTCTAAATCTGCAGCCTTTATTGATATCGTCATAATCAAGGCTACTGGAAAAATTGCTGGAGCAACACAATTGCAAATTCAGCTGTTACAAGCCTGTATAGTTGCGATTTTGAGTTGTTGTAGGAAGGTAATGAGTTTCGAAAACAGCATACACTATATTTTAACTCATTCATTGATGCCATTCTCTACAAATAAATAATATGTTGTTGGTTGAACAGCGCCATTTGTAGACATGCCAGTTTGGCAGCAGCTATTAATATACTATTATTTGAACCATTCTAAGAATTTGTGTTTTTCTACAAGATTTATGTATCTTTATGTTTGTTTTTTTGTTACTCATGGTTTGGATTCCAAATTTGTGTTTGGATTTTGTTAGAGGTACATAAACCCCCTAATCAACAAAGGACATTATTGGGGGGCGGGGCCTGACCTCGAAGCAGAAAGGACACAAATCATAGCAGCTCCTGCTAAATACAGCAATTATAGCGAATTTTAAGGGCCACAACGGCTAATAAGGGAGACAGAAAGGCTACCCAGAGTGTGGGGACATCGGGGTGCACAGGTAGACACCAAACAAGCGACGAACAAAACCCCATACACCCAGCACAATGGTGAGGCCTACAAGCATGGCGGACGCAGGAGGGACGGCCGCTTTCCTGCAGCCACGACCGGCCAAGAATCAGACCTTGGGCCCTCGTTCCCCCCCCTCTGGACCGGCGGTGGTCATCCCGGTCTACCCCCTCATGATACCCCTACAAATCGGTGGAGAAACGACCACGATACAGAGACCCGCACCTACCATCACAAGGGCCTCCAAAATGGCGGACGCCGTCCATACAGCCTACCCACAAGATGTATGGCTGACAACAGAGCTCCGGCTAAACCTCATCTTTTCCTCCTTCTGGAAGCAATTGAAGGCTCACATGCGGACTCCGAAACACAAGCCACTGACGGCATGCACTGCACCACGAGGTACCCGACGGAGTAAAGCAGAAGCTCCCCCTAACCCTGTATCCGCAACAGTCCATATCGGGCAAGGGACCACCTCGGGACCACACCTGAGCACCAGGGTGGGCAGCAACAAAACGGGGCCTGGAGCCCTGGGGATACCCAAGAGAGGACCCCCACGGCACCCTCATCGAAGACCTGCACCGAGACTCAAGCCTCAATGGGGCAAGACCGGCCCGACACAGCGAATGAAACGGAGGGGCACAAAACTCAGAGAGGAGAATGCGCTGAGAACGCACACAGGAAGCTGTCACAGCCCAAGACAGGTGAACCCAGCCCGGCACACAGATTGGAAGGCACTATACTCACCAGCCAACACACCCCCACATTGCTCAGAGGCTCTAAGCTGCCTCGCACCGGGGAGACTACACAAGCTGCAACTATCAACACTGGGGGCATGCATCCAGCCCCTACTAGGCATCGGCTGACCCCAACGGGACTTGGAATCCAAGTCAGGCAAAATGCCCATCGTCACTCAGTTTCCTATGCCCCAACTGAACTTCCCCGTATGTCGGCTGGCATCTCTATTTTATGTATGACTTTGTTTTTTGGACTGCTCGCACAGGGGATCACAGGGAGGTATTATCCGTAGTCCATCGATTAAACACTAAGTATACCTATGCTTAGACTAGCCCATGTTCAAGCGAGTATTATACTCTTATATCGTTTTTATTTTAGTGCAATCTTATCAATATGCTGTTTAGCAGTTAGGTTTCCAGTGTTATGTTTAATCTTTTCCCCACAAGCACTGCTAGAGCACTATTACAGTCTTGATCATAGAATGATTGCATTTGTCATGTTTCACCACTGTCACTATGTCACTCCTCTGAATAATCTTCTCTAACATGACCATACGTTTTACCAGCATGAATACTCTAATGTTAAATGCAAATCTTAAAAAAAAAGAAAAAAAGTGCTGTGAAGCTGACATATTATATACGCTATTAGATAATCTTTTGTGATGCCCAGCGCAATGTCTCTGTTAATGTGTAAATCCTGCAAAGCACCACAAAAATAAAGAATTCAAAAAACAAAAAAAACAAAAAAATTCTAATGTTTTCTAATGTGCTTCATGCAAAGCGTATTGCTGTATTTAGGGACCTGTGTATTCTTAACACTTCAGTTACTATTGCAAAATCAAGTGAAACCTTCTTCCTGTTACTTTGTCAGGTATTTATTCTGGGGGGATGGGATGATTTTTTTGGTGATACCTCTGTTGAGAAGAGCCTTTGTTTTGAGTTCTAATATGCATCAAAGGGACATTCAAACTATGAATTTTCTGAACCTACCCTAGTTTGGATGAGTGTACCCGACATTACCCAAGTCTTGGGTACTAAAACCTCTGAGTATATCAAATGAACTTGTAATTATGTCTGACAATATTCACATCAGAACTAAATGGCACCTTGGGTTCTCGGTGGTGAAAACTTCAAACTGGAGCCAGAGATTGGAAGATCGTTCACTATACTTAGTTCAAGATCATATCAATGCTAATTTGGATGTTATTTTCTTTAAAAGCCTAGACTCAAGGGACTCAAGAGACCACCTTACAATGTGGCCCCAAAGTGAAATCTGTGTTTAGAGTCTGTTTAGGACTTTATTCTGTTTATTGTTTATTTATTTATTTTGAAAGACAGCTAAGTCCTTTAACCCAATTTTGACTGGTATTTTTTTTTTATCACTTTCCATCTATTGTCTATCAGTATTGCCCCAGTTTGGAACCCACCATCCATTGTCCATGGTTATTTTTTCCAGCATTCCATTTGAGGTAATTATCTATATAGTTCAAAACCAAACAATCTTATAACATAGTATTGATGTCATCATGCTAGCATTGTGACACAGTCTGTCTATTTAGCACCTTTCTTACATTCCAGCTGTCCCATCTTCCTTCTGATTCAATCATTTATAACATGTTTTTGAGGAAGATATCTGTTGTTTTCGAGTTTATTGTGGACAGCACATATAAAGACAATTTACACATTTAATGTGAAATACACATAGAATACAATTACATATAAACAATAACTGCAATGCTTTTTGATCAAATATAGAACGAGACAGATGTTTTCAGAGACCTCGGAACCTAAAGATGATCACAAGCAGAAATGTCCTTTTTTTTAAATAAATATTCCTGCGCAATGAAAAGAGGAAAGTGTCGTCTAACTCGTTTTATTGCACGTTTTCTAAGTAGGTAAAGATTTCCTTTTTTTATTGTTTGAATAGTGGATTCAGGAACGAGGAAAAAATAGCTGACGGAAATGCTTATTGTAGATAATTGGTGCATGGGAAGCCAAGCTGAACCGAATTGCATAGAAATAACACTCTGTTCTATAGTAACAGAATGTTGACTGATGAGCTAATCTTCTGGCGTTTGACTGCCGTCGCTATTTTTTTTTTTGCATGTCCGATAGGAAAAGAAAATCGTTTTCAGTTACTCACATTCTCATCTATCCTAGTGTAATTATAAATTCTGTTTAGACACAAAATTAATCTTTAAACATTTTTTTTATATGAAAGTGCTGACTTTTTGTTTTCATTCTGTACCATGCAATATCTCTCTCTCTTATCTGTGTGTGTGTGTGTGTGTGTGTGTGTGCGTGGGTGTTTATGTATATGTGACGTGTGTGTGTGAGCATTAACAATCCTTAATATAAACTAAATATATAAATAACATATATGCGCAGGATATGTGTTTAGGAATGCCACAGCAAATTCTGATGTAATCTAGTTACTGACAGTGTCATGAGTCTGGAAAACCATATATCCAGGTATGTTATCCATGACAATATTCATATCTGAGATGCAGAATGTGTGAATTCCAAAAGCAAATTGTGTGCAAAGACTGCGCATTCCATCAGCACACACTGCAAACTGGCGACTGATTTTCTCGGTTTCTCCACTTGTAGGGTTCAGAGGGTTGGACTATCCCTTTAAAGATGGTGGGGCGCAGTGTGAACCATTTGAGATACCATGCCCTGTTAATCCATCTGCATCTCCAATTGTCAGTAAAGGGAAGACTGGAAACTGCAGTTCTAATCATTTTTTTCTAACATACACTTCTCAGTAGTCCTTACATTACCAACAGATTTGAATTATATTTTTACAGCGAAAACGGAGGCTTGTGGGGAGGGGAATGCCGCCACACCGGCCCCTGTGGACCAGCCTCTACAGCTCAGAGATATTTCCCAGGTTCTAACTAAATAAAAACCCTAGCCGGTGAGGTAAATGACTCTAGCTGGTAATTACTAGAACAGATTATTAGCAAATGTGTAGAAAACAGATACTGTATTAAATTACTGTGTTACAGATACTGAGCAAAGTGTATGGGTGAAGAAGAAAACTACAAATAGCAAGACTTCACGCAATAAGGAATAGAAAAGGACTGCGTTCGTTCATCTTCTAGATTCTAGGTGGCTGAGCATTAGAGGAACTGTAGTTCACCAATATCTGGAATATCATTGCTGGTTTAAATCTATATTGGGCTTTCTTGTGTTTTTTTGTTTTTTTAAACGTATGTGTTTTATTGACTCCTTCTCAGTCACTTATTATCATACATTAATCTTTATGAACCAGATATTAGTATGTTTCTGCCTGTGTACATTCTCCCAGGGGATGGAGTGACCTACTTAAAGACCTGGTAGATGATGTTTAAATATGCCATTTGTACAGTAAGGTGCTCAAATCCACATGAGATAATCTACACAGACAAGGTTTTTTTTTTTTTTTTATCAGCGAGCTTGAAAAACATTGCAGAGATAATATTGCAAATAGCTGTTATAGTCTGTAACAATTTGCTGCAAATTCCTTGTAATCGTGCTAGCTATAGGAGCAGTAAAGGCTAGTAAAGACTATAGCATCAGTAAGGACTCTTAAGGGACACCTCTTTAAATGAGAACGCTGAGTTTGCAAGCTGTGGTTTACAGTAAGTATTGTAGGTTTTATGTTTAGTACTGCTTTTTCATAATCAGAACCTAAGTCTCAACATTAAGTCATTTCACACGGCTATCTTGATTCAAATGTATAGTTACATTTAGTTTTAATTCATAAAGAAGGACTAAACAGGCTCTATCGCAAAGGATACCGTCAGAAACGCCGAATGAATTCTGAAACACAATACAAATCTGTGCTCATTTGCATGTGAAGGTGGGAACTCTGGGATACTTGTAGAAACATGATTACGCAAGTCTCTGTCCCCAAGGGAGACTTTACAAAGTCCAACTTGAGATATGCAAGTAATGCACACCAGCAGATTTTCTATTTGCACTGTGGGGAGTTTCACTGTTTTTTTGTCTCACCACAATCTTGTTGGCATCTAGCTATATGGTCTCAGAGAGTCTTTAGCTCCTAGGCAAATGATGCCATGCTGATGAGACCCACAGGGTAAAACTATGCAGTCCATAGCTGGTTTCTGGTTACTGGTGCCATGGTTTAGAAAAGCTGTTTTTCAAAAAGGCATATATTGCTAAGGGTACCTACAAAAAGGCAGGGTGATGTTTTAAACACATTGCCTGTACATGCGTATATGCAGTTCAAGCTGGGAACTCTGGCATAGTAGTGGAAACACAATGTCTCTAGTGTGTGTGCACCCAACTATATGTATATATATTCTTTCAATGGACAGATTACGTTGTACTGATTGGAAGATGCCTGTATGTCCTAAAACCCTACACTACTATAGCACACTACTCTACACCTTAACACCTATGTTACCCTACACTACACACTGTGTGGCACTAGGCACTGGCAGTAAGTATTAACCCCTACACTAACACTAAATATTAACCCCTAAACTACACTAACACAAAACTTTAACCCCTAGACTACACTAACACTAAGCATTAACCCTACCGTATTCTAACACTATTGACCCATAGACTACATTAAAACTTAAACTAATGGTAGCCCTGACTTATAAATATCGTGGAATATAAAAAACACATGAAAAATAATGCAATCTTCTTTATTTTTTATTTTTTTTAGAATGTATCCAAGACCTCACTGTTACATTTGTTTTTAGCATAATACATGGTTTTTGGTTCTAAGTATATTTTTTTGTTCCAACTATTAAGGTTATTTGTACAGAATCTGCTTTATGAAAACATTAAAGCGGCAAACATTCAAAGCATTTGCACTATGTGATTGTATCATTGAGTGCCATGCAATTTGTTATACACATGTAATATGTTATATAAAACAAAACAGGGGGTGTTTCAGTTGATTGCCATGTCACAAAGCCTCCAGATGAAAGTGTTTAGTAGAGAATAAATGAAATATCTTGCATGGTGAGTCTGAAAGCAGTCAGTAAGGGATCAAGTCTTTTGTGCTCTTATGAACACTATTAGGAAGTCTCATGGACAAGTTGGACAAATGTCTAAAATAGAATTTAAAAAAACAAAAAACATTACATGTAAAGTTACAGCATGGTCCTCCAAAATGCATCTTCTTAAGCAACCCCACGTCGTGGATACTTTACTCATGAAGAGCCAAAGGCATTTCAATGTCACTGTTTGAATATCTACAAATGTTCAATACGAGCTTCCCCTCTCGGCACAGAAAATAATAGGGAATTAAATGTGTGGCACGGGTCATTTTTTATCACAACTTCCTGCTGCAAGATGATATTATAGGTATTTAACTATGCTTTCGTTTGCCATATGAACTCTTCCAATGTCCGACAAATATTACTTTGTAACCTGCTCATCTGGCCTGCATTGAAATGTTACAACGAATGCCCTGTGCGTACCGACCCAAAGCTTTTATGTCATGTTTTTTCACATAATGAAAGAACACATGCTTATTGTCTCTAGTTATTAATCTGCGCTCTATATGATTAAAGCTTCCTTGAGCCACATTAATGCTAACATTCGGTTATCCTCTGATGATATAAACTTTCCGGATGCTATATTTATCTCCCACAGTTTGTATTTTGTCAGCAGTAAGTCTACCGATATATAACATCAAGGTCATAAGGAGAATGAGTTGGACTTGCTCAGATTAGAGGTGAAATATGTAGAGGCTGGTTTGGCTTTCTGATAAAAGGTGCTCATTTACTGAAAACATGCCCCAATTACTGCACTTTTACGCCATCATGGTACTCTGTGATATTGGGTATAAATTATGATGGCGACACAATGCCTAGTATAAATAAAGACACAGTATTAGTCAGAACACAGGTGTTTGTCTGCGGACCAGGCACAGCCCTCTCTTTACTTTTGTGTGGCACTAGGCACGTCTAGAAAATCAATCAGTTCTACTGTATTACATATTACAGTTAATAAAACCTTACCATTTTCCACATAAGGTAATGCCCATTAAAATGTTAGACCTCACCATTGAGCTGTTTAAACAATAAATTTGAATGCACAGAACAACCATTATATTTTTAAAGAGTAATCATTTTCTAAAATTGCTAATATCTTATCCCTTACCCTGTTGATGACATCAGACATCCTATGTTTGCACCTGCACAAATAAGAAAGAATGCGTATGCGTATGCATGTGTGCATGTGTGCATCCTTTTATAATACATGGTACATTGTCCTTAGGAACTTAAAGCATTCTCATATGGCACCTAAATTAGCTTAAATAATATTTAGACCAGCATTGAGTAGGAAAGAAGGGGACTCAACTATTTTAAGGAAGACAATTTTGCAGTTATGTGTAAAAGTGACTTGCAAATTATAAACTTTAAAAAAAAATTAAAAAAAAGATTTAATGCCTATCTTTGCAATAAAATAAATCTATTTAATATGTATTTGCTTTTAGAGGCAGACTACGGTACATTTCTCGTAGCATTGCTTGTGGGTAGGCAATGACAAAGTCACTTCGTCCTTACTTGTAGATACAGGGGCTGGATGACCTCTTATTGAAATTTGGCCCAAAGGGAATCTAACATGGGGAATTTAAACTATTCCTGCTTGCACGTGTTTACGTGGTATAGTGCAATTTTCTGACTTAGGTAGGTGGCAGTTTATTTATAGTTCTGTTATTTTTTGTTTTTGTTTTTTTAAATCCCTTTATTGGTCATCCAAAATAGTACATAACATTATGAAAGCATAAAATTGGGTACATTCGTCATACACGTTTCGTCAGAGGTTTTTAAAATCGGTATACAAACATTAGTAGACATACGTGTAAGTATACAAAAACATATGTTAAATGGCTTTGCGAGTGGTATAGAAGAAAACCTGACATTACGTTTTTTTTTTCCTTTCTTGTTAAAGACAAAATATAAAGCAGTTAAAACAAATATACTGTGTCCGTTTTGCAGATGTCATACATTGTAATATAAAAAAAAAAAAAAAAAAAATGAAAAACAAATAACCATTATATTGCATTTGACACTGTTAGAGATCCACCAAGTATATAATGATGACACGTACTGGGTTTAAGAGGGGAAAAGAAAAGAATAGAAATGAAAAGAAAACAGGAAACTAACAAATTGTGATATACCATGAAAGGATACAGTTTTAGCACATTTTCTGAGCTTGAGGCCAGATGCCTCAGTTTGTCAACCTATTCCCAGTCAGAGGAAGGTATAGTGGCAGACTTGGCTGAGTCCAACATAGTGAATTCAACTGTGTCCCCAACTCTGCAAACTCTGCATCCCTAACCACAGATTTTGGTAGACAAGGGCAGGAACGAAGAGAGCTGTGAGGGCAGAAGGGTTGAAGGGTGGGGGACTACGCTTATAGTCCGTCTGGAGGGAACTTAGGATGGGTTATTGCGATTTAGGATCTGGGTTCGTTCTGCATGTATTCCATCCATAGGTCCCAGGTCTTTTTATAGAGGGAGCATTTGTGCGAAATGGAGAGGTTGAGTTCTTCTATGACTCTGATGGAGTCCACTTTTTGAATCCATTCCCAAATTGTTGGTGGTTCGGTTTTCGTACAATGAAAAGGAATTAGAAGGTTGGCGGCTGACAGTAGTTGCATGAGCAACATAGATGTGTGCCTAGGCATAGGCATTTGGAATAGATAAAATAGCACAGGCTTCGGGTCAAGTGGATAAGTTTAATTATGTGTTCCCAATATTTAACAATCTTAGGGCATGTCCACCAGATTTGAGTTATGGTGCTATTATCCTGATTACACCGCCAACATTTGTCAGATGTTGTTGGGAAAAGAGTGTGTAATCGAGCTGGCGCGTAGTGCCATCTCGGAAGTCGTTTGTAATTTCCTTCCTGAGCGCTTGAGTTGGTAGAGGAGTTGTGTATTCAAAGAAATATTTTCATCCAGTCTTCTCGGGATATGTCAATTGCTAGGTCTTTGGCCCAATTAGTAGTGTATGATGGAAGTGTGGTAGAGGTCCGGACAAATCAGCGCATGGAAGATAGAGAGATGTTTACAGGTGGTCTTTTGTGTTGTGCAATATGTTTCTAACTGGGTGGTGTCCCTCTTGGTGGTGGTTAAGTTGGGCGTGGACGTGAGGAAATGTGTCCGTTGGGCGTATCTGAACTGTTGCAGTGCCGTGGGAGTGGATATAAAGGGGATGGGTGAGCCGAGATTTATTTTAGATTTCTCTCGTGCTCACCCAGCATCTCAGGGTAGGAATGATAGTTGGATGAGTGGCGTGTTGCGGGTGTACGAATGCTCTACATGACTTGTGCCAGGGAATTGTGTATATCGGTGCCCGGAACATTGAGGCTTCCAGACACACTCATTGTTTTGTGGTGTTAGGGTTTGACCATTCGTAGACCTTTGTTAGACATACTGCTTTGTGATATGGTTCAAAGTTAGTGAGTCCCAATCCCCACAGGTATTTAGGCCTGGTCAGGATTAGGAAAGGGATTCTGGGATGTTTTTCAGCCCATATGAGTGAAGTAAATAGTTTCCTAGATTCTGTGAAAAAGGATTTGGGGATAAGGATCGGAAGCGTTTGTAGTAAGTATAGTTAGTGCGGGAGCTTATTCATTTTTAAGCTATTTACCCGGCACAAAAAGCCAAAGTGTGGTTTATGCCATTGCTTGAGATCATGAGCCACTGCTTGTAGAAGTGGTGGGAAATTAAGCTCATATGTACTTAATGGCCCCCGGGCCCATTTAAAGGGATATTTTTGTGAGATGGCTGTTTTGGTGTCTGGCATTATGTTCAGTGCCAGGGGTTCACTCTTCGCATAGTTAACCTGGAAGTTTGATAGTTCGTTATAATTCACAATTTCTTTGAGGAGGTGTGGCATTGTGTCTATAGGGTTAGAGACCGCGAAAAGCAGGTCATCTGTGAAGGCCGCAATTTTGTGTTCGTCCACACCCACTCGCACCCCCTGGATTACAGGGGGATATCCCGTATACCTTGTGGGAAGGGTTCCATTACTAAAATAAATAAAAGAGGGGATAGAGGGCACCCCTGTCTTGTGCCGTTCCCAATGCGAACTAATAATTGACCATTTATTTTGAGTCTAGCTGTGGATGTGGAGTATATAGCCCCCAGCCATTTTATCCAATTGGGACCGAATCCCATTGCTCTCAGCATGTCTAACAGCATGGACCAGTCCACCCTGTCGAACGCCTTCTCAGCGTCTATGGAGACAAGAAGGGATTGCGCCCTGGATAGTTTAGAGAGGTATATCAGATTCAGTAGTTTCGTAGTGTTGTTCTTGGCCTGTCTACCTGGCACAAAGCCAGCTTGGTCCAGGTGGACTAGCCCATCCAAAAGCTGACGGAGGCGGTTAGCCAGAATTTTAGTGAATAGATTTAAATCAACATTGATTGGGGAAATGGGCCCGTAACTGCCACATTCACAAGGATCTTTTCCTGCTTTCGGGAGTAATGTAATGTGCTTTGATGCTGAAAGGGGTAGACCCATGTCAGTAATGAGTGAGTTAAATGCTCGTAGGAAATGTTGCAACAGTTCCGTCTGAAAAACGTTATCGTATTTGGCAGAGAACCCGTTGGGTCCTGGACTTTTGCCTAATGGTAGGTGTTTGATTGCCATTCGCAATTCATTGTACTGCAACGGCTCGTCAACTACATTACGAGGGATTGTGCGTTTAACCCTTGTCTCGCTATATCGAGATGTACGCTCCGTAGACGGCAGGACATCTCTGAGATTATACAGAACGTATAATAGTCGTGAAACACCACCATTATGTCTGGGATGAGGTAGGAGGTATGTCCATTGGTCGTTTTAATTTTTTCAATAAATGTGGCTTGTCTCTGCTGCTTGAGGGCTCTAGGCAGTAGTTTTCCACATTTGCCCCCTTGTGAGTAGAATATGGTTGGTCAGTAACAACTTATGCTTGGTTGGGCGTTTAGTAGACTTTGTAATTTGGATCTCATGTTTATCATATAGTTATAGTCTGCTAAAGATAGTGTGGCTCGGTGTTTGTTTTCTAGGTCCCTAATCATGGATATGTCATTTTTGGCCTCTGCTTCCCTCGCTTTTTTGGGGGGGGGGGATGCTATGGCCATCCGGGTCCCTCTTATCACACATTTGTAAGCTTCCCATGTCACAGTAGGAGATGTCGTGGAGGTAGAATTTTCTGCAAAGTAGAGGTTGAGAGTTCCCCTGATTCGGGTAAGGAGCATGTTGTTTAGGAGCAAGGGTAGGGATGGGACGGTAACGGCTAGAGACAAGGGGACGTGATCAGACCATGTAATCGGTCCATAGGAGCATGTCTGGATTAAATGCAAGAATCTGTGGGGCATGAAAAGCATATAGATGCGGGAGTAGGAATTGGCTGCTGGAGTAGTCCATCTGGGATGGGTGTAGGATGGGTGTAGTATGCGCCAGCTGTCATATAGTTGTGCATTGTCAAGTAAAAAAGTGAGGTGTTTTCTGGTGGATGATTGGTATGTATGCGTGGCAGAGGTAGAGTCGAGTGTAGTGTCTAGTGTTGTGTTCATGTCACCACCCAGAATTAGTACCCCTTCCGCGTAGCCATCTACTCTGTCCAAGATAATAAGCTTATCTTTGTTGAACTAGAAGTCAGACATGCCTTTTTAGAGGCTGTTGGAAATAAGGAAATAGGTAATTGAAGACATTAGACCTAGATAGCAGAACTGGAGCCAAATCTACTAATTTGGTGTAAAATGTGCAAGTGCCTAGTTAGTTCCCAACCAAGTTAGTGAATATCCCTGAGTGTTCTAGAAGTAGTTTGGTATGGCAAGCTCTATTTTATGCAAAAGTGTGTTGGTGACTCAATGTGTACCACCTTAAACGTTGAATCCATTTTGTAAACTAACCACCACTTACGAGACTGTGCAGTACATTTTCTTACATGATTATCTTCTTTTTCGCCTCAATGGTCTTTTTAAATCAGGATTTGTCCCCTTTCTAGCTTTTTACAAAGAAGAAGGTATATCTCTTATATTGAGTAAGCCATCCTTATTCCCAGAAATATCTCTTTTCAAACAGGTCAATTTGTGTTATATTTTATGTGTTCAACAGCAAGTTTTTGTATTTACAATACATAATGAATAGTGATAATTTTTTTTTGTGTGTGTGTTTTTCTTGGATAATCATTTAGATTTTTTGTTAAATGTGTTAGTAGTAAACTTTAAAATGTATCATAAAATGTATTCATCTGCATTTTAGACCACCATTTTAAACCACCTTAGATCTACTGTTCACTAGACACCTGTTTGTCTTCCTCGACCATCTAGACCTCGTAGATCCCCTTGAACTAGTTTATGTAGACCCCTGTCAAACTGAGCTTGCTATGAACTTAATCAGCTAGATTTCCTTTGAAATAGTCTACCAAGTTGCAGGTACTGCAGAGTAATTGGACCCTATGATATGTGTGGTTTAGTCACAGATTGACTCCCTGCAAGCCATATAGCTGGCGAGATGTTATGACTGTCCATTCTAGAGAAAGAATTCTCCTATTCAAAGCACAACGGCAAGAAAACATTTCAAGTGATGTTCCAATTCTATCACCACCACCTGGCAAAGCCTTCCTTATACTGGGGAAGGAGAGAGAAAGGAAACCAAGGCAAAGCGGTGTTGAGTGTTGGAGCCCTAAATTCAGGGTTAAACTGTTGCAAAATGGTTTAACTCCTGAAAGAAAAATGGTACGTAGACCAATCCTGCCCCCATATCAGCTGAGATTGTCGAGGGTGGAACTGTTCCTTTAAATGATCTAAGAATATGTTTAATTCTTTAAATACTGGAGTGTGTGTTTGAGCTTCTGAAGTTAATTGGTGTCATAATACCCCATGTAACAGTAATCCTCATACCGTTTTTAACTCTGTCAGTACTCTGTACTGTCCAACACATTGTGAAACAATGCACTCAGCACACCTCGAAGGGTTCCAGAATCCACTGGTTAATTCATCTTGTAATAAAGAATATCTCACCCAAAGCACTGCACAGAAAATGTTTATGTCTTTGTTTACTGATGATGTGTATTCTAAGGGACCGGGCTGCCCTCTTTTTTCATTCCTCTGCAGGGTAGCAATTCTATTGACTGAACTCTGTGGTATATGTGTCATTAAGATGGATAAGGAACAGTGTACTTGTCATAAAATCGTTCACCTCATCAACTCATAGACATGACAGAATAGAAATGAGTTTGTAAAAGTTTTTGCTACCTGTTCACTTTTCCAAATGAGTAAGAGCTATATGGCCCAAATAACAAAACACAAAGGGAAAGAAAAGTGCATAATGTGAAATAGTATAGCAACAGTATCCATTAACAATGCTGCTTTTATTTCAACCCCTTAAGGACACATGGCATGTGTGACATGTCATGATTCCCTTTAATTCCAGAAGTTTGGTCCTTAAGGGGTTAGAGGGACATTCTAAGCACAAAACAACATTAGCCTAACAAAGTGGTTTTGGTGTATAGATCATTTCTAATGTAGTCTCACTGCTCAACTATTTGCCATTTAGGAGTTAAACCACTTTGTTTATGAAGCCCTTGCCATACCTCTCTTTTCTTCCTTTATTGTACAGTGTGTTTAATTTAGAATTCCTTATCTCCTGTTTGGGTAATTGCCATCTAGAGCCTGCCGTAGTAAAGTTCAATCAACAGAGCAGGAGATAAGAACGTTTAAAGTAAACACACTGTGCTGTAAAAACAAAACCAGTTTTTTCGTGGAGGCTACATAAACAAAGCCATTTAACTCCTAAATTATGGTGAGACTGCAAGGGCAATGATTTATACACCAAAACTGCTGTTATGGTGCTTAGAGTATTCTTTTAAAGGCACCCTTGCATCTCAATAAAATGATCTGGCTGCAGTGGGTGAAGTGGCCCTTTCGTTTCAAGCCTGCAATGATAAACATGCTTACATTTGAAGGGTTAACTCGTCTCTAGTGGATTCCTTGGTTATGACCAAATCAATCTCAGTTATTTGACTAGTGCAAAGTAGTGTTTTGCCGCAGATGTACACTTGTCTATCATTGCTTCCCTATAGGGAAGCATTGGATTGGCTGAGATCATCTCAATCAGGGAGATGGCATGGCATCGTTGACACCAGCACACTGAGAGCTTAACATTAAGCAAATATCACCTTTCAAATCCTCACACCGAGGTGACGACCTCTTGATAGGTAACAGGAAACTATAGCATTAGGAATACTTTTGTTCCTTTAAGAGGACAACAATAGCCAACCTTTTCGATATTTGTAGACTGTGGGCTATGTGTATGAAGGTAAAAACAGGTTGATGAGATTTCATTGGTTTCCATGGAGTATTTTCTTTATGTAGTACTTTATCCTAAAATAGTGTCTGTTTGTACCGTAACAAATATAACCATATGTTTCCTTTAATAATATAGACCAAACCTTTCACCATCTTTAATATTGCCATGGCATACGATGCATTATGAGAAATGTTCTTTACAACTATCTGCAGTGCCAAACTGAGCTAAGCATCACAGGAAATACAGTTTACCGTCCAATATCTTTCTTCAGTACTAAGACTAGCCATCACTGTCCTAGGTGCTGAAATCCACGCTCAGCACAAGGAATGAGATAAATGCTTTATCATGTTATGGGAAAAGGCAGAGCAGATATATATGCCACATTTTTTTTTTTTTTTACAAAGAGACAAATATTCATCCGAGGCATGAAATCACAATACAGCTTCACCCATAGTCTCCCACAGCATGCATCACTTTAAATGTGGGCACGTATTTTTAACATACACAATTACACTAGTTCTGATGCTAAGCTGAAGGAAGGATAGTGCTGTTAGATTTGTATTATTTGAACAATATTTTCCCCGAGCCTTTCTGTGGCTTACTATGTTGCAGTCCATGGATTGCTCAGTAACAATTTATTTGATACATGCAAATATATCAGTTTTGAATTGTAAAGGTCAATTTTGTCCGCTGGGCATTTTTCATATTTTAATGCAATTCGGAAGATATATTTTATGTTTTATTTTTAAATTATGGTAAATTATGATGCTGTGCCATGAATGTATAAAGAGAAACCATTTCATTTTGTGGATGAAATTCACTTTCTTTATACCCCTCCCCCTCCCAGTAACACAAACATTTGGCTAAATAGTAACTAGAGCTGATTTGAGGAAATTTGTAAACCTGCTGTTATTGCTTACATTTTCTCATACGGTTTTCTTTTTTTGGGGGGGGGGGGGGAGACGATGACTTTTTTTGTTTTAATATCTTTTTATTTAGATAGGAGAGTCCATTCGTAAACTTTGTAAAAAGGTTCGCGTATCACAGTGTGGTGCGGGACTCGCAGGTCTGCGTCAATTAGAAGTTAAACTGTGGAATGCGCAGGTTCCATGAACATTCAAGTAACATGCGAGACGTGCAAGTCTCAATTTTTCTTTTTCACTTTTTTCCATGTTTTTTCATGCAGGGACTTGACCTTAACTTGCAGGCAGTGTCCCCAACGGCACATATTGGGACAAGAGAAAGCATAACATAGATAACTATACAGTAGGTCAGCGTTGTGGGTATACTGCGCTTTTTAAGGGTTTGTCTCATACGGTTTTCAATTCAAACTAAACTATGGAGAGTACTAAGAGAGAGTAGTTTGGAGTATATTAAGAGGGGACTCGGGAGGATAAAAAGACGGTACTATTGGGGACTGGGGAACATAATATTTTATTAACTGTTATTTTGATTATCCTTTTTTTATAAAGAATACATTTACCAAATACAAATAGGTGAATGCAATTCAATGTAAAAATGTAATTGTAACATTTTCATTTTTTATATTAGTTTTTCTAAATAATACTGTGTTTGTAAGTGTTTTATTGAACCAATGTATTGTATTTTTACATTCACAATAAAAAAGTTGTTTAATTTTATTTAATATATATATATATATATATATATATATATATATATATATATATATATATATATATATATTTAATTTGCCAAAGGAGACATGGAGTCTCATCTCTGGGGTCCAGTGGGGAGCACAAACCCCTCTGTGCAATTTAAGCACAGATGACCATGTCCCTCCCTCACTTACCGTATTTATCGGCGTATAACACGCCCTGGCGTATAACACGCACCTCATTTTAAGAAGGAAATTTCCCCCCTCCCATAGTATTCTCCCCCCCTCCCATAGTGTTCCCCCACCCTCATCCCATAGTGTTCCCCCCCTTTCTATAGTATTCTCCGCCCCCTCCCATAGTATTTTCCACTCCCTCCCATAGTGTTCCCCCCTCATCCCATAGTGTTCTCCCCCCTCCCATAGTGTCCCCCCTCCCCTTGTCCCATAGTGCACTTTTCCTCCCCTTGTCCCATAATTACTTACCTGTCTTGAAGCGTGGGCCGGCTTCACAGCACGCACCGCAGTGCAGGAACTTAAATTTCAGGTTCCGGTTTCCGGCGGGACTGAAAGGAAGTGTGCACACTGAGTGCGCACTTCCTTTCAGTCCCGCCGGAAACCGGAACCTGAAATTCAAGTTCCAGTACCGCGGTGCACGCTGAACACCGGCCCACGCTTCAAGACAGGTAATTAAACCTTCACATTCGCTCCATAAGATGCACAGACATTTCCCCTCACTTTTGAGGGGGAAAAAAGTGCGTCTTATGGAGCGAAAAATATGTATATCGGCGTATAACACGCACACATCATTTGCCCCCTATTTTCAGGGAGAAAAAGTGCGTGTTATACGCCAATAAATACGGTATATTTTGAGCAGCTCCCTTACACACCGGGATGTGATGTAATCACAGTGCTTGAATGCTTAAAATTCCTGTGCAACACATAGTAATCACACAGTGCTCTCAGTCAGTCATTGTCGAGCAAAGTTGTATTGGCCAATGCAGTGGAGTGACTGGGCTGTCACATGACCATGGTGCACAGACTCATTTCATTGTTATCACTACAATGATTTGCAGTGGTCATGGTGCATAGAGCTTATCTTTAATTTTAAATAAAATAATAGGTAATGTTTGGCAAATTACAAAAAAAAAATAAAAAATATCCAGCTACTATTAGTATTCAAGTTTAACTATTTTGACTTACAATTTACAATTGCCTTGCCAGTTCTCAGTTTAACATATCCAGTAGAACAAAAAAGCAGGTTATGCCACACCCAGTAGTTTCTTCACCAGGTAGACTTTATCGTGGAGTACACAAATGTTGACAATGTTTTGGCTCCCCTGAGCCTTTGTCAAGTCTGACTTAACAAAGGCTCAGGGGAGCCGAAACGTTGTCTACATTTGTGTACTCCACAATAAAGTCTACCTGGTGAATAAACTACTGGGTGTGCCCAAACCTGCTTTTTTTGTTCCGCTTGATTTGTCTGGGCTGGGGTCCTCCCTGTTTTGGAGCACCCTAGTGGAAGTACTCCCCGAAAACGTGTGTGTGCAAGGTCCTCTGAAAATGTTCAGTTTAACATATGGCCCTTTAAATGCACCATGACCCTATGTGATATATGTAATACAGGCAGGTGGACCTTAAACTAGAAGTAAACACTGACTATTAAAGCATATTAAGCAGGTATTCGTAAAACAGAAGGAGTACATAAATTAAATGAGGAATTATTTGCTAGCAAGTGTGTATGTGTGTGCATGTGTTTATATATACTATATCTATATATATTGATGCTGTAAGTTCTAGGAGCATTTATAGGCTATTGTCTACGCCAGTGTTAGGTTAAGCTGTAATGAAATATTTAAGCATGACTGGAAAAGACAGCTCCCAATGCTATGCTGCCTTGGTATGAAGTTCTGTTCTTAATGAGATATTCTATCAGTGTTCATAAATTAACCACACAAGGCATGCATTAGCCTGATGGGCTGCTTCCACCGCAAAAGCTTTTAACCCTTTGTGTGCCTGGCAGTTACACAGTGCAAGTAGTGCCGGCGGCCCGTGTAGGCAGTGCCCACCTCGTCCTCCACGTGTCAGCAATCATAGAGTTAAACATTTCGAGATGGGATTAACCTTTTTTTTCCAAAATACCAAAGCAGTTATTTCATGGAGACTCAATTTATTTTGAACGTTCAGAAACAGATTGCGTGCTCGTAATAGGTACTTCCCATTTACCATTTACTGAAAATAAATGGCCGGGCATCCCCGCCCATGTACGAAATTCGCCATCCCAGCTGGAAATGAAACTGCAATAAACACGATATCCTCGTGGACTGATAAAGTCGGTGTTATTGATTCAAGCTCGATTGGTACATGCATAAACGTCCTTCAAACTTCACAACCCACAAACCCTTGGGGACTTTATTGTGAAGTTATTGTGGACTATATTTCCCAGGATGCTCTGTGACACAGATTAGTCATCACTCTCTTAGGAAATAGAAGGAAAGAACTCATTTCAAGCTCAGTTCCATCTGACTATTTTTCTTTACTTTTAGTGGTCCTGCACTAATTGTAAGAAATTGTTACAATACCCATACCACTATACATCGCAGATTGATGATCATTTATTTGTCTCTATGTGCAGTGCAAGAGGGTGGGGGGGGGGGGCGTTATAGATATTCTAAGTACATCTAATTAAAACTACATCTTGCTCACCAATTTACTACAGCACCCCCAACTCCCAAAGTAAGTAAGTTTATGATTTTAGAGGCAGATAATCGCAGTTCAATATGCTCATCTTTATTTATATTAACAATAACAGTTGTTAACCACCAATATATACTGTAATTTTTACTTCCCTATGACTTGAAACCTTATAAAAAAATAAAAACAAACATTATTCAGCGGCTTTGTGTAAAAAAAAAAAGTGAAATATATTATGTTATCTCCATCATATGATCCAATGACAAATATTACCATTATTAAACAGAGCACACTTTAACCCCTTTAATACCAGATTTAGGCAAATCCTCTATTGTCGTGATAATAGTTCCGACATAGCATCTGCTTAGAACGTGTTAAGGGCAGGAAGGTGAGTTACTGAGTCCATTCCAGATCTCTGCCATGAGTCAGGTTCTACTTTAGAATGATCTCAATTGAACCAAATCAACGTCCAAATATAATACTGTCAATTTACATATAGGAAACTTCTAAAATCAATTTAAAATATACTGAGAGTATATATAAAGGGGTTGGCTTAGAATATTACGATACGATGTTGTACACGTTGAATTTTTGGGGCATTTTGACCCTAGTTCACTTTTATTCTGTTGTATGGACTCTGATCTACTTAATTCTCACCCTAATGAAAATCCAATTTTTATTGCCTTTTGCAGCTCGAGCTGTAATGATTACCACATAAAAAGTCCGATCTGCTCATGTGCCCATCCCAGTATCCTTTGCAAATAATCGCAGAATGATTTATGCCTGGGGAACTCAGCAAAGAATGCTGAGTCAGATGCACACAGTCCTTCTGTTTAGCTAACTGTGCTACCAGTGGCAGAAAATGCAATAAAATACATTTCTACAGATCTGTTCATCAATACATTTGCTAGTCATTTGCTAAGAGATTAAAATAGCACTCTGACATAGATATGGAAACCATTAATACCGTGCTTTCCAAAAATGACTGTAAAGTCCCCGATTTCTCAACATGTCTGCTGAAACACCGGTGAGTTCCTCGGTTTCAGTTATTTTGCTCTATCTACCTGTGCTTAAGCAAGGAAATCTTGAACTTTGCTGCTCTTGAAGTTTGGTGCCATAGACTCCTGCTATATAATTAAAGGGCATGTTAAACACCAAGATGAGTATATAGCCCATTGTAGTAGTTAGGTTGACAGAAGGCTATTGTGCTGTATCGCATTTCAGTATCAAACTGTTTTTTGTTTTTTATCAACTTAGTGTCCTTCAAGACATTGACAGCCTCGCACATGGTTTTACCATATTGGTAAAGGGGAAGTGTAATTCCTACATTTACAATGAGAATTGTGTCTTTATGTTGGTGATATTGATTGGCTGAAAGTGTCAGCTGTCATGGTCAGCCAATCAGTGGCAATTAAAGTTGGACAGAATTGGCACTGCTTAGTGTGGAAGTGCAACGTACATACTAGCAATTCTTCAAACCAGGGACCAGGCCAAGAGCATCTTGGAGACTGTTGGGCTGTGTCAAATTGCTCAAATACAGTTTGACACAGAACAGGGTATAATGCCAGAAGTGTTCTAGCACTATCACAACTCTATTGTAGTGGTTATGGTGTTTAGAGTGCCCCTTTTGGGGTTTACTGGATAAACACTGAGGTTTGGCAAATGTAAAACTGATTTTGCACCAGAGAAATGGAACTGGTTAAACTCAAATTCTCCAACAGCTTTGTTATTTTGGCTTAAAATAAGTAAGTCTACTGCCCAAATAAAAAAAAACATTCTCGGGGGGGCGGGGCCTGACAGCCAAGATGGCAGGACGCACATTTTGAGAGCTCCTGCTACGAGGGGCAAAAGTGTGAAACTATCGAGGTAACTAACGATGCAAACGGCAAGCGGTACCAGGATCCGGACGCAGAACAACACTGCGAACACAACGGTACCAGTCCGGCACCGGAGCGCCGCAGACGCACTTAAACTGAACTCGAGGCCTACTCCCGAGCGGGACCTGAGGCCAGAGAGAAACGGCCAACACACTCACAGGCATAAGCAGAAGCCCACTTCAGCCCTGCTGCCCCCCCTCCTGGACCGGTGGGGGTCATCCCGGTCCTCGCTGGGGACGATTACCCCCACCTACTTTCCTGACCAAGCGGCGAAACCCCCAAGTAAACGGGACCCACAAGGCCCAACTAAAATGGCGGCACGGACGAAGCCGGTGACCAAGCATACATCCATTAAACCGCCCAAGTTTACACTGGACTTTATCGACAGGATACATATGTACCTATGGGTGAAGCTCAAACGACGGAAACAACCCTACAAGCAGGCAATGAGGGAGGTGGTGGCGTGGATCCACCCGACTATCTGGCGCGAAATGCACTGGAATCCTCCTAGCACCTTCAGAGCACCCTCCAGATCAGAACGGAGTCGCGGCTCGCTAAGGCGGGAAACAGCGCCGGGGTCCCCACACGACGACACTCACGACTTCAAACCGTTAAGCGGGACCCGACCCACCTCACACTCACCGGTCCTAGAGACCATCAACCAGCGAAGCACAACCTGGCACACAAATAAGCACCAAGCTAGCTGTGCGGCGGATCGAGATGCACAGAGACTGCAAGCGGACAGAAGACACCGGCGGAGAGAGCCCTCAAGGCACACCAGGGAGAGATCCGTGATGGGGCACTCACTCAACCGCAGAGGCAGAACCACCAGAACGGGCATTGGGTGAAGCAACCCGGACACGGACTCACTAGGGCCTGCGGCAAACTACCCTGTTTGGGCCGCAGAGACTGTCACGCCCCACAAGTCGGAGGCCCGAAGAATCATGGACTATAATGCAAGCCACACACCATGCTTTACAGTACCAACCGTGAGCAATGTCTAGTCCATAGTCGACCCCTACTCAGGGAATTTACTCACCCTACATAGCTTGCTGCACACAGGCACCACACACATACTTTCCATACTAACCCTGCCAACCGTTTAACGACTACAAACATACATCATTACATCCACACTCTGGCACACATACTTAGCCCGAAAACAACCACTACACCAAATATGGATGGTACAATGCTTTCCTCAAATACTACCATTGTGTCATAACATGTTCATGTGCCACACCATATATCTGGGATGCTTCCCTTTACCGCGCATTGTTTTGCTTTGCTCCCGCATGTAAATGTAACTGTAACTTTTATTTTAAAAATGTTAACCTAGCCTATGCCGCACATACATAACATGCTAATCTAAGCCTACACCACACAGATGGAATATTATTTTCGGACCCCAAAAGTGGGCTCAATAGATAGAACAGCGACGTTGTCTTCAGACATAAACGTCACCTATACCTCTTAACCGACTAGTCTTAAATATGGGTAGCTTAAAAAACATGATACAACACGCGCGCATAGTGCAGCTCCAATAGCCTCCAAATAACTTACTGAGCATCATAGCACTCTGTGAACCTACCCTGCTTAAATATACACCTGTTTGAATTGTTATTATCCTACTAATTCTTTAGTTCAGTAATTTTCAAGCATTATTAGTAAAATTCCTGCCTACAAACATGCTATACATAGATCGCTTAGACAGGACCGCTAAATCTGTTTATGTTACAAACAAATTAGTGCTGATCTTTCATCATGCTGACCAACTGTTAACGAATGTCTGATTATATACTTGTCACTGCTGTTGGGGCATGACGAGCCCTCTTGTTATACCTTCATGCACTTCAAAAATAAAGAATTTCAAAAAAAAAACAAAAAACATTCTCTGCAGTAGATATACCCTCAATGAAAATATGCATGCATTTAATTATGCATATTTTTCACTGGTGGTATATCTTAAAACAGCTTGCAAAAGCTACAGATATCTTGTTTGAAGTCTTTGCAAGCCATCTCCTTCTTTTCCAGCCCAGACATACTGCGATGTCCAGTCATTGCAGCTCAATGAGAAGTCTTTTCAAGGCAGGTGCTCAAAGCGATTTCCTGCCTCCTGATTTTAGCTCCACTGAGCTAACCAAACCAGGAAGTAACAGAACTAGTTATCAAAATGGCAGCCAGCTGGGTGTAGCAAGGCAAATTTATAAACGTGCCCATTTCTTTTGAAACCTGCACTTTTTCTAAAATGAAAACCTGCACTTTTTCTAAAATGAAAACAACACTCTTCACACATAAAGTACTTCAGCAAGTTAACATTATTTAGGTGTGTGGAGTGTCCCTTTAATGCACCTCAATTCACTTTATAGCCTATATATCTAATCATATTTATTATAAAATCAAACAATATATATATTTTTTTTTATAATGTTTTTTTTCCTGTTCCTAACTGTTTGAGACACACTTTGAAAGATGTTTGGCTCTGGCTGCTTTGTTACATGATGTGCTTCCAGGGAGATTTTTTTTTTGTTGCTAAATAAGCAGACTTATTGTAATGAGCTCAACTCAGCTGTGTCCCTGGGCAGAATAAATGTTTTTATTTGGAGGCGCTGTACGTCAGCCAATCTGGCCTCTAGTAATTTGGTGTTTTTCGGCCTCCTCCGGGGAGATTACTGTATGGCTCTCTCTGCTGCTGTGCAGAAAATTAGCTGCGTAGGCACTTTTTAAACAAGTAAATATATATTCTGCCAGATACCAGTTCTTTTTATTATATAATTTATTACATACATAAATCATGCTCATTTATACACTTACCAAACTGACATAAATAATATGATTGCGTATTGAAGGGAAGAATATCTGCCATTTACACATTCTCTCAGATTACTTTTGCTTTTATAAAACGATGACAAGGTGGAATAGAATAAAACACATCAGCATACTTCATGTGCACGGTTAGATACATTGTAGCAAAGTAACCGTAATATTCTATTGAACTAATGAACCTGAATGTATTCAAGTATATCGAATATATTGATTTCTTTTACCATGAAATGATTTTTGTTCTAGTCTACATCATGATCCTGTCCATTCTCTAGCTATCGTTCTCAATAAAATATGATTTATAAAGGAATTTAGACTTGCAGCGCATCCCTAACACAATGCCCCTCACCTCCCCTCTGGGTGAGTCAATATAGCCGAACCGGAAAAATTCTCTAATTCAACTGTACTTTCAGGTTGGCTACTTTGGATTTACATTTGAAATTCACTTTGATTTTACTTTGAATTCTCACTTTTAGCGTCAAACCATCACTAGAGTTATTCACTAAAGTGAGAATACAAAGTGAATTTCTACTGTAAGGCTAAAGTAGCCTATATTACTTGGAGCATATGTCCGTTCGACCTGAAATTTGAGATTGATTTGGAATTCCCTTATAACTCCCAACATTTTTCACAATCTGGTTTGCCTCTCGGTCACCTTGGGAGTGGACTGTAAGCCTTGTTAATAGATTCATTTGGGTGCTTTTGAATTACACTCTTTTGTTAAGATAACTACAGTGAACCTCTTGTGCAACGGCCCAGATCATGTGTTTGAGGTTAATCAGATGGACATGAATATATAGGTGTTCTGCTGAGAGGGAAGGAGAGTTCTAAATACACTTAGTTTTAATGGAAATTCTAGCAGGTACTGTGCATTATAAGTTCACTCTCTTCATACGTCTATGCTGACGGTGCTTCTGCGTATGGTCTCCACCAGTTAAACTACTTCTCACTCGAGAAGGCCTACTCTTAGTTCTCTACTACTGTCCCAGGGTTCACTCAATGCTGCATGATTTGTTGAAGTCAGACGAGAAGTATTTGGAATATTAATTCCCCCTTTTGGTCAGATAATACAATGGAGGCCCAGTTGATTACATCCTAACATTAATATCATAATTTAGGTTCATTATATCCCGTATAAGTTCCCTAAACAATTTAAATAGCTAGTACTTTATATATAAATAAAAAATGTTGGTTCTATTTCCTAATATATATACATTATATTAGTTTGTGAACCTTTCAGTTGACTTTTAATATGTCATTTCTATTTATAACCCGTTATGTCTGTCTGGACATATATATCCAAGGGTCACTTCAGTCACCCACACATATAAGAAGAAATGGGTAGGTTAGGTTATAGCTAGTTATGCTGGGTGGGTTTTTATATAATTTTACTTTAAAATAATTATTATAATAAATAATTTTTCTCCATGTGCCCACCATTTCTTCCCCTTTCCCTCAACTGGAAGAGCGTCTCAGCAAGTTCTTCTTGGAGTTGCAAGTGCTTCTGGGAGTTTTAGTTCAGCTCCCTGGTTTCTTCAGTACAAGTCTGACAACTGAACTATGTCTCCCCGAACCTTTGTTATCTCCATAAATAATTGCCGGTCACTGATTTATGGTATAAATTCAGCATTGCTGTAGAAAGGTAAAGGGTTGCTCCAACTACCATGATTACGTCCACCTTTTTAAGTGACCAGAGTGGTAGGAGTTGTAGAAGCTGTAAAGCATGAGGATTTATAGCAAATGCAAGAATGAGGAATGCATCTTAATGCATGTTCCACAATAGAGCTGACCCCCATTTTTAGCCCTGTAGTTTACGTGTCCAAACTAGGACGTAGCTGTTATGAAAGGCAGAGGATTATGGGATATATAGTTGAAAATCAGGAAATGCTTGGAGAAACGCTAACAGCTTAATTTTTATTAACTACTAGTTTGTACATTGAGTAACAGTTATTGCTGCATCTAGATCCCTTTAGCAGCAAATTGTAAAGAGCCTGTGTGAATCAGAGAATACTTGCATGGTATGTTTGTTGAGTACATAGTGTAAAAATACTTTAGATACGCAGAATGATATCTCATCATAATGGGTTGAGCTCGTAGATGCATCATGTTGTGCATTTTATGCAGCTCTGGGCAGGAAAACAGTGATGAGGGAGGTCCTTGCATCAGTTGCAAGTTCTCATGGTGCTTGACGTTTGTCTTCAATGTCTCATTTTAGGTCCCCTTTTAACTTTTACTTTAAGATCAAGTTGCCCAAAAGGTAGATCCCCATGTGCTACAGAACTACAAGCCGCATGCTACTTTGTCAGTGGTAAGGCTATCAGAGCATCTTGGAGTGCAATTTCAGCATAAACTGGGGATATTCCCTTTGTGAACCTCTACTTTAAGGTCATTAAGAGCAGGTGGTTGCAGTAACATTCAGTATCAAACACAAAAGTGTGATTTGAAAAAGTGCCAGTCTGTTAAAATGCTTTTTGAAACACATTTCTGCTACTTTTGTTATTTAAAAAAATATATATTTTAGAAATTAAGAATTGTATATATACTTTAGTAACCTTGATACATAACATGTAATGAACACATTAAATAATTAAAGAATGTAGGTTCTCTTACCCTTTGAAAAATCTGATATTTTATGCAGCTTTGCAATCAGGAGCTGTAACTGTAATTAAGCCCCATGGATCAGTAATGATTCCAATAAATGTCACCAGGATAAAGAAAGGAAACAAAAAGTTGTGAGTATAACTAAAGGCAAATGGAAAGTCTTGCCAAATGAGCAGAATTACTCGTTGGCAGCTATGTGAGCTGCTTCTTGGGAGTCATAGAAACCATAAGTCAATCAAACTTGTGAGTTCCTCGCTAAAGTTTTGGCATAATTGGTAAATGAATCATAGATGGTAGAGAAAGAAAAGTGATATGAACATTTTAAGTTTTTTAGTGACTTTAGTGATTTTAATTTCTTAGTAATGGTTAACGATAAAAGTTTAGGGACGACTTAATGTGGAAGAATAGTTGCCTCGTTGTAGTAATAAAGAAGGTGAGTGAGCGGGACCCCAAAGCTTAAAATATATTAATTGACACAGGTGTGTATTTCATTACAACATTAGTCATATGAAAGTGGAAAGTTCGTTCTTGATTAACTGCTAGTCCTCTAGAGGTTAGACATTTAGCACATCCCGAAACCAGTTTCCCAAGTTAGATGTGAATAAAGACTGTTATTGTCACCCACCCTGTGTACTGGATATATTATTTGATGCTCTGCCAGTGTCACTCAATGGGTACAACATGACCTGACAAAACATACAGGTGTTTCTATATTTATTAAAACATATTACTGACACCATATTGCATCTAATTGAGAAATTCCAAGTGCACTCTGAGTTCTCTGATCTTATAACCAGGTTCTGTGATTAAATCCTTAGAGTTCCAACAGTCAGAAGATATAGAGAAGGTGCTGGTCTCGTTTATAACTTCTCAAAGGAAACTAGGACAGTAGAGGTCTTTATGATCAGGGTCTCAAATTGATGATATGAGAAAGAAAAGCACTTATTATTTTGGAATAGGCCAAAAGGCCCGAAGAACTGATTTATAGGGACATCTAGAACAGGGATTGCATTGGTGGTTTATAAGCAGGAAAATGTGTCGACCTTCAAGTGTGCCATGTCATTCTAATTTATCCCACCATTATATCCAAGTGCTTCACAGTAATCATATTTTATTGCTATATGTGAACAGTGGCGTTTGTCTGCGTAGCATGCACTCCATTGAATTTGTGGTTGGTGAACTGATATTTAATATTATGTTTACGTTTCCCATTTATTAGCATGGAAACATGCTATTAAATGTAGAAATCCACGTCCCGCACATGGACGCCAACATCTTAGCTCCCTGTCAACTATGGTTATAAACTGCACCTTGGCAGTTGGCATGAATAAAGCACACAGAGTTGAGACGAAATTTAAACTAATGTTTCTATTTTTCCTCTTCATTTGCATTGAATGCCATGGCTGTGCCTGGACTGAAATGGATTGTGATGTAATTTGCTAAATATGTAACCAAATGTAAAGATAAACAAGAATAACACAACTTATAGGGTTATAAGGCTCCCCTTGCATTCTGAAGATCACTGATAGGAGATAGAGAAATCAAAGCAGTAGAAACTACAAGGTTTTAAAAGAGTTGGGTCCAATTTTTTTTAATTTTTACTACAATTGTGATATAGGTATGATAAATAAGTCATAATAGGACAGGGTTAGTTCATTTGGAAAATATACATTTTTTTTCCCAAAATCTGCATAAATTCATATAAATCTGCCTATACATGTAATTTACTTTCTTGAGTTTTCTTCCGTGGGATAGCAATCCGATTTCTGTCTGAGATAAGTGAGACATTTGTCTCCCACGTCATTAACAAAACCTTTCTCAAGAAGGTCTACTATGCCATGTTATAATTAATTTTCTGCTCCAGGCAATTTTGACATGGTGTAACTGCATTAGGAGCGTTTGATTTATTATTTTCCTGCATAAATCCGGAATATCACATTTCAGTGTATAAAAAGTGGGTGTTTGAGGATGATTCGCAAAAGTTCTGATTCTGTTTATCTGCCTGTAGAGGCTCATTTAGATAATACTTCTCTAATATCAGGCACTAGATATTATTGGCAGAAAATGTTATGATTTCATTACAGAAGGCAACTGTAAATTCTAATAATTTCAGAAAAGCATCGAAGAACTGAAGCTGGCAACTTTGTAAGATAATGAACTGAATTCCATCCATTTATCAGACAAGAAAATATAAATTCTCTGTACACCGACTAAGTGACATCCCAGGTCCTTTTGTTATAAGTTATCACAAAAGTTCATACATGTTAGTTATTTGGTCAGAGTTAGGCAATGAAGATGAGGTAGTGTGGCATATTCTATTTCAGATGTCCTCTCCACTACCCTACTCACTTTCTCCAAATATTGTATGCCATCTGAAATACCCCACCCTTTTCCAGTTCTCCTCCATTGTATTCCATACTGACTTCATCTCTCCTAATCCTTTACCATTATAAGTGACTTTTCTCCTGCCCCTTGTCCAATATCACGAGTCTCTCTCATCCCTTGTCCAATATCACAAGTCTCTCTCATCCCTTGCCCTACCTCTGTGGCCTTTCTACCATGCCTTGTGGCCATTTCAGTGGCTTCTCTTATTCTCCTTGTCCTATTTAAGTGCCCTCTATACCACTCCTTGTTCCATTTAAGTGGCTTCTCTACCCCTAGTTTTGCTGCCCATCCCTATTCTGATTTTGTTTACCATCTCCTAAATTAGGAACACTATAGGGTCAGGAATACAAATGTGTATACATGACCCGATAGTGATAAAAACATTATGTAGGTGGTCAGCCCCAACCTACCTGTCTTAAATAGGGTTAGAACTCCACTTTTTTTCAGTGCAGTGTGGTTCCTCCTGCACCAGCTCCACTCACGCTCCACCTCCTTGGCTGAGATCATCAGAATTGATAATGTCAGCCAATCAAATGCTTTCCCATAGGAAATGTGTGGCAAAACACCATGCTGACCAATTAGCATCTCCTCATAGAGATGCATTGACTCAATGCATCTCTAACAGGAAAGTTCAGCTCCTCCATACAAAGCGTTATGCAGCACTAACCCAGAAAGTACATCTAATGGCCTTCTGAGTGACTGCCACTGGAGGTGTCCCTAGAGAGAAATGTCATTAAAATGCCTGTAGGGACATGTTATAGGCACCAGAACAACTACATTCAGCTGTAGTTGCTCTGGTGACTATTGTGTCCCTTTAATTACTTAAAGGGACACTCCAGTCTGAAGTTGACACATTCTTGTTTACACATATTATATAAGTTGCATGCCAATATACATTGGCACAACAGTAGCTTCTGGGTGCCATAGCTCAACTTTCATATTTTTATTTGAATATATTGACATTATGTACAGCAGTATTCTTGGAGAAAATAGGAAGATACTGCAGGTTGGGAGAAAGGGTCAGAAAGGGTAAAATTACTGAGCAAAACTAATGATTGTTTTTTTTTTTTTAAATAAATAAATAAATGAATGAAGATGAATTAAAAAAAAAAATGTCCAAGACAATCAGCTGTAAATTAGCATACTCTTTGCACTTAATAAATGGGTGCCTGGCTTACTCCTGCTAATGCAGTTCCCCTCTCTTACAGTATGGAATAATGACATCATGCTGTGCTCATTTGCATTTCACTGCATTGCATCCTGGGTGTTTGACAGAAATACCCTGTTTCTCAAATTGTTGTGCTTAGTGTTAGTTTATCAATCTTTATATATATATATATATATATATATATATATATATATATATATATATATATATAAATGTCCAAACATATTAACCTGTGCACATTTGATGAAATGTAAGATGCTTTATTATTATATTTGAAGGTACTATATTTGGCTTGATCCATTTTTATATATTCAGATTGCCAAGGGTTACAGCATGTATTTTGCAGGCAATACCGGTCAGGCACTAATCAGCTAAGTACCATAATCCTCCTTATAGGGCAAATTCGTACTTGACCTCCAGCTATATACAGCACATGGTAACAGCATTAAAATATGACCCTCCTCCTCTGCCTTCCCTGCTTCTGCGTTGGGTCAGCGGCATATGAAGATGATCAGACAGGACAGGGCACAAATGTAACTTTATTAATGTATCCAGACCCTGAATGGAGGATAATTGCACACAGAAGGAAGTGAATAATGAAGCGTAATTAGGGAGAATGCAGCTGTTGATTAACAGGCGGATTTTATGATTTTCACCGAGGATAGGAGGATTAAATGAAAGTTCCAAAGGAGCGCAGGAATTAATGCATTCGTATGAAAGCAACCATTTCTCTTACACAGATGTGCAGCGGCTGAATGAAAGGTAAAAAAAAAAAATCAGCATAGATAGAAGGACACAGACCGTTTTGTTTTAAAAAAAAAAAAAAAATGTAAAAAATGATGCACTAATCCCCAGGATTTAATCTGAAAAAGTTCTCCCTGCTAGATTAATCTTTTATTATTATTGTCTTTGTTATGAAAATGATGTCTGGAAATTTATTTTCCCGTCTTGCAAATGAAACACACAAACGAAGAGTAAAATTTAAATGGGATTGGCTGAAAAGCCTACTTTCCCACCAGCTGAATTAATCAGCGCGTTAACTTTCAAATGAGGCTGTCTTCGTTTTTTGTAATTTTTTTTTCGTTTTGGTCGGTACTTTATTATAAATTATACTCTCAGAATATGATGCAGTGGCGAAAATTCACACGTGATGGTAGTGCTTAGATCTAAAATCGAGGCCTGTTGTACAACACAATCCAAAATCCGAGCCAACCTCTGTGTGATGTAGGATGATATCTACCAATACAAAAGACTAAGTAAAAATATACTCTTTTTAATAATTTTTTTTTAAAATAAACATTGTATTTGCCCAGTAGCAAAACGTACACGCAGGAATTTATTCAGTAGAATTTTCATGGTAATTATGCTTTGATAGCAAGTGTAATACTTTCATAGGTTATTTTCTACTTTTCCTAAAATACTCCTACAAAAATTGCAGAATAGCCACATCTCCAGAGGGTCCTGACCTCCAAAATTCTCAGCTGGCTGAGATTTGTGTACTGCTGGCTGAGATTAGCTTGAGTTACAGGCCTCTGCAGCTGCCTGGTTTAGTTAGATTGGAGAATGATATTTATTATAATGAATGCTCTGCATTGTGAAATTTTGATGAATATTGTTATTTTACTACCTAAGGCAGTTTTATGTAGACATCATCATGCCCTTTGGTGCAGTGCTAATGGTTTGGGGGGGATAGCTCTTGCGAGAATTTCTTGCTTCCCTTGCGCTTACAGGGGCTCAGACAAAAATAGCAAGATGCCTTAACATTCTCATCTTAGTTTTCCCTAGGAGGGGGGCTTGGTCCATGGTGGTCTGGTAGCTCCATGCTGATGTGTGTGCATTTCTTTAGTACACTAACTCCTTCCTCACTGCTGTGCTGAGACCCGGAATGTGACACTCATCAACACCATCCACAACAGCAGCAAAAGAGGTGTTAACTCCAGAGAAAAGCATATATGTCTCCGGATCAGCATAGAAGTCATACAAATTCCCCAGTGATTCATAATATTGTGAAATAAACAAAAAGCAAACAAACAAACCACTGAAGGCCTGAATGTAAACCTCCCTTAAAGGAACACTCTAAGCACAATAAGCACTTCATCACTAAGTAGCTGTGGTCTAAATACCTTGTCCCTTTCCTCTGGCACTGTAAACCATAGCTGTCTCCGAGAAATGGTAATGCTGTAATGAAGGTGTTTAGTGACTTTTTATAGATTTTTTTAAAATACAAGAATCGTGTGTCCCTTGATCCCTTGAAGGTGTCTTCATAGTATTTAAATATATAGTAGTGCAATATATCAAAATATTTATTGAGTAAAATGAATATAATAAACTATATAGATTTTGTGTGAATAAGTGGACAGTACATTGTAAAGCACATTCTTTCATTTTCAATAGTCAAACAAGTGCCAAGAAATTGCTGAAACTCTGAGCTTTGTTGAACCTTCTTTGCAGATGTGATGTGACGTACCCTCTGTGGCAGCTCTCCTCGGGTAATATTAACACAACCTGGATGGGATCTGGGCCTTGCTTTCTGTAAGGCAATGTTACAGACACACCTTCTGCCTTCCTATATAACCAATCGATAGGAAATGCAACTCTTGAGTTTCAGACTGTTCCATATCATAATCTGCTTCATTTAATCCTCTTGAAGACAGATACGATGGAATGGATCTATGATGCAAATACATTTGACATCACGCCAAAAAATACTGCTTTAAAAGATCCATTGTTGTTGTTTGCTTGGGGTATCCATTTAATACTTTAATCTTAAAGGGACATCCTAAACACTAGAGCCAACATTGTTTAATGTAGTTTTGGTCCCAAGACATGGTTGCCAATTGTCATGCTTTTGCTGGGACAGTCCCATGTTTTTGACTCCTACGCCAGCAAAAGCACAATTGTTTATTTCTAAACATACTGTCTAGGCACTGCATGCTGTCCCCCAGTTCTTGGTCAAACAGTTTTTGAGAGGATTTACCAAAATTATGGGTCTTCGAGGAACCCAGGCTCAGCCAATAAAGAATGCTGAACTATATTTTCATTGCACTGTGGTTATTGTTAACTATTAGAATTCTGTAACCCTGTGGGATTTCTTGATTGGTATATTATGGTTAAATATATAGCATTGAGCCATACCGTATATACTCGAGTATAAGCCGACCCGAATATAAGCCGAGGCCCCTAATTTTACCCCAAAAAACTGGGAAAACTTATTGACTCGAGTATAAGACTAGGGTGGGAAATGCAGCAGCTACTGGTAAATTTCTAAATAAAATTAGATCCTAAAAAAATTATATTAATTGAATATTTATTTACAGTGTGTGTATATAATGAATGCAGTGTGTGCGTATGAATGCAGTGTGTGCGTATGAATGCAGTGTGTGCGTATGAATGCAGTGTGCGTATTAATGCAGTGTGTATGAGTGCAGTGTGTGTGTATGAGTGCAGTGTGTATGAGTGCAGAGTGTGTGTATGAGTGCAGTGTGTGTGTATGAGTGCAGTGTGTGTGTATGAGTGCAGTGTGTGTGTGTATGAGTGCAGTGTGTGTGTGTATGAGTGCAGTGTGTGTGTGTATGAGTGCAGTGTGTGTGTATGAGCCGCGGTTCTCGCGAGACTTACACTGGGAGCTGACCGAGGTGCTGAACGGACGGCGCGGAGGAGGAGGGAGCTGACAGGAGCTGCAGGAGAGGTAAGTAACAGCTCTGCCAGCCCCCACAGCCCCAGTCTGTATTATGGCAATGCAAATTGCCATAATACAGACTATTGACTCGAGTATAAGCCGAGTTGGGTTTTTTCAGCACAAAAAATGTGCTGAAAAACTCGGCTTATACTCGAGTATTTACGGTAATTAGTTTTTTGGGTTTTAAAATACAGATAAAATTGATATTTCTAAAGCAGAAGTGGAACTCAAGTCGCCCCCCCCCCTCTCCCTCCCCCAGTTTTGGTAAAACTATTTAAAAACAGATTGACTATAACCCCTTAAGGACAGAGCTTCAGAAGCTTGTCTTTCACTTAATGACAACAGCATTTTTTGCATTTTTTGCTATTTGCGTTCAACTGCAATTTGCTTTTTACTAATTTATTGCACCGACACATATTATATACCGTTTTTTAAAGGACAGAAAGGGCTTTAATTTGATGTAACTCATATATATATATATAAATGCTTATTTATTATTAAAAAAATACAGAAATATGCAAAAAAAAGAATTTTTGTGTGTTTTTTTTACAGTTTTTGCAATAATAATGTGTACATAATTAGTGCAGGTTAAGGAAAGTAATTAAAAATAAATTCATTTAGTTGTTCTGAATTACAGAATATATAATGTGTCTGGGATTTTAAGTTTTTTTTGGTAGTTACAGGTCACAAAGCACAAGGAGTAAAATAAACTTTTTATGTGGAGCGATTTTAGAATTTGGTATGTTTGTCTTGTCAGCCTAATAGCCATAAAAGAAAACAAAATTGCCACACAAAAGTATATATTTATATAAAGTAGACACCACAGGCTATTTACCTAAGGTTGTTTTGACACTTTCTACGTAGCCATTTTACCGCCAACCTCTGCTAAATATTGGAGTAAAATTGTGTTTTTTGGGGGTTTTCGCACACAAACTTATAACAAAGAACTTCTCATGTGTATTTTGTAAAGTTGGTGTGTGCTATTCCTGTACAAAGTTTTATTATGTGTTCAGTTACTTCTGCTGAGTACAACGGTACCCCCATTGTATGTCTTTGGCACTATTTCGTGAAGCTACAGTGCCATATAGGAGACCTGTCCTTTTCAGTATTCACAGTAGAATTTTGAGAGACGGATTTAATGAACCTATGCTTCCATTTGGGGTATTATAACAGTCTGTCTGTTCGAAAAAAAAACCCAAAGGCCTACCATTTGTAAAAGTAGACACTCCAGGGTATCTCATAAGGTGCATATTGTGCCTTAACATGCCCCCATTTTTTTACCAATACATGCCAAAGTATGTGGTAAAAAATAATTTTGTGCATTTTTTACATACGGATTGCATTTTTGCTGGGCATTTTGTATATTTCACATGTGCCACTAAGTTCAAACCCCCCAAATTATGTTCAGCTAAGTCTTCTGAGAAAAATGACACCCCCATTGTATGTCTTTGGCACTAGTTTGTGAAGCTACAGTGCCATATAGGAGACCTGTCCTTTTCAGTACTCTCAGTAGAATTTTGAGAGACGGATTTAATGAGCCTATGCTTCCATTTGGGGTATTATAACAGTTTGACTGTTCAAAAAAAACCCACAAAGGCCTACCATTTGTAAAAGTAGACACTCCAGGGTATCTCATAAGGTGCATATTGTGCCTTAACATGCCCCCATTTTTTCACCAATAGTTGCCAAAGTATGTGGTATAAAATAATTTTGTGCAATTTTTACATATGGATTGCATTTGTGCTGGGCATTTTGTATATTTCACATGTGCCACTAAGTTCATACCCCCCAAATTATGTTCAGCTAAGTCTTCTGAGTAAAATGACACCCCTATTGTATGTCTTTGGGACTATTTTGTGAAGCTACAGTGCCATATAGGAGACCAAGCCATATCAGTTTTTACCGAACTTTGAATTTTGACGCTGGGCCTATGTGCAATTTCCAAGCATCTTAGCATGTTTTAAATTTCTAAATAAAATTAGATCCTAAAAAAATTATATTAATTGAATATTTATTTACAGTGTGTGTATATAATGAATGCAGTGTGTGCGTATGAATGCAGTGTATGCGTATGAATGCAGTGTGCGTATGAATGCAGTGTGTATGAGTGCAGAGTGTGTGTATGAGTGCAGTGTGTGTGTATGAGTGCAGTGTGTGTGTATGAGTGCAGTGTGTGTGTGTGTATGAGTGCAGTGTGTGTGTGTATGAGTGCAGTGTGTGTGTATGAGCCGCGGTTCTCGCGAGACTTACACTGGGAGCTGACCGAGGTGCTGAACGGACGGCGCGGAGGAGGAGGGAGCTGACAGGAGCTGCAGGAGAGGTAAGTAACAGCTCTGCCAGCCCCCACAGCCCCAGTCTGTATTATGGCAATGCAAATTGCCATAATACAGACTATTGACTCGAGTATAAGCCGAGTTGGGTTTGTTCAGCAGAAAAAATGTGCTGAAAAACTCGGCTTATACTCGAGTATTTACGGTAATTAGTTTTTTGGGTTTTAAAATACAGATAAAATTGATATTTCTAAAGCAGAAGTGGAACTCAAGTCGCCCCCCCCCCCCCCCCCTCTCCCTCCCCCAGTTTTGGTAAAACTATTTAAAAACAGATTGACTATAACCCCTTAAGGACAGAGCTTCAGAAGCTTGTCTTTCACTTAATGACAACGGCATTTTTTGCATTTTTTGCTATTTGCGTTCAACTGCAATTTGCTTTTTACTAATTCATTGCACCGACACATATTATATACCGTTTTTTAAAGGACAGAAAGGGCTTTAATTTGATGTAACTCATATATATATATATAAATGCTTATTTATTATTAAAAAAATACAGAAATATGCAAAAAAACGAATTTTTGTGTGTTTTTTTTACAGTTTTTGCAATAATAATGTGTACATAATTAGTGCAGGTTAAGGAAAGTAATTAAAAATAAATTCATTTAGTTGTTCTGAATTACAGAATATATAATGTGTCTGGGATTTTAAGTTTTTTTTGGTAGTTACAGGTCACAAAGCACAAGGAGTAAAATAAACTTTTTATGTGGAGCGATTTTAGAATTTGGTATGTTTGTCTTGTCAGCCTAATAGCCATAAAAGAAAACAAAATTGCCACACAAAAGTATATATTTATATAAAGTAGACACCACAGGCTATTTACCTAAGGTTGTTTTGACACTTTCTACGTAGCCATTTTACCGCCAACCTCTGCTAAATATTGGAGTAAAATTGTGTTTTTGGGGGGTTTTCGCACACAAACTTATAACAAAGAACTTCTCATGTGTATTTTGTAAAGTTGGTGTGTGCTATTCCTGTACAAAGTTTTATTATGTGTTCAGTTACTTCTGCTGAGTACAACGGTACCCCCATTGTATGTCTTTGGCACTATTTCGTGAAGCTACAGTGCCATATAGGAGACCTGTCCTTTTCAGTATTCACAGTAGAATTTTGAGAGACGGATTTAATGAGCCTATGCTTCCATTTGGGGTATTATAACAGTCTGTCTGTTCGAAAAAAAAACCCAAAGGCCTACCATTTGTAAAAGTAGACACTCCAGGGTATCTCATAAGGTGCATATTGTGCCTTAACATGCCCCCATTTTTTTACCAATACATGCCAAAGTATGTGGTAAAAAATAATTTTGTGCATTTTTTACATACGGATTGCATTTTTGCTGGGCATTTTGTATATTTCACATGTGCCACTAAGTTCAAACCCCCCAAATTATGTTCAGCTAAGTCTTCTGAGAAAAATGACACCCCCATTGTATGTCTTTGGCACTAGTTCGTGAAGCTACAGTGCCATATAGGAGACCTGTCCTTTTCAGTACTCAGTAGAATTTTGAGAGACGGATTTAATGAGCCTATGCTTCCATTTGGGGTATTATAACAGTTTGACTGTTCAAAAAAAACCCACAAAGGCCTACCATTTGTAAAAGTAGACACTCCAGGGTATCTCATAAGGTGCATATTGTGCCTTAACATGCCCCCATTTTTTCACCAATAGTTGCCAAAGTATGTGGTATAAAATAATTTTGTGCAATTTTTACATATGGATTGCATTTGTGCTGGGCATTTTGTATATTTCACATGTGCCACTACTAAGTTCAAACCCCCCAAATTATGTTCAGCTAAGTCTTCTGAGTAAAATGACACCCCCATTGTATGTCTTTGGCACTAGTTCGTGAAGCTACAGTGCCATATAGGAGACCTGTCCTTTTCAGTACTCACAGTAGAATTTTGAGAGACGGATTTAATGAGCCTATGCTTCCATTTGGGGTATTATAACAGTTTGACTGTTCAAAAAAAACCCACAAAGGCCTACCATTTGTAAAAGTAGACACTCCAGGGTATCTCATAAGGTGCATATTGTGCCTTAAC
Source organism: Pelobates fuscus (assembly GCF_036172605.1). NCBI lineage: Eukaryota > Metazoa > Chordata > Amphibia > Anura > Pelobatidae > Pelobates > Pelobates fuscus. The sequence continues at coordinate 50,123,940 of NC_086320.1, forward strand.
ATGCCCCCATTTTTTCACCAATAGATGCCAAAGTATGTGGTATAAAATTATTTTGTGCGTTTTTTACATATGGATTGCATTTGTGCTGGGCATTTTGTATATTTCACATGTGCCACTAAGTTCATACCCCCCAAATTATGTTCAGCTAAGTCTTCTGAGTAAAATGACACCCCTATTGTATGTCTTTGGGACTATTTTGTGAAGCTACAGTGCCATATAGGAGACCAAGCCATATCAGTTTTTACCGAACTTTGAATTTTGACGCTGGGCCTATGTGCAATTTCCAAGCATCTTAGCATGTTTTAAATTCAAACTACCCCACAAAGGCCTACCATTTCTTAAAGTAGACACCCCAGGGTATTTCAAAAGATATATTCTAAACCTTAGTGTAGGATCATTTTTTTGTTAGTTTGTACCAAGTCTCGTTGCAATTAGCATTTTTGTCTGCCTTTTTGACACACACTTGGAGATGTTACTGTATATTTTGCTATCCTTATGTGTGCTATGGCAGTATAACACCCAATATGTTGCTCAGCTATGTCATCTTAGTGCAACGATACCCACATGTGTACCTTTTTCATGGTTATGTGGATGTTGAAGGGGCACATTGGAGACCATGTCATATGAGTTTTTACCAAACTTTGAATTTTGACGCTGGGCCTATGTGCAATTTCCAAGCATCTTAGCAGGTATTAAATTCAAACTACCCCACAAAGGCCTACCATTTCTTAAAGTAGACACCCCAGGGTATTTCAAAAGGTATATTCTAAACCTTAGTGTAGGATCATTTTTTTGTTAGTTTGTACCAAGTCTAGTTGCAATTAGCATTTTTTCTGCCTTTTTGACACACACTTGGAGATGTTACTGTATATTTTGCTATCCTTATGTGTGCTACGGCAGTATAACACCTAAAATGTTGCTCAGCTATGTCATCTTAGTGCAATGATACCCCCATATACAGAATAGTTGGGGTAAACTTATCCGGGGGTAGTACACAGTCATCTGCGTCCCGGGCAAAGCTGTCATGGATTCCGAAACCAAAACACAGACAGACCACAAAGAGAGAGAACACAGAGAGAGAAACTTGTAATACCGGTCCTTAGAATGGCCGGGCTATACAAGCAGAGAATTGTCAAGGTACAAGCCGAGGTCAAAGGAGTAAAGAGAAACGGAACAACGATAGGACAAGCCGAGGTCAAGGATCAGAGAAGACAGGATAAACGGTAGACAAAGCCAAGATTCGGTAACCAAAAATCACACCCCAAAACTGGTCTACTTATTCGGCCTGGGTGTGAAAAATTTTAAAACAATGGCCAATACATAGGCCGGGCTGAGAGGGGCAATCAGGGCAGTAATAGCTGGTCTCAACTCTTACGCCCCTCTTGTAACACACCCTGCACCTTTTCTGGGGGTTTTGTTTTTAGGGGTTGGTGGAATCTTAAAGCAGAAGTGACCTGCCTCCATTCTTCTGCTAGGCTCCACTGATGGTCTCCTTGTGTGGCATTCTAGCAGCTTAGAAATTAGCTCAAACTGGAAAGAAAGAAAAGTGCTTTTCAGCCCAGCATTTGCCTTTTTAAAAATAACAAAGGCATTGTGGATTGCCATCTGCAAAAGGTATATGCCCACTTTTTTATACCATGCCCTGGTCTTTCTCATGATCAAATATGGCTGCATCAGTTGATCGGACAGGTCAACGCCCCCCCATATGCCGATTATATTGCCGTATGCAGACTGGCACCCGTTTATATTCGTCTCTGCCACGAACTGCGACCCTCCAAGTGTTTTCACCATGGATGGTGGTTAAGATGAAAACATCCTTTTTATCCCTGTACTTGAGTGCCAGCAGTTAATTCTGGCAGAGAGCTGCTGTTTCCCCCCTTTTAATTTTTTTGTTCGCTAGAGCCTTTGGGAAACCTGTGCGACTCTTCCGAATAGTGCCACAGGCCACGGTCTCGAAGCAATACAACATTTGTAACAGTGGGATGCTATTATAAAAGTTATCGATGTATAGATGATAACCTTTATTAAGTAGTGGCATTATTAAGTCCCAGACAATTTTTCCACTTGTCCCTACTGTATCTGGGCAACCTGGGGGATCAAGGTGGCTATCCCTTCCTTCATATACACGGAAGGTGTATACGTAGCCACTGCCACTTTCACATAGTTTATAAAATTTGATCCCATATCGGGATCTTTTGGATATATTGTCTAAACCCCAGTCTTCCCTTAAACTTCATTAGGGACTCGTCAATGGAAATGTTTTTATTGGGGGTATATATAGCAGCAAATTTACTGTTAAAGTGGGCAATTAAAGGGCGTAGTTTGTAAAGAAGATCATACTGCGGATCATCTTTTGGGGGGCACTTGTTGTTATCACTAAAGTGCATAAATCTTAGTATGTCTTCATATCTTTCCCTTGTCATTGTCTTGGCAAAAATAGGAGTATTGCAAATAGGATGTTTAGCCCAATACATCCTAATTGTGGGCTTTTTAATTAGCCCCATTAACATGGTCAGTGCCCAGAATTGTTTAAATTCTGGCACACTGGTTGGGTACCATCTCTCTTTCCTAGAGATAAGAGAGTCTGGATTGCGTGCCAGATATTGCTCCGCATAGAGATTAGTCTGGGTGACTATCTCCCCAAAAATCTCATCCCCCAAGAACAGCTGCATAACATCCAGCGCACTATAGGCAGACAGGTCCGCCTGTATGCCAGGATTGCCTGTAAACACTGGGATGTCTGGGGAAAAATTATTAGGGGGTACCCAGTCATCTGCGCCATGGTCAGCATTAGGGGAATCGTCGATTTCTCCTGATGGTCCTGCAGTATCTGGCACATAGTCCATGTCCCCTGCATCCCCTGCGTCACTCCCTGCTTCACTCTCTGAGGCAGTGTCAGTCGCCTCTGAGTCTGCCGCTAACAGGGCATAAGCCTCCTCCGCGCTATACTTTCTAAACATTGTTAATACAGCTAACACAGCTAACAAAACTCTAACAAAAAAAAACATTTTTTTTTTATTTTATTTTTTTTATACCCTAATTCCCACTAAATTCCACCCACCAAAATAACTAAATCACAAATTAATAAAATCAAATAATAAAATTTAACCTCTTAGGGTTACAAAAAACCTAAAAATTAACCCTTGAAAGTAAAAAAAAAAAATAGATCACAGTAGAGTACTGTGACCTGTATATTGATCACTGCTAGCAGTGATCAAGCAGCAGGGAAAGGGTTAATTTTTTTTTAACCTCCAGAAAAGTGAATTTTATACTTAAGTATAACTTTGCAATAAATCAGGGACACAATGTAGCACCGATCCGTCTCTCTCCACTTCACAAACCCACACGAGGTGGAGGGAGGCGGATCAGATATCCCAGCAGCATTGTGACCGCTGTGACTGGCTGTCACAGCGATCACATGGGCTGGGATATCCGGATTTGCTGCTGCTGGTCTGCCCCTGACTCGGAGGGACCCAGCAACAGCATTAACCCCGCGATCGCCGGCACTGCGCGATCGCGGCGTTAATTTTAACGCGTGACGGACGAGGTCCGTCACTCATCATTAACGCATTCCCCTGAGTGACGGACCTCGTCCGTCACTCGTCGTTAAGGGGATAAACTGGGGATCGCACCCCAGGAATAATGTAATGGCACCATAGCAACTAACTCCGTGTGTAGTGGTTATGGTGCCAGGACTGCTTTTTGGGCTCCACTGTAAATACATTTCAGACATCATTAAAGTATGGAGTTCAGAAATAATGTGTAGCGTTAAAATATATTTTATTTACTTAGTTCATGCGTTAGCATCTAATATGAGAAGCCGTTATTAATTTTCATTACTGCAAGGTTCAGTACAGTTAGTTCTACAAGTAAACTATAGTTGATTGTAAATAATGCATTCTCCATTGCAATGCCTGAAAATTATCTGTGCTTTAGATCTGTAATTTCTGTTAATTACATGCCTTATTTGGAAGCAATAATTTAAATGTTAAAGGGTGGTCTGTTTTGCACAATTATCCATTGATTTGAACTTTATTTAAAAATGCCAGAAACATGTGGTGCCACATGTCCTTGCATGGCATTCTTTAAATTAACCAGTAGTTGCACAACCCATAAGTGGTATTATTTTTGACCATTAAAGCAACTGTGACAAAGTTTTTTTGTGTCTCGTTTGTAAAGCTTTGTTAAACCCCCAAAGTGCACAATTTGTCTTCAGACACTAGTAAAATATATTTTTTTTTTACAGTCCCTCCTGCCCAGTCTATATTCACAGCACTGCAACTAGAATGCACCAAATGTTGTTTTTTTTGTTGCCCTTCGTTAGGCATGGTTATGAAATCATGCGCATGCTCACTTCACGGCTTTGCTCACGGCTACAGAAGGTAAGTATTGGGTCAAACCTCCCTATGATAGATTTGACACAGGTACTGGAGCTTTTTGTCAACATGTGTAACTTAAAAAGCCCTTAAGGCGGGGCGGGGCCGGACCGCCGAGCTGGACGGTCGCAAGCAGAAGGAGCTCCTGCTGCTTCAAATCCAAATATGCCGAAAAAAATCTAACTTTGACCAAGAAGCGACCGACCACTATAATGCCCAAAGCAGAGGGCCTGCTGGAGCCAGGGAGAGGCTGGCTTTTTAAGCTACAGTCCCCTGGAGGAGAAGACTGCAATACCCCGGCCTTCTCCAGCGGTGAGTGGAGCGGGCGGCCGACGCTCCGCTATCCTGCCACACAGCGCCCAGCCTGGGGTTCGAATTAGAGCGGATCCGGCCCTGGTCCCCCCCCTATGGACCGGGGGGATGATCCCGGTCCCCGCCCGGGGGAATGGCAGCCGGAACACACAGGCGCCATAGACACACTTGAGGGCCCGACCGCACCGCACCGCACAAGATGGCGACTGCCACGTGCACCGAGGGCAACGAATAAGCAGGGGCTCAGGAAGCCTGAACAGACGGCGATTTCACCCTCCAATAGCTCGCCAAGCGACATCTCACCTGTCAGAGCAACAATCCATCGGAAGACAGGCAGCAGCGGAGGCTTACCGGAAACGGAGCGGCGGAGACACCAGCCTGCAGAGACTCGGCTCCATACCCATGATTCTGCCGCCAACCGCTGGGAGCCACACGCCAGAAAAGCAACGCCCTATGCCGACCTTGGAGACCGCTCCTCTCAACTCCTAACAGTGGCAAGCCCAGGCGACGCATCTGGAGAGGTACCTCAGCCTACAAGGAGACTAACACCGGGTCGCGCTGACGGGCTGAAACCAACACTGGCTGATTATATGTCCACTACCACCCATGAAGCATCGGACCCACCATGTCAGTGATTCCTGACGCGTATGCCGCTACACGAACTATTGAACGGACTGGGTGACATAATGCTATGATTAGTCTGATAACTGCCTGGCTTTAACACACGTAACGTTTACATGCTACAACTCTGACCACAGCATACTGCTTACATCCCACACATCGGAACACATACCATGCCAACACCCAAGGCACCCTACCATTGCAGTAACCACTTTTCAGCCTGCACTCACTCACACATCGCTTGCAACAGCTATGTTTCAGGCCATACTATGTGCCCCCACACGCAGCCTGTAATTAAATCGTGCACCCTGCCTCCCCGGGTGAGTCACCTAGGAGCAATCCTGGACAAGCACCATCAGCACGCAAAACACAATGCCTACACACGTGTACCGCATCTATTTGTTTAAGTAACCATATATGACTTGTATAGCTTACCTGCATAACTTACACCTCTATGTAATTAATCGACTAAATAATGCTGTATATCTTCCTGTCAGAACGCGACCATAACAAAAAAATGTGCATATACAAACGTTTACCCCATTGTACCTATTGTCTGACCAACACGAGGATTGCCTTTGGGGTACCCCGTGTAAAGCTTTAACACCTTATGCACTGCAAAAATAAAAAATAATAAAAAAAAAAAGCCCTTAAGACAAAAAAAAAAAGATTTTACCCACATACTCATTTCACAATATGTTAGTAAAAATTACTCAATACGCTTATGGTTGTGGAACTAGCAAATTATGGTTGAAGTCTCTAATTTTTTTCAGATCATTTTCAAGCAGTAAATGCTTTGAGTACACAAGCAGTGCCAAATGCAGGGCCAAATTAAGGTGGCGCTATCTTTGTTTCCTTTAAGTTTTCCTTTTCTAAATCCCCTTGTATTGTAATGACTATACTCCATTCTTGCCACCTGCCTTTATTTATATTTATCTCTTCTTCTTTGAGCTGAATCTTATTATATGGACATCGCCATATTTTTTTCCTTTGCCATTGTTGTCTGCAATTCACCCTTCTATGGAACACCAACATATACACTTACTGACATTGCATACACAGAGGAACATCAATAAACACATAAACACCAACATACACATACAGAAACATGTACTGAAATTGCACACAAACAGGACCAATAGCATACGAGCATACAGTAAAAATACATGACACCATACACACACACACATAATACTAGTTATCTCCTCTTACCATTGTAAGAAAGCATAATAAATAACTTTTATCACATGACTCAAAGCCATTTGTTTGTGCCCACTTGTTTCCTGTTTGTGCGTGTGTGTATTTGCATACATGTTATACAATTGACCCTCCACTACTACTTCAATGTACAGTTCAGGCCTCCATAACAAATAAGTCTAACTCACCTTTTTCTTGCTCACCTCTCCTGCAACGTCATGGGGAAGGTATGGTCTCCTCCGCAATGGTCTAATCCAATTCTCCTCAAAGAGAGTATTGGGGGCCTGATGCACATCAAAACTTCCAGTAGGAAAGCATTTAATCAATACTTTTCAATAGATGGTCCCGCGTCACATGGATGAGTTTTAGTCGTTGCAGAGGAAGCACTTCACTGGCAGTCTGGTAGACAACCACTGGAGGTGGGTTAAGGGCCAAACTTCTGGAATAAAAGGGAATCGTGACATGTCATGTGTCCTTAAGGGGTTAAGGTAAGCATTGCCATTTCTGTAAAACAGCACTGTTTTACCTTGAATGGTTAACACTTTAGTGGTCCTTTTAAACAAGGTTGGATAATGATTTGCATTTTGTCTTTATATTACATGAGAATGATATTAGAATCCTGAGCTTTTTGGGATCAAATGACATGCCATCTCTCTGGGTTCTGTCTCATAGCTAGGTGTATATATATATATATATATATAGTTTAACTGTGTTTAATTGACTGGCTATATATTTACCAATGCTTCATCTCGCTGCAAAGTATGTATGACCTAGCTCAGTTCCTTTTCACCACCAGATATATTTCCCTTACTCTATCTCACTGCCCACCTTAGCTCCGTATCATTGCAAAGTATATGTAACCTAGCTCAGATTTGTCTCCCTGCCCGTGTTGTCTATAGAATGTATAAAAAAAATTGCAGATAGGAAGACATGTAAATCTGCAGGGGGCAAAATTGTCCGTGTACATGCACCACATAGTTTCTTTCTTTTATAGCTAGTAATTCTTTTCAAGTTATACTCTTTGAATATAATTCAAAGCTGAAAATTCAAACGTAATGCTAGTGCTACCATCAACTGGTGCCATTGTTGGTATGTGAGCATGGGTATGCTGCTTAGGTATGTAGCTATGGAACCTTACTAACGTGCTCGATCCCACCTCGGATCTTTGGAAGCTGAAATAAGACTTCAGTCTGAGTTAACACAAGATTAAAAAAAAAAAAAAAAAGAGGTAGTGTCAGTTTGCCCAGTTCAATAAAACAAAGTATATGTAACATTCAGAAAACTTTAACTTTGATGATTAGTAGTTTTTCACAAATCAAACAATTGCGGAAAAACAGCAAAATGTAGGCGAAAAAAATAGCCAATTTGGAGAATTGCAACCCAGTTGGTTGTTTAGCATACAATTTTTTTCACTTTTTTCAATTTTTTTCTCACTTTATAGTTTAGTTAATAAATTAGTCCTTTTAACTGAAATTACATTTTATTTTATCTTTTTTTGGCAATATTATATGTTGTTTCTACAAATTGAGACATGCAGTCCTGCATTGTAATCCATTACGGTTGTTAAGAGTACGAATTAAAATAAAATGTTTTTTAAAATTTTTTTTGTTCATATATCATTTAAGTGTTCTTTTTACTACATCACACAGTTTACTGATATTGTATATTCCTTACAGTACATTCTCAAAAGTAAATTAAGAAAAGGATGCAAGTAAGTATTGTGTTCTAGTTACACTGTTCCTTCCTAGAACATTGCTTCTTAGGAATTCTTTATATTCATTTTAAGGAATGGTGGGCTGTGTTTGCAGTCTGTGCTTATCAGGGAGGCTGCAATACATCAATAGCACACAGTGCAATGCAGAAAGAGATGAATATTTCAGGGTCTGCCAACGGTTTCGTGTCCTTGAATCACATCATTTAGGTACATCAGATTTGTGCCAGCTGAGATATGACTTTTGTTAAATATATCAACCTCTTAATGTACAGCCCTCCCTCTGCTTTATAATGCAAATAAATGTGTGTGTTTTTTTTTTAGTTTCTTTCTGTTTTTACAATGTATATTTAATGGGGTGTAGATACTTTGGTGTTTATTCACTTTACACTAAATTGTAGCGCAGCAAGTCAGTTTTTAATTCAGAATTTACTAAGTAAACCCAAGAAAAGACTGTGAACAAGTGGATAGAACAAAGGATTGTTAAGGGCATACCAAATATTGAAATGTAATTTTTATGATGGAAAACACCAAATTTAAATCTAATGTCAAAGTAGCTGAATTGGAACAATTCTCCAACGTATCTGTTAAGTTTAAGATATCCTGGTTAATTCCTGACAATTTCCATTTTAGGAGGGGATTTATTTACTCCACAGCAAAGTTTTGTAAATCGGAAATTGAATTGCAAAATCAAGCCTAAAATAGCCAAGTTGTGACTATGACTAGCTATAATGAGTTAACACTATAGTCACCAAAACAACTACAGCTTATTGAATTTGTTCTGGTGAGTAGAATCATCCCCGTCAGGCTTTTTGCTGTAAACACTGTCTTTTCAGAGAAAATGCAGTGTTTACATTACAGCCTAGTGATAACTTGCTGGCCACTCCTGGCTGTTGGAGATCCTTCTTGGGTCATGGCTGCCTAAAATGCATCCAAACATTCAGTGTCTCCTCCCTCTGCATGCAGACCCTGAACTTTCCTCATAGAGATTCATTGATTCAATTCATCTCTATGAGGAGATGCTGATTGGCCAGGGCTGTGTTTGAATCGTGCTGGCTCTGCCCCTGATCTGCCTCCTTGTCAGTCTCAGCCAATCCCATGGGGAAGCACTGTGATTGGATCAGGCTACCACTTCTACTGATGTCAGCAGACAGTGGGCAGGTCTAAAGGAAACAGTGACAAAGCAAGCAGCTCCAGACTTGAATACAAGTAAGTTTTCTATATTTAGGGAGGCATGAGGGTCTCATGGTGGCTAGATGGTGGTTTTAACCCTATAGGGTCAGGAATACATCTGTGTGTTCCCGACCCTATAGTGCTCCTTTAAAGAACTGTAAGAATTAAGCACTTTTTGCCTGAGTTTTTTCACTCCGTTTTCAGTATACAGTACTATGTTTTGGTGTAAATTATTGTATTTGTATCAGTAAGACAAATGCTTCCTTGAGGTAAAACAAGTTAGGGTAAGCATAGTGTGAAAAGGAGCATACTCTACTAAAGATTCAGAATAAGCCACTAGATTAAATGTTGCATAGTGCCCATAAATGTCTTATATTAAGGAATGCTAAGTATCGAACAACAAATATCAACAAAAGAAAATAATAGTTTAGCAACTTACTTATTTTACACGAAACTGACATTAACAACTATGGCCCAAGGAAACGTTATAGCAAAAGTGTCAGTAGTCAGCCACATAGCCAAATAATTAAAAGGACAGCAATTTGAAGGATTTTTTTTTTAAATTAAAGTGATTGTACCTGCTTCGTCACATTGAAGTAGCATTGAAGTAGCTGCAGTGTCTGGAGCCCCCTGGCACCATTATTCCATTCAGTGTTAATCTTTATTTTATGTTTTAATGCTATACAAGAGTTCAAAGCAGTTCATTCCCCATGCTGTGCTCCTGCCTGAGCAGCAGTGGACAGCTGTGATTGGCTGAGATTGTCAGCTGATCATTTTTAGCTCAGCACAGTGCCCATTCAGGTATGAATTGGTATGGCTTTGCTTTAGCCACACCTCTCATGGGGGTGGATCTATGTGAAGCCAGGGACCCTCATTCAGTGTTGAACTGCTTAATAACAGATTAACACTTCTTGGAGGACAGAGCCAAGTACTATAACATAATCAATTAGATGAAAATATATTTTCTGTTCCTCTATCCCTCCCCCCTCCCCCCTTTTTATAAATGTGCCTTATTTTTTTATACATAAAAAGAAGTAGGGGCTGCTTTTTCTCACGTAGAGCATGATGTTTGGCGATGGGCAGAACTTAAATGTTATCAAATTTGCACTTCTCGATTTTTCAAGTTTGAACAATTAATAAAACGTCATGATTTTTGTAATGAAAATTGAATTATTATTTTTTTTCTGACTGAGCAGCTACGTTGGGTGAGATATTCGTGTTATCTGAATAGCTGATGGTCAGCCTAACTTGCTTGCCGCTGCAGTTTAACAAAGATCACCCAGAGCAATCACAGAAAAAAATAAAAAATCAATCTACAGCATAGAAAATATATATATATATATATCTATGACAGTTGTCCTTTAAGCTAGACTCTGTTTCAGTTACTAAGCTGATTTACCCATAAACCACTAGTCGTGTGACTTCTACAGAAGGGCAAACTGTGTCATAGGGAGAGGAGTACAACATGGCGGCTCCTGGGTATTGACACTTAGCACAAAGAAGAAAAGATGATAAATTTAAGAAAAGATAAGTGGGGGTTATGATCATTAAATTACAATTAATCCTGACAAGGAGAGCATTTGCTATCCTATCAATTTATACAGCATTTTGGGCACTTCAAGGATTCTGAGTGAAGTTTATATGACTCACATTGCCTATAAGGGACAACCGCAGAATTATTACAGATACAATCTAACTTTTTAGGAATTTGTTTACTATGAGTTGTCTTAAGTTGATAACTGTCTTGCAAAATGTAAACTTGGTTAAATTGTAAGAATAGAACGTCCACAATTTGATTTAAATTTAAATATGCTGCTGTCAATATTCTCCTACGGTCCTAATAATATTGTAAAGCGTGTGGAGGTTGTTCTAAGAAAAGCTCCTGACAGTCTAGGTTGAGTGATCTGGACAAAGATTTAATGGGACATTGTTGGGCACGCCTCTCAGCTAGAGGCCTCTTCAGGCTTCCTCCCCCTTACCCACCCATCTCAGGTTCAATCCATTCCACTAATGACAGTAACAGGGCATTATTATGCAGCAGCAGGTGGGAGAAGCCTGACACCGGAACCCTCTCTACATGATCACACTGATCAGACTCTTTTCTCCCCCTGTCAGGATCTCGCAAGGTGAAGAGATCTACAAACTGCAGATGTGTAAATCTGCCAGTCATGCCCAATGCACTTTTCCAGCATTCCTAGGGATAGGTCACTGATTGGTTAGATCAGTTTCCCCTTTGGAGTGGGTGTTGAAAACATAAGAAAGAAGAAACAGGTCATTATGGAAAGGAGAAAAAAAAAGCATATTTGCATGCTTTTTGCAGCCTGCAGAGTGAGACAACTGTGTGATTCAAAGCTAAAGCTTCTGAATTTATACATGTCCGTTTAAGGGAACAAATCAAGCTTTGACTGCCCCTATCTGATTATTTAGTGGTAACTTTGGCAAGCCAGATATTTGTGAACTGTATTTCCCATAATGCACAGCTAACTTATGTGTGGGATGCCAAAGTTGGGCTTTACTAGCTTGAATACATGATCTACACCTCTTCTCTAGCACCGACTGCAAAGTAATATATTGAGAGTGATCTCGGAAGGCATGATGTGTCACCTTTGAGCATATGTCCAAACATCAATATATTTTGTCTATGAAAACATATTTTATTTGAACCATATCTCAGATCTTGTGTCATGTAGCCCCCCCTGTATGTACAACAATAATTCATTTAAAGTGCACCCTCCAAAGGTGACGGAGTTTCTTTCGCGCATTGTTTTGTATTTGTATATTGTGTTAGTCGGATTGTTATGAAAGGATAAAACAAAAAAAAGGATAAACCCAGCAGCACTGCACCGACCAAAAGTTGCTGATTCTTGTGTGTTTTTATTATTTTACAGAATTTTGAAAATAAAGAGAAACACCAGACAATCACTTACCTGGAAAAAAAATAAATAAATCTAAAAATATTATAATATGTATTATGTTATGAGGCATCAAATATTGATATTATGTAAAGGTTTTTTTAAATGAACCTCCTGCTTGTCATCTACCTATCCAAATGATCTGTAAAAATATCTGTATATTTTACAGTACTCCATAAAACAATTACGGACTTTGTGAGCACTTTGTATTAAATTCAAACGTGAACGTGCTACAATTTTTAGATTATTCGATGTTATGGATTGATGCCAGCTTTTTATGAAAAATGTTCTCCTGTATTTTAACTGCCTGTTCAGACAACTGCTCTATAACAATGTATGTACAGTTGTTAATTAAACACAAAACGCTGCAAAAAAGAAAAAGAAAAAAAGGAACCATGACGTGTCCCCTTTTATACTTAAATTGTCAGTATTGCCATCTGATTCTACAATGCTAATTGCAGATCAAGTAGAGCATTTTATTTATTTAATGAACAGTTACACAAGGTTCACAATGCAGCCTTTTCTTCATTTCCTTCAGTATGCCAGAAAGTAGACTAAAGGTTAAAGGAACCATGACTGTTATTGTAAAGTGTTGTCATATCAGTGGGAAATCGCAGCTCTATGTGCATTATAATAAATACATTTTTATTCTCGTAAACCGACGAAGGAGTCCTTATGCCTTAATAGATGTGCTTCATTTCACTAGCGACTTGACAAATTAGAAAAAATCTCCTCCAAATCTCAGAATCATTAGTGCATTTTCCACTAATACTCAAGATAGATGACAAATTACTTTATGCTTCAATACACTTCAATCAATAAGTCAGATTGAAGCTTTATCATGCTTTCTGTATCCATCTTAAAACATTCACTAGAATCAGTGGCAGCAGCAATTCTATTCAAATATAAGTTATCCTTCGACTACCAAACCTATATTTCTAATGTAGTGGATGGGGTACATGGGTGTAAACTGGGATATATATGTATATATTTTTTTTACTACATTTTAAATATATGGCATGAAATAATTATGGTGTATCTGCTGGTGCCCATTGACTTTCTTATTGGAGTTATTGGGCTTTATTGAATTTTTTTTAGCTAGCGCGGTTATGTAACCTTTTTCCCCCTTTCCTTTTTTAACTGATACGGCCCTGTTGAGCCATACTAAGCATGTCCACCCCAGTTTTTAGGGTAAAACCTGTCAAAATAAGCTGTAAGCTTACTTTAAATCCAGCGCTGGGCGAAGCCCTGTACTGGTCTCCAAGCCTTCTCTGTAGTCACCGATGACCTTTCGTGGTCCAATCAAAGCTTCTCATAGATGGCAGGGAGGGCTCTAATACAGTGAAAGGATGGAGGGAGGGTAGAGCTATGTGTGCTGCCTGCAAGGAAGAAGCTGACCAGATCTGTCGCCAAGAGATCTTTTTACATAAAATTGGGCTGTCTAAGTCATGGGTGTCAAGGTTGCAACTAGCCCACACAAGTCTAGATATCTTTGGTTGTGCAGCATTTCAAGCAAAGACGCAGCACATACAGACTCTTACCAGCTTGACCACTTCTAAAAGCAGAAATGGTCTTGGTGGTTGGAGTAACCCTTTAAATACTGTAATCATCTTATATATGTGGTCATTGAACTTGGTTCCTAGACATGCATAAGAATGTTCGAAAAAGTTATCTCTATATTTTTATCTAATTAATAGTGGGTGAATGGAGCTTTAGGATGTAGTTGTTAGGATAGTTCTAAAAGTATGCTGTTTAGATATGGATTCAGTCAGCCTAGCCCAGCGTATTGAGTCTCAGGGGACTACATAGAAAAACTAGGAACTCAGAAAAAGGGATATGCTATATCGAACCATAGACTCACCTTGTGGCCAAATATAGTTTTGAAAAAGAAAACTATATTGCTGATTTTCTAAATGACTAAACTCAAGTAGCAAAGCAACAATTACGTTTTTCAATTGCCAAGCCACCCTCTTGTATTTTTGACTCATCAACCGAGCTACAGGTTGTTACGACTAGGAGAAACTGGTGTGTGGATGCTAGTGCTCCTGGAGAATTCTAGCCAACAGATACTAGACAACCAGAGTCTTCACAAAAAATATTATTGTAACAGTACCTTTTGTCTTGTTTAACATCTATAGATCCATTCCTACATGACATATACATGAAAAAGAATCACAAGCAATGATTGATATTGAAAACTGAACTGTCTGTTTCTGACAAGTTAGTAATGGCAAATGCATTTTGTGAGCTGTGGCTGAGCTATTTTTGCTGAACTGCAATTTCTAATTGGAATTTTCTTTACTGTCATAGGAAAAGAAGTCCATCAATATCCAGAGAACAGAATCGAAGTTATGACACGAGGGATGATATAGGTGAACATTCACAGTATGCTACATCAGACAGTGCAATGCCTAGGTCACCATCGGATTACTCTGACCGGCGATTGCCCCTTGGGCCTCAAATGTATGAAGAACATGAGCATGGTGACTACAGGAGAAGTCGGCGACGGTCTAATGAGTATTTGGTAGATGAGGAGGATATCCAAGATAGGGAAGAATATGAAAGGCAAAGAAGAGAAGAAGAGTATCAAGCACGATATAGAAGTGACCCAAATTTGGCTAGATACCCAGTTAAACCACAACCTTATGAGGAGCAAATGCGCATGCATGCTGAGGTATCCAGGGCACGGCATGAAAGAAGACACAGTGATGTATCTTTGGCAAACACCGAATTAGAGGAATCCCGAATGTCCATGTTAAGGCTTGAGCGGCCATCAAGACAAAGGTCAGCATCTGAGCGTAGAGCGGCCATGGAAAGCCAACGTTCTTATTCTATAGAAAGAACTAGAGATGGGCAGGGGCCAAGTCCTGGTCGGCAAAGGACCTCAAATCATAGTCCCCCAACACCTAAGAGGAGCCCTATTCCTAATGATAGGCCGGATATGAGGCGCACAGATTCTTTGAGGAAACAGCATCACTTAGATCCAAGTTCTGCAGTGAGAAAAACTAAAAGAGAAAAAATGGAAACTATGCTAAGGAATGATTCACTTAGCTCAGACCAATCTGAATCTGTCAGGCCACCACCACCCAAGCCTCATAAAACAAAAAAGGCTGGTAAAATGCGTCAGATTTCACTGAGCAGTTCAGAAGAAGAGTTAGCCTCTACACCGGACTACACAAGCTGCGATGATGTGGAAATTGAAAGTGAAAGTGTTAGTGAGAAAGGTAAGGCTCTTAAGGTGTTAATGCTTACATACCTGACATCTTATAAATATATATATATATATATATATATATATATATATATGAGAAGGTGGACAAATACCAAGAACTGAAAGAATAACTAGAAAGGAAGGGGAAGGTGAAGGCAGTAGTAGTCCCAGTTATGATAGGAGCACTCGGGGCTGTGACTCCCAAGTTGGGGGAGTGGCTTCAACAGATTCCATGTGGGACATCTGAGATCGCTGTCCAGAAGAGTGCAGTTCTAGGAACAGCTAAGATACTGTGCAGAACACTCAAACTCCCAGGCCTCTGGTAGAGGACCCGAGAATGAGGAATAAACATACCACCCAGGAGGGGTGAGAAAATCAATTTAATAGAGATTGTTTTTAAATAGAAAAATAAAGATTTTTATTTGAATATACAATGTTCAAATGTTCAAAGAAAAATAAAAAAATACATTGGTTAAAAGTGCAAAAGGCATGCAATCATAGAATGACCCAAATCCACACTTTGTATGCATACTATGACCTTTAATAATTGTGTATGGAAACTTCATGTGATAATTGTTGAAGACTGGATTGTAACTGAGGAACAGAACCTTGTTCTGTGTTCACCTCTGCCAAGTGGATATCTTTCCAACGAGTCTCTCTCCATCACTGTCACTTGGCATAAGTCTCTCTACTTGTCATACCATTTGCTTCTCCTATCACTACTCTCCTGTTTCCAAACCCTCCCTCCAGCTGTCGTTTCAACCTGCTATTCTGTTTTTTTGTCACACTGTTTCTCTTGTGCCCTTTGTACTCCATAGGGATCCTTGGTTCTTCTAGTTTTATTCTCTTTTTCGTAAACTATCTTCTCTTCTCTGTACTTAGTTATCATTTGACTTCTTTTGGCTCAGGATATCCCCTCACTTAGATAACTATTTTGTCTAATGAATGATTAACGCAGGTGGTCGGAGCTCCCGTTAGAATCATGGCCAACTTCCATCTGTGTTCTTTGCCAACAGAATGATGGATTGGATTTCCCAGTAAATATGTGTCTCGTGTTTGGTTCATGGTGTTGACAATTATGTTACACGTGATAATTTGTCAAGCCTGATATTTGTGTATTGTACACCAGATATTTTTTTTAAGGACTTCAGTTCATTAATTATTATGATTAAGTTTTTTTATTGATATGTCATTAATTAACTTTATATTAAATAATTAAAATATATATACACTGCATAGCACAACAATTCAGTGAAATTCCTACTGATATTTCCTATAAAAAGATATCTATACAGGGTTATTCACTAAAGTGAGAATTTAAGGTGAATTCAAAGTGAATATCAAATGTAAGGTCAAAATAGTGGATCTGGTAAAATTATTTAAGCCAGCTATGCTGAAGTTTGGCTACTCTGACTTTAAAGGGATACTATAGTCAGCAAAACAACTTTAGCTTAATGAAGCTATTTTGGTGTATAGATCATGCCCCTGCAGTGTCATTGCTCAATCCTCTGCCATTTAGGAGTTAAATCACTTACTTTCTGTAGCCCTATACACACCTCCATGCATGTAATGTGCACAACCTTCCTATACACTTCCTGTAAAGGGAGCTCTAATGTGTTTACTTCCTTTATTGCACACTCTTCTTAATTTAGAATTTCTGATTTACTGCAATTTTAATAGCTTGCTAAACCTTGCAGCAGCCTCTTGTGTGTAATTAAAGTTCAGTTTACACAGAAGGAGATAAAACCATCTAAAATAAGTTAACATCTGATTAAAAATGAACCGATTTCTTTAATGCAAGCTGTCAGTCACATCCAGGGGAGATGTAGTTAGGGCAGTATGGACAGAAACAGAAGTGACTTAACTCTTAAATGGCAGATAATTGAGCAGTGAGACGTCAGAGGCATTATCTATACACCAAAACTGCTTCATTAAGCTAAATTTATTTTGGTGACTATATGATCACTTTAAATTTTAAATTCACTTTGGTAAATAACCCTGATAGTTTTCCAGTTGTTGTTGGACTAGGTTTCCAGCAGTTCCATTTTTTGCAACGCCTGTCAGAGTATTATGAAAATTGCATTCTAAGAGTTTCATAGAGAAAGTTGGTGATGTGTTTTCAGCCAAATATGTTGCAAGGATTTCTTTCTTTTTCTTACATGTATGATAATTGAGAAGCTAATAATTGAGAAGATAATTGAGAAGCTGATTTGAAATGATTTGGGCAGCCATTTCACACTAAAAGAGAATATTTAATTTTGCTAAACAGTTCTGCAGAATGAATAATTAATATACTTGCATAAAGGGTGCCTTACAAGTATCTGAATGTGTATTCACAAATGTTCTCTCTCTAAAGCATTAGCTACGAAAAAACAAAACAATGATTCTGTTTAAATGTTCATTTATACGTTAAACAGGAAATCGTTTTCCAATATCGTATTTAAATCAGGAAGGTCCATTCACAACTAATTTTGATTGGACCAGAAGCTAAAAATATTCCTTGCTAAAAATATTCCTCGAGCAACCCTGTGTGTATTCCACCTGACAGTAACTATTCTAGAACGTTTCTGTCCTTGGAACTCCTATTAACGATGAATCCATTTGTCAAGTCATGGGTTCTTCATTATTGAGACAGGATACAGACATTCATTTTTAGGTCCATGCAAATAAATACATTTTTTAAAGTGACCATGTCATATAGCTACCATATGAAAGTATCGCTTTCACGAAGGAGGAACCTTCTCCAAAATGCAGTTTACTGAGTTTAGCAGCATAGAGAGACATAAATCTGGAGCATGTATTGCAGCCAGAGTCTGTAATATTATCGGTTGAGCTGATTATCTCCCAGCATTTAATGTGCAGCGGGCATGACACAGTTGAGCTGCTTGATGAATGCATATACCAGAGAAAGTATTCTATTGTGCTAAAAACATGTTTTGAAAGATCCATAGATAAACTATAGAAGTCAGGGCAGGTTGACAGACATGTGTCCATCAGATTCTTCCACAAATGCTTAGTTATGAGAATGTATATTATTTTGCTATCAAACACACACAATACAACTTGATTTCCCCATGATGACTACATTAGGACAGTAATGGGTCCAGCTTGTAATATTTGCGTTTGCCCATAACACAGCTTTAAGTCTTGGTTTAAAGAAATTACTGTATAAAATACAAGTAGTATCCAATATACACCAAAATTGTAGTATATGGGAAAAAAAGCTACTTAGTTTTATGGAACAGCTTCCCAAGGTCCCTTCCCTAATGGTGACCTCGCACAGACAAGAAAAAAAATGACTGTATCTATGTTGTTGGTTTCTTTTCTTTAGTATATGAATACATAGTGTTTGGCTTTAGTTTTTATGCTGATGTCTGGGTCGTTAAAGTGATCGACAGTGAAATTCATTATATGTCTGATGGATGTAATGAGTTAAAAGATTTATGACTATCCTAAAGGATTTCTTCTGTCTATGGTGAAATATAGATCTATATCTTCTGTAAAACTCTGGCAATGTTTAGATAGAAATCTCTGTTCAAGGTCAGCCATAAATAGATTTGGTGTATATGCCATTTTTGTGCCTCGGGGGAATTGCTATTGTTTGTAGACTGATTGTTAAAAGGGAAGTAATAATGAGGAGGAAAATATATGCCCTGAATATGAAGATGCAATTGGGGCTGCATTTTAAGATCTAGTGACAGCTGATGATGTCAACCCAGAATCCATTTCTCAGGCTGGTTAAACATCAGGGGGATGTAGTTGCTAAACATCAACGTCATTGTTAGTCATCAATGATCTGCATTTATGACGTGTCCCTAGAGTGCAGATCTACACCACTGTCGTGCCTCAGGATCCTAAGAAAAGTTATATACAGTATTTTGTTTGTGATGTAAATCAGTGATGTATTGTGTAAAGTAGTTTATTCTTGTGACATGGCTGTGGTTTATTAGCGACTATCGTGCTTTCCAGTTGTTGTTGGACAGTAAGTCGCATCATGCGTAACAAGTCAGATTGTGGTCATTGCGTTCCACCAACCAGTTGAAAGATAAGTTTAGCCTAACCTTGCTATACATATTTCTCAGCTAGGTCATATGTTTTTTTTTTTTCAGTGGATTTATGCTGATACGGAAAAGGAACATATATATACACATCTGGCATAGCATTCAATGTAAATTCAAAATGTTGCATGATTATCTGTCTGCGACTTGTTATTGTCATGGGAAGAAGAAGCCTGCATGGCACATATGGAAGCATAGAGCACCTTGCTGGAATGGCTGATTGCCTGGAGGTGCATGTACCTATCTATATATTTATGCAGGAAATCTTGTGCTATTACATTTTTAGACACACAACAAGGGCTGGTGGTGAGAAAGAGATACACAGAGTGACAGGGGGAGGGGAGACATACAAAGGGTCTGGGGGAGAAAGAAAGTCAGAGGGGTTTTAGTGGGGGGGGTATTAAGAGACACACAAAGGGCCTGGGGGAGGTAGGAGACACACAAAGGGGCTGGTGGAGAAAGAGAAACACAAATAAACTGGGGTGAGTAAGAGACACACAAAGGGGAGTTTAAGACTCATAAGTGGAATAAGATACCCTAACGGGGGTAAGAGATTTAAAAGAGGCGACCAGAAACAAAAAAGTGCTAAGACATTCAAGAGGGGGAGTTAAGGGACACACAGGTGAAGATCCGTTTTTTTGGGTGGAGGCAAAATAGCCCCAGCTATTTTCATGTTTGACAACCAGACATTTAATTTATTAATAATTAGTCATGTGCATACATCCCAAGCTCCTATTTAGGAGGGACAGTTCCAGTTTTGTGCCCAAATCCCTCTGTCCCTCTTTTCTAGTAATGTGCCTTTAATATACAATAAATGCACTTAGAAAATGGTCTGTGTAAATAAGATGCAGTTTCCATGTTCCAAATTCCATTTTAGTTGCATAAACTGTTCCTCAAATTCCTAAGAACAGCCCCTCCCCTGGCCACAAACCTCCTAATACCCCTACAATTAAAGTGTCCCTCTTTGTCCATTTGAAATGTTGGGACATTGGGTCCTATATCCCATAGGTTCTTAATTATTAGCTCGGTATTTTTATAGATTTAGCAGTGTTTGTAAATAGTAATTTTGAGGTCGATTTGTTTAAAGGCTATTCACTTAATGTTGCACTGTTTATTACAGTTTCCAGACAGCAGCAATGGACCATGATTTACGACCTTAAGAATGAGACAAGACATCGCCCTTATAAATGACACTCTTAAGGGGAAAGGAAGTTGTCCGTGATGTTCATTCATTAATATAAAAACTGCAATTAAACTGACGGACAGTATTCATCCGAAATAAAATCGTGCTTCAATTCAGAAATAAAACCTGTTAGGATTGCCTTATTGCTGAGAAAACTCCAATCCTTCATATTATAAAACAAGAAACTCGTTTAAAATAAAGATCGTTTAAACTATGCCGTGATCACTAAGAACACGTCGCCGCTGCTCAGTGACAAACATTGGACTGTATTATGTATCTATCAAAATTACATTTGAAAAGGCTATGGGCATTGTTTAGAAAGAACGTGGCAAAAGTTCTAAAAGTTGAGCAATCACCTTGGAAACCGATAAAATGTTTGTCATCATTGCTCAAGATTTAGAACTTTTTGTTTTGCGAAGTTCTTTAAAAATAACCCACTATGCTAAGAATTAACGATAACGCAGAAATGGACCTGACAGCAAAGTTAGATAATACATTAATGCAAAGTGCATATTTTTGAACAAAAATCACACTATACCGTAGTAGACCATAAATCTTCCAAAGGAAGAGGCAGACAATCTACTGTAAAAAACTCATTGCTGCTTATTTTTTTATTGTTTATTTTAATGACATTCTCCCACTCTAGGAGATAAAATACAAAAAAAGTTCACATTTTTCATTACACTTTGTTCTCATCGTGTTAAACAGAACCTGACACTTTGGCATTTATACCCAGCTAAAGAGTCTGCATATGTCTCTGATATATGTAAAACATTAAAACTCCTCCACTTTATTGCACCATGCAATTAGCCCACCATTTAAACCTCAACCCACCATACACAGGGTGTCTGTTTTTTGGGGAGAATTGTAACTCATGTTTCGTTGTATTTGGTTACGGTGAAGCTCTTTCTTATGTAATATCGCATCATGAGGATTCCCAACATCCTTCTATATTAATTATTCCCTTTCTGTCTTTATTGAAATCCTGTTGTTGAGAGATATGTTGTTCTAGTCCTGGCAATGAAAGTATTTGTGTAGTGGTAACTTAGCAAATCGTGCATGTTAAATGTTTAGA
The DNA here is from genome assembly GCF_036172605.1 of Pelobates fuscus. Classification (NCBI taxonomy): domain Eukaryota; kingdom Metazoa; phylum Chordata; class Amphibia; order Anura; family Pelobatidae; genus Pelobates; species Pelobates fuscus. The sequence goes on from NC_086320.1 coordinate 50,145,769, forward strand.
GCTTGGTGTGCGGAGGACACTAATGCCAACCGAGGTAAAGAATGCACAAGCAACTTACACCCTAAATAGTAGTGAATTAGGGATAACCACACACGAGAAGGATTTGGGAATTGTGATAGACAACAAATTAGGCAACAATATGCAATGCCAATCGGCAGTTGCTAAGGCCAGTAAGGTTTTGTCTTGTAAAAACAGGGATGAAAATAAACTTTTTCCTCTTTATAAATCGCTGGTAAGACCACACCTTGAAAATACTGTGACATTTTTGGCACCTGTTCTAAAGAAGGATATCATGGCACTAGAAAAAGTGCAGAGACGAGCTACAAAATTGATAAAAGGAATGGAGCATTTTAGTTATGAAGAAAGGTTAAAAAATGTAAATCTCTTTAGTTTGGAAAAATGGCGCCTCAGAGGGGATGTGATAACATTATACAAATATATTCGGGGCCAGTACAAACCATTATCTGGAAATCTATTCATAAACAGAGATATGCAAGGACACAAGGTCACACATTTAGGCTGGAAGAAAAGAGATTTAGTCTTGGGCAAAGGAAAGTTGTATTTTTGTACCGTAAGAACAATAAGGATATGGAATAATCTGCCTGAAGAGGTGGTTTTATCAGAGTCCATACAGACGTTTAAACTGCAATGGGATAAATATGTCCAAAAATATAACCTACAGGGATATCATTTCTAATTAGTGAGGTAATAGCTGCTTGATCCAAGGAGACATCTGACTGCTATTTTGGGGTCAAGAAGGATTTTTTTTCTTAGTTTGTTGCCAAATTGGAAGCGCTTCAGACTGGGTTTTTGCCTTCTTTTGGATCAACAGCAAAAACCCATGTGAGAAAGGCTGAATTTGATGGACGCAAGTCTCTTTTCAGCTATGTAACTATGTAACTATAATAATTTTGCAGAGTATTATCTATTTATCTCAAGCTAGACGCCAGAACAGAACTGTGAATAGTTTTTAATTTTTATTCATAATTTTTATCAATGCGTGAAAATAGTAGCGGTGAGCTCAAATGCTTGATAGCGAATAGCATTACATACCAAAACTTCTGTACTGTTAGTGTGGCTATTACAATGCAGTTACACATTCTTAACTATTTGAAGTCCATGTGTTATTTCCGCACATTGATCTTTTAAAAGATATGAGCAGGATAGAACATATTTCTAATATTCATTAACCTACTTTTTTAATTGCAACACTAAACTGGCAATAGCACAACCTTAGATTCTATGAACATTCTATAATAGATATTCTTTGCTGATTCAACAGAAGCTTTTAGCCTTCCAATAATCTTTCCTTTTCTGCCCAAACACTGCAACTAAAATGCTATACCCCATTAAGCAAATGTAATATTTGTCTGTTAATTTGTAATGTTTGAATTGAGTTATTGACCAATGAACCCATAAAGTCCAGCATTTCTATCTAACAGTTCCAGTTAGCTAAGTTGGCGAAAGTAAACCATATTTTAAATGGAGGACAACAGACGTGTTTGTTTACCGAGAGGCAAAATGATATAGGTAGTTGTGCATTTAAAGGGGATCTACAGTTTTAGCATTCATTGTGATATATTTTGTGCTTATATTGATGTTGATACAATAAAATGTTATGAAATAGCTTATTTAGTTAAGGCAGCAACTGTTAAATCCTCAGTGTAGCATGCTCCGTCTATGTTAGAGTCAAACTAGCTCTTTATCCATCCATAAACAAAACAAAAAAAATTAAATGAAAAAACTTGATTGAGGAACTTCACAAAATATGGCACCGTTTCGTACAAAACAGCAAAAAATCACAACTGTATGAAGCTATAAATGTTGAAAAACTGTCAAAAATGCACGCCCCAATTGCCCAGCAAGTAAGATCCAAAGCCATGCCGATATTTTGGCTTTCTTTATCATTAATGGTGTCAAAGGGAGTCGATCAGCTTATTAGCTCTCTCTGGTAACATGCTGGGGTCTCACATACCCCAGCATGTATTACTTTTTATATTATACACAAGATTACAATAAAACATAATATTTCACTAAATCCAACTAAGTTCATTACTGAATCCATACATAAGCAAAACAAACAGTACACTTATTATAGTCTTTTCCTGCAGAAAAAAAGTTTGAAGAAATTATATATATTTTATGATCTCCCACTGAACTCACCTGCTGTTCTTCAGCTTCTTAATAATATTTTATATTGAGATGCCACCATCTATATCACCCTTTCACTTTCTCTTACTTACCTCTACCTCAAATCATCTTTTTCCCCTTTTCAAACATTTCCAAATGGGGTTGAAAGAGTTATTCTTGCTTCTCTTCTATTACAGATGAGATTAACCTGTTACAAATACAAAAACCTTTGTTGTTAGATCACTCAATTGTGTTGTACCATCATCCACAACTATTTGCAATTTACTTAATGGGACACTATGGTCACCAGAACAACTACAACTTAATGTATCTGTTCTGTTGAGTATAGTCAGTCCCTGCAGGCTTTATGCTGTAAACACTGCTTTCACATTACTGCCCAGTCACTCGACTACTAGAGCTGCTTCCTGGGTTAGTACTGACGTTCAGCGTCTCCACGTTCTTCATGAAGACGCTGAACTTTCCTCATATAGATGCATTATTTCAATTCAATGAGCCTCCACCCAGCCTCCTTGGCTGAGATCTTTAGAATTGACAATCTCAGCCAATGCAAAGCTTTCCTTTTCAATTCTGATGATGAGGTGGATCTGGGGCAGAGTATATAGTGTACAAATATATTAAATATATAATATATAAATATATATGGTTTTTACTGCTCCTCCTTTTTTTGATCTATTAGTTATTTCTTCTTACTTGATCTGTGTCGGGAAAATGCACCTATCAGTATTACTAAATATATATCTAATATTTATATATATTTTACAGTACACTGAATTTTCCCTCCAGTTTAGTCCGCATTGTTTTTCTCGAAAACAAAATTACATGGGCGAAACGTGTTCAAACCGAAATGCCACATGGACAAAAACTGAACCAAAAATTATTTTTCAGACGGACCAAATTTTTCCACTATGCACAAGTCTAGGTTCTGGGAATATCTTAAATGTCTAATCAATAAACAGTGAATTGTGATATATTTACAAGTCTAATTTTGGGAAAAAATAAAATAAAACATCTGCTTTTAAAGAATTTTCCCACTCAGGTGTAATCACAGTTTGCAGTTCTAATTTCAATTCACTATAGTTTAATGTTTAGTGAATAAATGTTATAGCAATTTTTCTGCTTTGGATGAGAGAGAGACAGACAGACAGACAGACAGAGAGGTATGTACCTCCCTCCTTGCACCACATTGCCAAGGATGGCCTCCTCCAGTCATTTATAAGGAAGTAAAGACATGGTCATATTGGAATCATGGGGAGCTTTCACTGTTAGTGAATGGAACCGATAAAATAAAATCTGACCTATCCTTGCCATGTCTAGGACAATGTGTGCAATTGGCTTGAGTTAGTTATATATTTATTACACTGACTGATTATGCATTGGCTTGCCATGTTTATAACTAATATAGGCATTCATTTGTGCTGGCTAAATAAGCTACCTCCCACTGTTTTTAAAGAACACTCTGATTGACTGACTCACCAGGACAGATTTCAGATAGCAGAGGAATGTGTGATAATTTGTCTACATGTCATTTTCTTCAGATTTAATATCCTGATGGAGGCATAAAATGTCATAAGTGCCCGCTTTTATTTCACATCACTAGGTCGAACGTTGTTGGCTTTTAAGATGAACAAATTTTTTAAAAAGTGGATTTAACAAGCAGTTAATGAGAGTCATTTTATTCTAATTTTCAGAGTCTTTTCAGCCATGAAGGAGACATTGGGATATATTTACTGCACTGGCCTGTTTTAATGGGCTCCCTAAGCAACATGACTACCATAGCTCACTGCTTAGTGCATAACGGGGGTCATTGTCAGTGTTGGTTTTGTACATGGATGGCGGAGAACGGCAAGGAGTGCTGGGGGGTGGATTGACCTTGATAATGAAGAAGTGATAACTCCACATAACCATGGTGGCCAGAGAGGGGGTGGAGAACTTGAGTTTAGGTATAGCAGTTCTTTAACGAGTTGATATTAAATCAAGGTATGGCACAGGGCAGACTTGGCGGGATATATTGGTTATGAGTTTACCTTTAAGACTGCCGGTGGTTCATAAGGGACTTGTAAGACATTGGTGGTCATAATATGCCACAAGACCCACGATGCCACCATTCAGTTCTTCTTAATACACTAAGTAACTCTTTTGTAAAGTAATGCCAATATTGCAAGGGAAAATTTTCCTCACAATTGCTAAATATTCAGACAAGTCAGAAATAAAATTATTTATTTCAGTTAAAAAGCAAAGCACGTTACTATGTCCATTGTCTATTAAAGGGACCCTCCAGACCCCATTGCAACTTTATCAATACAAAGTTGTTATGGTGTCAATAGGTCCCTAGCACTGGCTTAACTTTAGGGGTTAACTGGGTAGCCAGTGGTTGGCTTAGAGTGGTCAACTGATGCTCTAAGCCAGGCTTCCCCAAACTCCGGCCCTCCAGTTGTTACTGAACTACAACTCCCACAATTCTCTAAATGAAATAGGTAGGCTGAAAATCATGGGAATTGTAGTTCAACAACATCTGGAGGGCCGGAGTTTGGGGAAGCCTGCTCTAAGCCAATCAGTTGCTCCCCATTAATAATAATAAAAAAAATTAAAAACGGCTTTGGAAAATGAAACTGTTTTCTCAGGCCGTTTGGTGAAATTAGGCCTCTAAATTCTGACGCTTCCATTTTGAAGATTTTCAGAAAGCGGATTTTGGAAAGGGCAAACTGTGCTGACGAGGGTACCGAGGGGTTAAACAAGTCACAAGGATCTCCTGGCACAATAACAACCTCATTTTGATGAAGTTATTTTGGTGACCAGATGGTTTCTTTTATGGTGACAATATCAAGTACATGGTGTGAAACTTTGTGACTGTCCCTGAAAATACAAGACAGATGACAGGTATGCTGATATAGAAACGGGACTCTTGTGTAGGTAAAAAATGTGTAATTTAAAACCGGTAACTAAGACAAAGACAGTGTTCAAATAATGAATATTCACACTCAGCCGAGTCACAATGACAATGCTATTAGTTGCAGACCAGCTGCACAAAATGAGAAAAAACAAACTGAATAAAATATATCCCATTTGAAGAGATACCTGCAGTGTTCCAGTAAATACGCATTCTTGACATTCTATGCCTTTTCATCTCAGAATGTATAACTGACTTTGATATTGAAGAGCGTCCATGTTTAAATTGTATTTTTCCAAAGATCCATAGGAAACGCGGGACGCGGCAGCTTTCTGTGGGTCACATCTGAAAACTATTGTCAACCATGTCCACAGGTTGTAATGCAAAATGGTCTACAAAAACATGTAATGAGTTAGTGCTAATTTACGAAATGATTAGTATTAGTACAAGGGGGATTTACAGCAGTGCAATTCCCATGGTAACAGGGGGGAGGGGGTGTGTAAGACAGATGTGGGAGGTCTGCAGTGCTCATGGTGGCTGCTACTGTAACCACATGTGCATTCTGCTATGTGCATGTGCACAGTGCTCTAAGGCATTATTTCACCAAAATCTTGTGTTATGTGCACATTCAAAATTTGCATTTAATTTCTCTGGTGTTTCACTGCAGATTGTACACCTGATAAATAACCAGGAATGGTGAGTCTCGGAATCCAAATAGGTCCCACCAGAACCCTATCCACAACCTCAAGAGGGCCACAAGATTTGGATCCCACCAACGTAGCACTGAACCCCAAATAATAATTTTAGCCCTTCTTTATTAACCATCAATAAAGCTCATATTTGGACTTTGTCAAACCATGCATTGTTAGCCATGAACGTTTTCTGTCCGTGGAGGCTAAAAACTGCGTAAATTTCTCCTGTTTGTGTAGCTTTTTGAGTTTATCCGTTTAGTCCCATCAATAGATGGATTTTAAATCACCCCTTTCCGGTCAGAGAATAGTTAAAAGATTAGATCCAGGCCGCCCTGGTTCACACAAGCAAGGGAGCATTTTAACCCCTTAAGGACCAAACTTCTGGAATAAAAGGGAATCATGACATGTCACACATGTCGTGTGTCCTTAAGGGGTTAAATTGTAAGGAAAACATTGCAGAGCTGGCAAAATAGCTTACAGATTTAAACAAACAAACAAACAAACAAACAAAAAAATGATGTACAATTTGGAATTCCCTGATCAATACCCAGCAATTCCTAGTTAAACGTTTAATAATCCTGTATGTTAACGTAAACAAAGATGAAGTAGATGTTTCTTTAACACAAGCAAAGAGTTTAAACCAGAGTAACCGATTAAGCTAAAGGAACGTGGTCCCTGAAATGCAGCTTTTGTTATACACTAAAATCTCCCTTTATATTGATGTATCTTTCCCAGAGCTTTCCTCTACCTCCGCCCACTCAGCCCAGCCGCCCACTCAGCTCAGTAGCGTGGGCATGAATATGACTGCTATGACTGCGGCACTGCAGACACCACAGGCACCTCGCACTGCAGAGGAGATAGTAGATCAGCTTGGTTGAACTTAAAGCATCAGTCCATGTTCATTATCAGACAGCCTGCTTTCTGCCTCTCGCCCAGTCACTTATTAACAACGTGGCCGTGATGTCCAAGTGCATTTCATTAGAGAGAGAAGAAAAAACACAATTCTATGAAATGCATGGTAATTTAAAACCCTGTACATCAGTTTAATGCCACAAACGCTGGCTACGTATGTAAGGGAGAAAGCGCTGGGATCTGTAATCGGAAAAAAATGGAGTATGTTTGCTCTATCATATTTTGGGGTTTTATTCACTAAACAGTGATTTGCAAGGCGCTGGCAAACAAATCCCTAAGTATTTTTGTAGAGTTTATTTTATAACTAGGATATGTTGGGCCTAATTCTGCAAAAAATAAATAATAATCTAACAATCATAGTTTAGTAGGTAAGCCCCTATTTTTCTGTAGTTATATCAGATCCAAAATTGGAAAGTCTGAAACCTGGACAGGATGGGAAGGAAATGGGTCATACCAAGGGTATCACCAATGAATCGCCCAGCTGTAAAAGGAGCTTGTCATCCCTGCAAGCATGTGTGTTCGGATGATGCACTGACAGAGGGTCAGGGATGCAAAATCAGGACTGTCCTACTGAATGTGGGACTGTTGGCAAGTATGCAGTAAGACTGTCCAACCATGACCCCACAGCTGTTGAACACATGAACACATAGATAGTATGGTGTGGATTCTCGTGAATACACGGTGAATTCAAATGTAAGGCCGAAATAGCCGAATTGAAAGCATTCTCCAAGTTAGCAATGCTTTAGGTTCCGCTATTTTGACTATCAATTTTCAATTCACTTTTAATTTAGCTTTGCATTTCTGACAATTATCACATTAATGAATAACTCTGTAAGAGATTACTCTACAGACGTAACAGAAATTCCTTATTATTGTCTATGAGAAAACTGCTATTTCTTAAAGAAACATTCCTGGCACCACAACAACTTCATTGGAAGTTACCTTTAGGGATTAAATGATTCATGAATGGTTTAACTTTAATCCGATAGCTCTGCCACCTGTCTTTCCACTGCTCAGAATCTTGAAGGAGGAAGCTTTGTCTAATGGCGCCGCTGACTGGCTGAGAGCATCAGCTGATACTCAAAGCCAATCAGTAGTTTCCCATTTACAAACCGGCTTGAGAAATTAGCCTTTTTGTAAGTACGGAGCTACTGATTGATTTAGAGTGTTAGCTGATGCTGTCAACCAATCAGCGGCGCTCCTGGCCAAGTCCACTTTCAAGATTTTCAGCAGCGGAAGGACAGAGGGCTGAACGATCGAGCGCAGGATACTGGACTTTGAGGTTAAACAGTCTGAGAATGGTATAACCCCCAAAGGTAAACTTGCTCTAGGGACTTTCTGGCACGGTAAGAACTTTATTCCAATTAAGTTGTTATGGTGCCCTGAGTGTTCCTTTAAGCAGAATAAACCCTTACTCTGCTAATAGCATTCAAACCTATAAATGCAGAAGTAACCACGCTTCACCCAGAAAGAGATATCACTTTCACATCTTACCAAAAACAGATCTTACAGATTTTTCAACTCTAATTCAGGACTTGTGGGCATCCACTTATCTAATGCACCAAAGTAAATCACAAAAAAATGCATGTCCGACTGAGTCATTAAACATCCTTGTGCATCAGAGAGATGATTGTTCCCACTACACTTTACATGTGTTGAAGCCTCATTGGCTGGATTGACCTGCACGTCAATATAGCCATGAATATACACAGCTATGTTTGACGCAGTCCACAGGGTCTTTCAATACACATCTCATATTATCCCCTTCAAGGAAAATTACATTTGTACAATGCTTATGGTTTATTTCAGTAGGAATTTCTTTTGAATCACACACATTCACACAAAAATCTGTCTTTCTGGGAAGAGTCATATTTACCTTTACCCTATTCTTTAATATTCTCATACAGAGCCATGTTCACATACTTACATTATCAACGTATCCACCTATGCAAACTGAAATTTTACTCAAAAGTTAAAAAACAAACAGAGACATGGACCTTCGATGTCTGGTGAGGTCTGGTGGTGGCTTTTTTAGCAGTGTTTCCTATGGAAATATTTCATGGAAGTTATAATTTAATGTGCGAAAATAAATGTGTCTTGATTTATCAAGTTACACACCAAAAAAGTGGTTTAATACCAATTTTACTTTTTTATTTTATTTTATATGATTTGGCAACAATTGATGCAACCGGGTTCTTTGAAAAGCTACAGAGGTATGAAATGATGGCATGATTTAAAGGGCACCTGTCATGTCCCAAACAACGTTTGCTCAATAGATTGAGCATACAATTCTATCTGTATATTATGCTAACAGTTTTGCTACCAAATGTATAGGTTAGGAGAAAAAAAAATCTATGTAAAAATAGTTTATTCTATTCTAGCTGTCAGTCAATTCCTCAGTGTGCCGAGACATTCATTTACAAAGGAGAGCAGAAAAGAGCTCCCACAAGAGGTCTCTTCGCTCTCCTCCCATAGCAACCACAGCACATGCGCTTTGGTTGCTATGGAAATTCCCTAACCAACGCTTCTAGCACCTGTCTTGGAGAATATTAGCGGAGTGACATCACTACATACTGACGTCGGCACTAAGATAGCGTGCTGACATCACTGAAGAGATTTGCCCTGCTTGGATTGTGTCCTAAGTAGGGCAAATCAAACAAGACTTTAGGTGGAGCGAAGGACAGCCTGGAGGTGGGTGTTACACAAAGAGTAACACCCACTCAGCGGTGCTGGAACGGAGAAAGTGATATATTTTGCATTGAACACACCTTGTATCTTTGTGATATATGGTATATTCATTGGATATGGGAGCAATTTTAGGTAAGTATTTTTTTTTCATTACAGATTCACTTTAATTGTGATTTCTGCGTCGAACAAGTGATAAACTTGTCATATTCATCATATGTGGCCGGAAATGAGTGAACCGATGCATTTCATTCGGCTTGCATTCATTCTCTGAGTTCTGGTCAGTGTGCAGATTCTAGAATTCACTGCTGCGTTTGTGCTGTGTGATTACATTGGCAAATAAAGAGATTGTTCTCTGAGTGCAATGAATTCTTCACACAACATTGCACATACATTTAATTTCAGGCTCATGCCAATAAACCATCAACAGAATTATAGACGCACGGCTCCAAAAGGGTAAACTAGAAATGGCTTCAGAGAGCAAGTAGAACTCGCTTGTTATTGGTGCGCCTCCAGTGGTGGCATATCAGATTATAAAAATATATTATAGCATTGAGTTCATTATACAATAATTTTTTTTTCTTCTTTATTACTTTTCATCTGAACAAGCTTTTTTAACGTGATCCAAGTTTAAAGGGACAATCAGAGCAACATTACTACAGCCCAATGTAGTGGTTATGGTGCTAGCAGACTACTAACTCCATCTTTGTGTGTATCACTATTTTGTAGCGAGTTGAAACAAACTGAGATACTTACAGTGAGTTTCCTTTTCATATTGTGCCATTGTTCCTGCGTATATTGAGTAAGGCCCCTACACAGAGATCCCAGCATCATTAAATTAGCACACTTTAAATCATTAAAATTGTGCCAGAGTCCTTGAAGAATATAAGGGTGTTAAACTGGGATCTACTACTGTTGCTGTGGGACTACCACACACATAAGTTTTGCCAGTAATAAGCTTGCAGCGAGGAGTAGTCTAATTTAAATATTAAAAAAATAAATGATTCCCTTGGTTAGATCTTTGTTAGATCAGATATGATCATGTGTTTTTTTTTGTGGGTTTTTTTTATAGATCTAGCATATAATGGGAGAGATTGTAAATGATTTACAATGGGACCTAATCTGCCATCAGCCCTCCTCAATAAAAGATTTGTCCAAAATGTTGTTCACTTTGGTAGCTAATTGTTAGATCGATTCTGATCACCAATACATTCATTAGATCTAACCCAGTTCCCAAGATATTACTTATATTATTAAGGGGTTCAGAATGGTTTGATACAGAACTGAGTGAGGATATTAGGGGTAATCTGGAACCATAACCACTGCACAGAGACAATGATTTCCGTGCATAATGTTTCTTCATCCTCATTCATATTCTCAGTCTATTTCACACACATTGTATCACACAAATTTTCTCAAATGAACAAAAAACAGCCCTTGGGATAATGGCAAAGTCCTAAGGACTCTACAGATGAACTTCAAACCACACTTTAAGTGTTCTGCAGTACAGGATTGTTCACTGCGTATTTATATATATATAATGTATTTCACAAAGTACATTGCACACTATGCAGAAGAAACTATACACACACCTACAAGTTGCGCCAGTATGTTGAGCGTAAGTAGGAATTCATAGAACATAATCTCTGTAAAATTAGAAATTTCAGCAATTATAACAAACGTGATGAGTAAAGAAATATGACTGATACACTGTGTTATTGGGAAAGACTAAACAAAAGAGGTAGTAACGGAATGATAACCACAGTAATGTGTCAGGCAAAGCTTGGGGTATGGGGTTTAAGTCGTGTGTGCAAGGTTAGCTGCATGAGTGTTTTGAGTTATTCATGAGTGCACATGCTGATGGCTTCACAGGGAGTTATTTTTGGGGTGCAGTCTATCTGTCCAGAGACAGGGTAAAACGCGCTGAATAATCAGACTGAAACGTTTAAGATTCAAGCATGAATTCCTGGAGCTTCCTCTCTCATTCTTCCACTGATGTTTCACTCCGCGACAACGTTTGCATATCTTCTGTAGTTGGTTTAGAAACATAGAAACATAGAATGTGACGTCAGATAAGAACCATTCGGCCCATCTAGTCTGCCCAATTTTCTAAATACTTTCATTAGTCCCTGGCCTTATCTTATAGTTAGGATAGCCTTATGCCTATCTCACGCATGCTTAAACTCCTTCACTGTGTTAACCTCTACCACTTCAGCTGGAAGGCTATTCCATGCGTCCACTGCCCTCTCAGTAAAGTAATACTTCCTGATATTATTTTTAAACCTTTGCCCCTCTAATTTAAGACTATGTTTAGTTGTATCATTTTTGGTAAAGTGCCCAACACACTTTGCATCTATTTCAGTGTTTGGCTATATGCTTATTTCTTCTACGAATACAGTATTTGTGGACCGTACTAAAGAATATATGCTTTGGGGAGAACTGTGTGACTTGCTAGATACAGTCCTACAACATCTGCTGGTGACAGATATTTTTTGTCCATCACACAAAATGAGTTATCACTCGGTGAAATAGTTTTGTATGGGGATGATTCATCATAGTGTCTACAATAATTTGCTGCTTGATGAATCATATCCTTAGACTAACATAGCATAAAATGATATTGTTTATGCAACAGCATCACACCACATCTTTAATCTGCACAAATAAAATATATGTATATGTGTCTTGGTTTATTGTCTTTGCTTAATCAGTGCCTCATCCTTTAGCTCTGTGTTTTGTAATCATCACTTAAAGCCTTGAGATTTCTAATATTCATCTCTGTCCTGGCCTTCTCTCGGTTCCATTGAATCCATTATGATAAAAAAATAAAAATAATTTTACCATTTAAAAATAAAAATAAAAAAATTGCAGAACAAAATAAACAATTATTATAAAAGACATTATTGTATGGGGATATTTACTAAAGTCTGAATGGGGCAAAATTATTTGGCTGCGTTCGTGATCATTCGGTCTGCAAAATACAGACATTGTTCATGGTATTGAACAATGTCCGGAATTTGTACATCAGGTCTAGAATGGGACTAGATTTGTTCCGGATTTTAGTAGGACTGACTGCTGTCGGACAGGTGAAATCTGGGCTGAACAAATTAAACCTAAGCCTGGAGGATTAAAATCCAGATATGGATAAAAAAAAAAAAATCTATAAGAGTCAATTATGTGGAGGCTGGTCAGCGCTTGCTAGCCAGTCACCCTATCAAAAAAGTAAAATAAGTAAATAAAAAGCCTACGGGGCTGAATAAGACTCTCATATTACTGTAAGGGAGATTTTAAACCTTCCTATGTCCCCATCTGGAGCATGTCTACTAAACTTCTAAAGCTAGCAACTGAGCAGCCATTGGTGCCCATTAATTATAAAGTCATCATCCCATTGCGATGGGACTTGGGAAATAATGGGGAGAGATGTAGATTCCCCATGAGTGTGAAAGAAGTAATGGAGGGTAGATAGATCACTGTCCACCCTCATGTCCCTACCTGTGGCCAGCAGGTGGGAAGAAAATAAACTGAAGGGACTACCTTATGTCCCCCCAACCCCCTTATTTTGCCTTACATTGAAGCAAGCAAGGTGAAGTGTTAGTGTAGGACCTAACTAAGAATTTTACCTTGAGGTGGCAGGTGGGCTTACATCTAATGGACATTGGAGTGGAATTAAAAACCTCCATTTATATCAATATGCACAGGGATTTGGAATAGTGTGCAAGTAACTTTTTTTTCCTTTGGTTTTTATTGTATGTATTGGGGCTAATGTTTACTATGGTCATTGCTGTCACCCAGGAGTAGTGGGAGGTTGAGCGCAGGACTTTTATGTGTATTTATGTCCCCCTTCCCCCACCTGTAGTCAACAAACGGGTGCTATTATAATATTAATTGGGGAGGACCTGTTTCCCCCCAACCCACATCCCAAGGGCTATGGTCGGGGGCCCTAATAATCCTCCCCCACAGCCTTCCACATATTTAATAATAAAGAGGGTAGTACCTGGCCCCTACCAATAGACAACGGTTGGGGCTCTAATAATAATAGTTGGGGAAGGACACAGTGTCCCCCCCATCCCCCACTTATTTGTATTGGGTGGGGGCTCTAATAAGTTAAGAAGGGGTGGGCATTTCATTGTCCACCCCTCCAAATAGTGGTATGTCTCCCAGTCACAGGTGACTAGGGTTCCCCTAGCCATCAAAGCCTAAAAAAAAATTAAAGTTCCTCCCTCACTCTAATAATAGTGTGTGTGTGTGGGGGGACCCTTGTTCTTCAGTCCCAAAAAAGGGCAAATAAAAATCCACAATTCCCGACCCAACTAATGAAGTAACACACAACCTGAATTGCAAAAAATAATTAATTAAAGGATCACTATAGGGTCAGGAACACAAACATGTATTCCTGACCCTATAGCGTTAAAACCACCATCTAGCTCCCCTGGGCCCCTCATGCCTCCATAAACATAGCAAAATCTTACTGTATTCAAGCCAGAAGCTGTAGATCTGCATGCTGTTTGCCTAAAAAAAAAACAAGCAGTCTGCTGACATCATCAGAAGTGGTAGCCTGATCCAATCACAGTGCTTCCCCAAAGGATTGGCTGAGACTGACAAAGAGGCAGATCAGGGGCAGAGCCAGCATGATTCAAACACAGCCCTGGCCAATCAGCATCTCCCCATAGAGATGAAATTAATCTCTATGAGGAAAGTTCAGTGTCTACATGCAGAGGGTGGAGACACTGAATGTTTAGATGCATTTTAGGCAGCAATGACCCAGGAAGGATCTCTAACAGCCATCTGAGGAGTGGCCAGTGACAGTATCATTAGGATGCAATGTAAACACTGCATTTTCTCTGAAAAGTCACTGTTTACAGCAAAAAGCCTGGTAATGATTTTACTTACCAGAACAAATTCAATAAGCTGTAGTTGTTCTGGTGACTATAGTGTCCCTTTAAAAAAGCCAGAAAAAAAAAATTAAACCTGTGCCACAAAAAAAAATTAAGCTATCTTCACCCATTCAGGGTTCACCACAGACTGAGCACTGGAAGTAGGGAAAGTCCTTACATAGGCTTTCCCACACTATGTCAGCTACTGCAATGGGTGGGAACATTTCACACATTTCTCAATATGAGTAAGAGTGCTCTGGTTGGTTGACTAGTAAGCCAACCAATCAAAACGCTCTGAAAGCCAAGTCTCAAGATAAGTGAACCTTCACTTAAAATACCCATGGGCATGTCGGTTCTTGTGGGCTTTTCCCAACCTTTATTTTCTTCCTTAAAGGAACACTATAGTTTTAGGAATACACACATGTATCCCTAACACTGAAGTACTAGACGGTATGTTTAGGTATGTGGCCCCCTCTGAATGGATTTAAAAGTCATTTACATTTCTTTTTTCCATCGAAACACTGGTCTCGCTGCAATGATCTCAGCCAATCCCATGCTTTCACATAGGAAACATTGATACATTAATTCAATGCATATCTATAAGGACATGCTGATTGGTGCAGTGCGGCATTTTGTCACACTTGTGCAAAAAACTACCAATGCTTTCCCATAGGTTTTGCCCACCTTGCATGGTGCCACCTAAATGTCAACGTCCCCCATTACCATAGTCCACTGATTTTTAAGTTTTAAACCTTATAAGCAAGTTCTATTAAAACAGTCAAGCTTTGCTGCAGCTAAAATATAATTTTCATTATTGATAGCTACTATGAGGCTGAGGATAACCTCTATTGGATAACAGTTATTGAGCTACAGATTGACCACACTGTCCCTTGAAGCTTAGACGGATATCGATTGGCTACCAGCTATACAGTTACAGATTGGCCACATTCGTTCAATGAGGCTGAGACTGATTTCTATTGGCTAACAGCTAACTGATTGGCCAAATCTGTTCCTTGAGACTGAGAGGGATGTCTAACTAAAGTTACAAGTTGGCCAGGGACTTTTTAGAATCTGGAGATGTTCATACACCAACATAGAATGTTAGAAGGTGGTGGTCCCCAGTCTAAGGAATTGCAAATGGACACAACTTACCTGAGAAGAAATTAGTAATCCTTTCAATGTTTTGAAACTGTTTGTTTCTCTACAACAAAGGGTGGTAGAGTTTGTTTACTTCGTTTTCTTGCTCTGTTGGTTTAAGACATTTTAAATGTCATTGGGCAAAGTTTTTCACAATAAGGGCAGCGATGAGATGAAAAATAATGAAGTCCCCTAGGTTTACTTCAAAAAGATAGTGTATATTTGTATCTAATAACAATTTGTTTTATTTCTCTGTTTCTATAATTTAAACACTGGAATTTAACAATTTAATTTAACAGAATTTAACAAGAACGCAATTTAGTCTTTACTCAAAGTGTTAGGATGTCAATACTATAATATAGCTGCCTCTATCTATTGTGTTTTATTATTTGGTAATTTATCTTTCTCTCTTGTATATCTGTCTGTCAGTTTGTCTTTCGTGTTTTAGTGTCTTTCTGTCTTTCCTTTTTGGCTGTTTTTGTCATGTCTGTAATAAAAAAATTAGCTACTATATAGTAAAATGAAAATATAATAAAAAAACACTATCTAAAAAAATGGTATATTTGAGTCAGAGGAGGAGTTGTATGCAGGGAGGCTTGATGGGGCATCCGGTCCTGTTTATTATTTGTATGCGCATACCTCCCAACTGGTGCAGCTCAAAGGTGTTGAAAACACCCAGAAAGGGGTCTACCTCAAGGATTGACAGGTCAGCCTGGCATGAATACACGTCAAGTTCTCTGTCCATCATTCAAACTGAGGGCAGACACTGCAAGGAGCACTGTTTCAGTGGTCTCTGAAGGTTCTAATGCCCTGAGCTTAGTGCGGGCATAAGCTTGTTTGGGACAGTTGCCTGGTTCCCCAAAAGTCAGGAGTATGGGAGAGGACCTGAGAATTGGAACTGTCTCTCCGAAATTGGGATACCTTAGAGGCCTATACATGTGTGTATCTATGTGTGTGTCAAAACTGAGGTATACATTTAAGGAACACTCCAAACCCCTAAATAACTTCAAGAGTTAACAAAGTGCCCTCTGTCTTACGTTCTAGTAGTACCAATATCAAGGAATATCATCATTTTTAGAAAGCTCCAAAGATGCCCCCACCCACCTGTCTGAAAACACTTCCAGCTATTACTCAGACAGGTGGGTGGGGGCATTTTGTCTCTCGCTTTGAGCACCTGCTCAAAGTGAGACTTCTCACAAAGAAGCATTAGTTTCAAAGAGATGCATTCCTGGTGGATTGTGGCTACTGCCTCTCATATGCTCTGACTCACAATGATAGATGAATATATATATATATATTTTTATATATTTTGTTCCATTCTTCTATTTACTCACACCCTATATAGCTGCATAAGAAGAGTATCATCTGTGTTTTCCTTGAGACATCCACACGTAAATAATATGTAAAAATCCTATCATTCCCGTTGTGTCACTGCATTTAAATAAGTAATATGGATTTATTCTTTGACATCATGAGAAGGATGGAGCAGTGGATCAAAACGTCAACAGATGACTTGAATGTCAAAAGATAAAGGCGTATTACTTATTTAAAAGCCCAGTTGCTACTCCAGTAACACATATACATACAGTGTATGCGCTGAGTTGGTACATCACACAGTAAATGCTTTTTGTGTCAACATTTGTCATTTACAATTAAGAAATGTGACCTTGAGTTCATTGCAAGGAGACTCTCCAAATAAACTCTGGAGTGACCCTCAGCACCACGACCATTGTGTGAAAGGTTCATGGACAGGTGAAATTAAACTTTGCAGTGATAGCGACTGGATGGACAGTGGATTTTGATGTGTACCCATGTTTCTGCAATATTTTAGTTTATCTTTAAATTTTTAGTGGTCAGACACCATGGTGCGGAAAAATGGCTATCCCCTTCAAGATAATTTCCCTTTACTTATCTGGGTGCTTACATCTACCTGTAAGCAAGGTTTTTCCAATTGGTATTTATGCGTATACTGCAGACCCCGTGTAAAATATTGCAAGATAAGTGTATAACATTTTTCATCTCTTCAGTATTTCTGTAAAGGATGAATAAATAAATGAAAAAAAATACACATTTACATAATTGTATTTTTATGTTGATCTAAACAGCAATCAATGCACACAATTGCTGTTTATCCTACATTTATGATCAAGCTATGCATCTCAAGTGTTTTTTTATTTATTTTTTTCCTTTTTGTTTAACAAAGACAGCTTAAAAAACGTGTATTTACTTACGTGATCCCAGCACAGATGTCCCTGGTCATTGGGTTGCGGCTCTGCCTCCTCCGATGTTGCTGGTAGACAGCCACTGGAGGCCAACTTAGTGCTCTGAAACTGCAATATTTTACACTATAGGCATTATAACCATTTCATCAAGTTTATTTGGTTATAGTTCTTGGAGTCACTGGTACTGTCTCTACATTCAGTTTTAAACTTTTATTAATTGTTTTAACATGGAATAATGGTCCCTGGCCACCCACGGCCAACACTGGATGTATGACTAAGGCAGAGATTACACACTTCCTATTTATTGTACCAACTAATACCATCAATGGTAGACTGAAAGCAGTCACTTCCTCATTAGCCTACGGCCACTGGGGACTCTAGCTTAGCATTAAAAAATTAAGTATGGTGCCAGGGACTCCAGACACTATAACCACGTCAATGCGGTAAAGCAGTTACAGTGCCTACAGTGTCACCTAAAGGCTTTTCTGTGTACAGTAAACACTTTTTAAAAAATGGCTATAAACCTTTTTAACCCAAAACACTCATATAAAATTATAATTCTTTAGGTAATGGCAATCCAGAAACTAATATCCTACTAGTGAATAAACCCCTAATCTATGTAAATCAATGTCCATTTATGAAATATCCAAAACACAGAATATTTAATGTATTCAATTATTCAAGAGCAAAAACACATTGGGTATGAGATTCTATTAATAAGCCCATTCTCAGCACTTTATAATGGGTAAACTATTTATTTAGTGCATCGTCACAGGCCATAGGTATCCTCAGTGTTTGTCAGTGTTATTAACCACAACAGGGTCGCAATACAATTATAGGATGTATTTGATCTGTGTAATACGTAATATGTTGCTAAATGTATCAGGAAGGAAGAGGCCGAGGCCAGCAAAAGATACATTTCATAATATAAAACTGATTTGGTTCGTTTCTTCCAAACACTGCTGTAGTTTTAAAATGAGTCTTACTGAGTTCACTCTGGGAATAGGTATAATTGCTTGAAAAGCAATGTGATCAGACAGTTGCATAACAGAATGGATTACAAACCACAAATGGCTAAGCAAAGCAAAGAACAGAGAAAATAGCTACTAAATTGTGTTGACTCATGCAAACTTTAATGTCTTTTTACTAACCTCACAGACCCTTCATGTGTTTTAATTTCATAGAAATGTCTTCATTCTGTTTTACAAAACAATGTGATAATAATAATAATAATAATAATAATAATAATAATAATTTGAGGGATTACAGGTTTTTTTTTCATTTATCAAATCAGTATAAATGGATGTTCTAAATAAATTACTACTTTTTTCACCCACCAAACTAAAGTAAGTAATGAGTAATGACGTTAGAACTACATGTTATCAGTTTGGATGCGGCCATCTTGGATTTTTTCAACTCAGGAATGGTTTGCAACAACAACAGAAAATGTCTGATGGAACATCTGATGTCAGCTGCCAATTAAAACTGGAGAATTCCAAAGTTGAGCTAATTAGCTCCCAGCATTCCATGGTCAGAGAAATAGAATGCATGTATAATCGAGCAACATATTTACTGTCGCCATTGGAATTCCAGCTTACTTAGTCATATTTTAAGTAGTTTTAACGCTAAATTGTTCTTGTGTATCTATCGATTATGGGCCTCCACTTAAAAAAAAAAAGAGTTAAGATGTCCCGATTTCAGAACTGCAGCCGCTCCTCGTCTTCTGTACCCTGCAGGCTGGTGTTGGATCCTTTAAAGTATTATTTAGATTTATAGTGTTTAATGACTTTTGTTTGTGAGTTTTATCTTGACATATTTTTATTCATTCAACTACTTTGTTACACTATGGAGATTCTCTTATTCGAGATCACAATCAGACGCGATTCACAATCATATATAGAGAACTTGTCTTGTGGTATAAAGCCTACAATTATTAGGCAAGTTTCCTGGGACCTACAGTTACAGTTGCTCTAACAGTATGACCCTTATTGGTTATATTTCTGGAAATCAAATTTTGAGAGGTTACGTTCTGGAGGAAACCTTCCGTCGAATTAGGGGATGTATGTCCATATACTTCTACGTAAGGTATATATATATATAATGTTCTAATTTTGGTAGAACTACCGTATTTATTGGCGTATAACACGCACGTTTTCTCCCTGAAAATAGGGGGCAAATGATGTGTGCGTGTTATACGCCGATATACATATTTTTTGCTCCATAAGACGTACTTTTTTTCCCCTCAAAAGTGAGGGTAAATGTCTGTGCATCTTATGGAGCGAATATGAAGGTTAACTTACCTGTCTTGAAGCGTGGGCCGGTGTTCAGCGCGCACCGCGGTACTGGAATTTCAATTTCAGGTTCCGGTTTCCGGCGGGACTGAAAGGAAGTGTGCACTCAGTGTGCACACTTCCTTTCAGTCCCGCCGGAAACCGGAACCTGAAATTTAAGTTCCTGTACCATGGTGCGCGCTGTGAAGCTGGCCCACGCTTCAAGACAGGTAAGTAATTATGGGACAAGGGGAGGGAAAGTGCACTATGGGACAAGGGGAGGGGGGGACACTACGGGAGGGGGGGAGAACACTATGGGATGAGGGGGGAACACTATGGGAGGGGTGGAAAATACTATGGGAGAGGGGGAGAATACTATGGATAGGGGGGGAACACTATGGGATGAGGGTGGGTGAACACTATGGGAGGGGGGGAGAATACTATGGGAGGGGGGGAAATTTCCTTCTTAAAATGAGGTGCGTGTTATACGCCGGGGCATGTTATACGCCGATAAATACGGTATTTCTCTGTAGGTGCATTAGCTGTGATAGTTCATAAGGCAATGGTCATAGAAGTATGCTCTACTCAAAGCAGTAAGCGTTTCGGCAGTAGGAATGAAGAATCTTCCCTTTGACAGATATATATCATTTTTAAGGTCTGCTGACTGGAGGAACGTTGAATAAAATAGTAAAAATTGCACATAATTATGTATACAGTATAAAGTAAAATCTTTAGAAATACCAAAACCATTGAACGGCTGAATAATATGGAAATCTGAGTTCAAGTCAGGGCAAACACGCAGATTTTTGAATCGGTTGTGTGAAAACAGAACCCGTTTCGCGATTTATTTATAGCGTTTTAGTCTTTATCCTCTCTAAATATTCCAATAAGTGATACATTGTGACGTGTGAATCTGGAGGAGAACGAGGCAATGTGTAAAGGATAGCTGTACGATCACACGTAACAAAATGATGTACTGGGTCCTTCTGTCTACACTGCAATGCTTCGTAAATAGGGCTGCGTTGTACGACATCAGAATGATTTATAGATGGCCACTGTGATCTGTGATTGTGTAAGACAGCGATAGGAAGTCTGGGGGGAAAGGATTTTCTTCCAGAAAGAAAAATGGTTGTGTTGCT
This sequence comes from Pelobates fuscus, assembly GCF_036172605.1. NCBI lineage: Eukaryota > Metazoa > Chordata > Amphibia > Anura > Pelobatidae > Pelobates > Pelobates fuscus. Next base: position 50,166,738 of record NC_086320.1, read on the forward strand.
AGTTTAAAATAACGCCAAGCCCAGACTAATACAGACTATTTTTCTTGCCGAGATTTATATTGTGCTACAGAACCTATGTAAACATGCTATAGATCTGCCACTACTTATTGTGAATGTGCCAGAGAGGCACATGAGACTCCTTTCTACCTACATTTCATTACTAAGGTTTGAATAAAAAATGCTTTATCATTTTGCTTACTTGGTACGGTTTAGCAGTTACGTCCGTCGTGTTACCGGGCGTAATTCAGCATGTTTGGGCTGTTCTCTATTTTATTTCCCCTCCTAATGGTTTGGTTGAAATTGCCTTTGACTATACGAAAGATAAAACGATATGATAGTGTATGCATCTACCTTTACTTTAGCCATCTTTTATTATTTTTTACTTTTTTTGTCACCTCATTTATCTTGAATGTACTGCAGAGATTTCTGCTGTTGATAATGATGGATACACTATAACGAAAGACCTTCAAGTACCGTTATCTGTTCGGGGAAAAGAAATTCTCAGGGCTCTCACTCTGCATATATTTAAATGGTAATAGCGAGTACGCAGCAATAAAATGGAAAAATATACCATGTGAGCACCTTGGGCTTATGTTCACATAGCGCCTGACTGAGCATCCGTTGGATCTAAAGAATAGGTTTTATCTTGACAGATTTGTTGATAGTTGAATGTTTTGTGGCACTGAAGCAAACTGTTTTTTAGTATAATAATAAAAAAATATTTATTTATTTTTAAAAGGACACTGCCTGCTGGTGTTGACCCTGGTGAATTTAATGCAGTATTAAGAAAATTCATTCAAATATGCTAAAAAAATAAAGGGGCATTTTGAACTCTGTAGTTTCAGCAGAGCTGTAAAATAGCTGCTTGACCTGTATGACCTGTGGGTCATACAAGTTCTTGTATGGTCAGTAGCAAGTGCTGCTTCCTCCTTTGACATATTGGAGTGAAAGGGTGGGCCTGTAGATGCAATTTGTGATTTTTTTTTTTTTTCCTGTGGGATTTCTGAGAAATTCCCGTTTGTTATATGTAAACAAAGTAGGGTTTATTTTCACTCAGGCTTTTCAAATTCTGCCTCTCTGAATATTGCTGAACTATAAACCCCATGATCCCCTGGTCATCTATTACAATCAAAATATTCTATGAGTTATAGACCATCAGCATCTGTGGGTTAGAGGGTTGAGAACCCTGCATTATGTATGACTGTCTCTGTTTTCTAGTGGTTACTTCTCGGGACACCAGAGAAAAGTGCATTGTGAACACATGGTGAAACGTGTTTGCAATGAAACTAAGCCAGGCCCCGGTGCATTTCACTCCTACGTCATTATGTCAGTAGTGGCCTGTGCATTGGTAGCCCTACTTAACCAATGCCCCTGAGTGGACTAATGCTTTAACTTATATATGACTGTCTCGGTTTTCTGGTGGTTACTTTTTAGGACACCAGAGAAAAGTGCATTGTGAGCACATGGTGAAACGTGTTTGCACTGAAACCAAGAAAAGAACCCGGGGCATTTAGCCCCTACGCCATTGCGTCTTAGTGATCTGTGCATCGGTAGCCCTACTTAACCAAGGCCGCTGAGTGAACTAATAATTTTACAACAAGTGTTCTGGCAATGTTTCAATGTAAAACACTGTTCAGAATTCAAGATTCCTTAACAGTGAACCAAATCAAGGTTTGCTTCACTTCTTCCACGAGGGAATAAATAGGATTTATTGCACCTTTAATCCCTTCGAGCTTACTATAATTAAGACGATGGTGGAAAGGACGGTACTTTCCTTCCTGGAGTCATTAGGTTTCCAATACCAGGTTGTTCTGCAATCAGGATCTATGGTTTCTTTAGTTTCACTGCTCTATATACCATGTTTGTGTGCAGATACGTTATTGTATTAGGCTAAATATTTGGATGAAAAGAAGATTTAGCTTGTCGTGGAGAGGTTTGTAAATGGAGTCTTGGCATCTCTTAGCTACACTGGGGATTTTCCTGTCTAATGCCAAGAACCATGCAGTTCTTTAAAACTTGCAGAGATCTGCAGGATAAACAGCTGAATTAAAGGATTTCTGTTTTCCTTTCCATTTATTTTAATGAACATTTTAAAAAACCTGCTGAAAACAGATTTTAAACATTTAAAATTGTAGGTTCTATTGCATTTTAAATTGCATAATCAGTTCAATTACCTTGTTTTAGTTATTTTGCTTTGCTGTTTTGATTGAAATACATAATTCATACACAGTGCATATATCTGTTTATTGAGTGTGATATTGTGGGAGTGGATCATTAAAGGGTTTAAAGGGGAATAGACAGAGGTGATCAATTTGCCTTTCACCCATTCTTTGAAGTTTTAACTTCATGAGAGCAGACAGCACATTATTTTCCATGTTTTGCTCTCGTAAATCAATTAAATAATCCAATTATTCGAGCCAACTGGCGCAGTGACTGCTTGAGTTAAACATCATTCTAAGCTTCACTAAGATAATCCCACATTGTATTGAAATACGTGCAAACTCTCCATATATATTCTGGAGACTCCAGGTTTGGCAGGTGTCTCTGTATTCTGGAATAGAATATTACTTTCCAGGAAAGGTGTGTGGTGCTTTGAACTATCTCAAACTGATAAAACAATGCTTTGAAGCAGAACTTGTAGCTTGTAAATGCAAACTCTAAGGACTTGCAAGAGCTCCCACCTGCGAATTTGCACCTACCTACATTTCAAAGAGTTGTCTCTTTTATGGCTGGGTAGCATGCAGCCTCATGTACATACCTAGCACCAATCATATCAGAGAGGCAGGTCACTTTTTGGACTTGAAGCCACTTATTCCTTGGAAGCGGTGCCAGCAAGTCCCTATTAGTCCCCAAGTTGACAGGGATTCTAGACTTGTGCATTTGGATTTTGCCGAACGTTGGCCAATCAGCTGTGTGACTGAATTGTGTATCTTTGAAGCAACATACAGATGTGTATGTAAGCAAACGAGTAGCGCAATGGAAAACCTATTATTTTAATTCGATATTCAGAGATTCACCAATGCCAAAATCAAATTAATATTTATTTTTTTTAAAAAGATGATTGATGGGAGAAAAGGTCTTTGACGGGCTGCATTTAGTCAAATTCAGTCAACAGTCTGCAGGGTTCATTTCATCTGGAGCAGCCCTGGAATTTGTGTTTTGTAGAAGCTATGTGATTAACCTACTGCTTAGTTAACATGGGCCTGCTTGATGACATCTGCTCTATTGCCTGATTGCATTCTGTTTCGTTCTATTGTATTTTCAGCTGAAACAGCTTTATTAAATGCCATTGCTTTTTTTTTTTTTTTTACTTTCTAAATTCATGTTTGTCTCTGTGTGATCTGCTAGAAATATCTGCCCCATTTAGACTGCAGTTGTACACAATGTGGCGGAATAGTTTAGTTTAGGACAATATTTTTTATTTTTGCTTGCATACTATCGGGTATTTAGAGAAGCTGAATAACCTATACCAGGTATTTCTGCAGTGTTTATCAAAGAATGTCACTTACGAGCGACCGAAAACAGTTCTGGTCTGCTTAAGAGCCCTTTATTGTTTTATTGTTTTTAGTATAAATTAAGAATCAAAATTACTTACTCCAGAATTATACAAAGTATGTTTTTCAGGCCCAATATTCAAGACTCAAGATTATTTTGAAACCTTCCTGGGAGAGGGAGATAATATTGAATAATCAGCATTTTATTGATTTGTGCATTTTTTTTTATTGCTACCTTATAAGTTGATAGGCTACAAGTTATCTTCAAAGCCTACATAGGGTTATAACCCTGTTTCAAACAGTTATTCCTATTACGGTTACCCTGAGTATCCCGAGCAGTTGTGTTTTTCCTTCTCACATTGAAACCTTTAGTGAGCATGGTGGAAGCAGGACGGAGAATATGACAATATTAAAGTGGGACACAATGTTATAGGCACATACTAGATTAGACATAGGCAACCTTCGGCACTCCAGATGTTGTGGACTACATCCCCCATAATGCTCTTACACCCATAATGTTGCCAAAGCATCATGAGAGGTGTAGTCTAAAACATCTGCAGTGCCGAAGGTTGCCTATTCCTGTTAGATACTACAAACTCTGGAAAATCTTGGAACGGATGTCTGTCATTCTGCCTGTCAATCTTTCTACCTATCTCAAAGTGGAGGAGACTTTTAATTTTGGACCTGGGCAAACAAATGTTCCTAATCTAAAAGACCAGTTTGGGCATTTGGTAATTACCAAGCCTTAACTCTCACTATCCAAGCTGCATGACTCAGCAATAGAATGCATTGACATATCTTCACTTCTTATAATCTTAACAAAGTTATAGCCGTGAATGCCCATATTTAAGCTAGACTAGTTGAAAATCTTAAAACTAGATGGAAACTAGTTGAAATAAAACACTAGTTAAGGACACTGGTTAAAAGAGATCTATTAATTATAGGCTTGTTGGCCCATATGCTTGTCTCTTGCTGTTACCACTAAAACTACCAGAGCATAACAACTTCTTTCAAAGTGACAGAGTAATTTACTGGAAAATGGAAAAGCTTGGGAATCAGATATGGATGCCCTCAGTGAGACCAGAATTTGTAAAGTTAAGTAGATCAATTTAATTAATTGTATTCCACTATGACCTAGCATAGCAGCACTTGTGGGACAACCCAGTTCATCCCATCCGGGATAAAATATGAAACTAGTTTAGTCTACTGTGTTTCTATGATATATGATATCTCATGTGTAGCTGATCCACACTAGATGAACCCAACCACCCAGACATTTAACATAAATGCAGAATAAAACCCCTTGAGATCTTTGTTAGAACCCTGGGCTGTACTTTGTAGAACACATTAGGACATCTGGACTTAATATCGCTAAGTCCAAACACATCAAGTATGTTTGGTAGGAACATTGGCTGCCCTTGATGTTCTTGCTTCGGTAAAACTTACTCGGTTTCTTTATTATTATTATTATTATTATTATCATCATTATTTTTGTTGTAGCAGCAATCAGTAAAAGTGATACTAGCACACAATACCTAACCGATCCTTTTTGAAGTGAATGAAATTTGTTAAGAACACTTTTTTTAATATTATTGATGATCCAATTACTAATTTACACAGGTTTTTATTGATGTGTCAAAGTGATGGAAAATCCTCTAGCTATGAACTTTTCTTTCTGCTTTCATCGTTTCCTGAATCAGCAGCCGGACGGCACATTTTTTAGGTGAAATTTGTTCTGCTAAGGCCTGAATGAGCCTCGGTATATTCGGTTCTCCCTGTTTACAGAATTTGTTTAGCGAAGAGTAGGATTTTTTTTTCGTTTTGTTGACCGTAGAGCTCATAAAATTAATGTGGGGAAAGCTGACATTTATTAAACCTAATTACATTAAAGCCGCTGATCATGTTTTATCTCCAGTGAAGCATTCAATGAGTTTTCTCAGTAAAATTGAGTTCAACATTCAGGCTTTTGTAAATTCAGACAAAGGCATTGTATTTAATCAGGGCACTAAATGTCATATGGGATCCTACAATGTCTATTTCTTTGGTGAAAATGCCCTCTGTTGTTCAGAGTTCTCTCCCAAGTTAATGTTTTTCCATAAAAAAATCAGACAAGTATCAATGTGGGCATTAATTAGTGTGACCTTCACCTTCATTCCACTGAACTCAGCGTATAAACACAGATATACCCTACAGCAGGGTGGATCTTGTCAAATGTTGTGATAAGTCTATAGGGACTAGTATACATACATTTTAAAAGCATTTAAGTATTACAAATTTTATTTGTATTTTAGAAAATTATTTGACTAAGAAAGTAAATCATTCCATATTCCATTCTATACTCCATATTGGCAGCCATGCTGGACAGTCAGATATCTTCTGAGCTCTGCACTGCAGATTGAATGTGATGATATTTCAAAGCCTTCACCCTGCTTAAGCAGGCGTTCTACATATTAATCTTACAAAGCAACACTATGGGCTTAGCTAGCAAGCATTTTGGAGGCAAACCTGTCCACACTAAAAGTTTTCCTGACGGGGCGGAATCTGCGGCCTAGTTGAGGCCCTCTTGGTGGTACCAATGAGAGTGAGACGTCCGATCTCTCCACTGTTAGCCTACCAGCATATAGAAGCCTCTGACCTGCACCCCGTTTTCCCCCTTTCTTATCCCCTATTGCTAGTAGGCCACATTTACAATGTGGGAGAGAAAGCTGATTGATGTACTCTGTATTTCAATATGACATCCCAAGGCTTGCTCTTCAGTACCATGCCCTGGCTGGACCAGCTTTTTGCTGACTTTTGCCAGAAGTTACACCGTCAGATGCCTCCTTCCATGCACCAGCGACAGATCCCCACCTTACCTCTATGTCCAACGCAGCCGATACGGTTGGACCTTGTTCGGCTGAACTAGGTTTGGGGACTGGGAGCATAGCTTAGGCACGTTGCATTAGTCCTTATTTATGTCAATACCTACCACTTAGCATTTTAAACCACTGATCATTCTGCATTTCTTTTTAATTTGTATTGTTTTATTTTATACCACAGTGTATTCTGACTACGTTATCTGGCCCAGGGCTTCTCAGCCTTTAAATTAATATTTTTTCAAGCATTAAGAAAACTCAAAAGAAGGTATTTACATAATAGTTCCTATTACTCTGATTTGTATGATTTGTGTTTTGATTGCCTTGCATAGCCACAATAAAAAAATGCCCAAAACATCCCCTACTCCATTCCTAAAATGTATCCCCTGAATATTGTTGTAGATGCTTGTTCACTAACCAGCGATCCAAGCATTCCAAGCAGTGCTAGATATTGTCCATGATGAGAAGAGGCTTTTGCATGGTTGTTCGACCATTTTGTCAAGCTGTCGGTAATCAGTTCTTGTGCAATTCTTTGCTGCCAGATGATTATTTGATTATATTGTATTATATTATTTGTATTGCATCGTAGGAAATTATATTTCATTTTAGTGTCACATTCTGTTGGCTTTATGGCATATATTTAGCACTCTCATTGATTAGGGCCTAATGGGGCCCAAGATTGACTGCTAATTCTTAGCCATTTCTTGGAACTGGAAAAAAAAAAATTGCTTTGCATTAATTAAAAAAATATATATATTTACATGAAGAATTAAATTAGTTTTTATATACATTCCTATATAAAGGGTTCAAATTGTATATCCATTGATATCTTTGTTCTTTTCTATCTATTTGAAAGTGTTAGAGTAAATCACGTTTGTAACCTGTTGTACGTGTACCTAGTAAGGTAAGTATGATGAGAACCAATGAGTACCAGTGGTTAATAGCATTTCATAGAAAATTATATAATAAATTACAGATCATACTTGGTAAGAAAATAGTTAAGAAATAAGGGTGTATAACATCACACCATCTTGTACCATGCCTTAGTGTTTGTAACAACTAGAAGCTTTTTCAGCTGATTGTTTTGTTTTTTTCCTGCACTGTCACTTAAAACTATTTAGCTCCTGGCAATGCTTGTGGATGGTTGGTAGTGCAGAAAATCAACCAGTCTCTGGACATCTTGCTTAATTTAATATATGCCAGTGTTTCAAAAAAGCAGCAGTATATATCTTGTCCGTAGAGCACACATTTCATAGCAGAAGCGACATCATTCCGATGACCGGCTGGTTAACGTAGTAGTTATGTTGATTTTATCAATCTATGACCATAAATATCTAGAGCAGATACGTGGCTCATACTTACTGTGCGTAATTTTGAGTTGGCCTGATAAATTAAAGTGTCTTAATGTTCTGCTTTGTTAGTCACTGATTTCAGAGAAATATTAATAATTATAAGTTGGGTCCCCGTCTGACATTTTATAAACAACACAGATGCTAGAAGAGCTGACTAAACGGAGAAAGGATATATTAAGGGTTTTAGTGTATATGCTCACACTACCGTTACTATAAAGTATGTCTGTTTCTATGTTATTAGTACATTTTTGATTTGGCTGTGGAAATTTAGCTATGGTCTTTCTTTTTTATCAGCAATTTATTACTTAAAGTGCACATAGACACATAGAAACATAGAATGTGACGGCAGATAAGAACCATTTGGCCCATCTAGTCTGCCCAATTTTCTAAATACTTTCATTAGTCCCTGGCCTTATCTTATAGTTAGGATAGCCTTATGCCTATCTCACGCATGCTTAAACTCCTTCATTGTGTTAACCTCTACCACCTCAGCTTGAAGGCTATTCCATGCATCCACTACCCTCTCAGTAAAGTAATACTTCCTGATATTATTTTTAAACCTTTACCCCTCTAATTTAAGACTATGTCCTCTTTTTGTGGTAGTTTTTCTTCTTTTAAATATAGTCTCCTCCTTTACTGTGTTGATTCCCTTTATGTATTTAAATGTTTCTATCATATCCCCCCTGTGTCGTCTTTCCTCCAAGCTATACATGTTAAAGGACCACTATAGGCACCCAGACCACTTCAGCTTAATGAAGTGGTCTGGGTGCCAGGTCCAGCTTGGTTTAACCCTTTTTTCTATAAACATAGCAGAGACACTGCTATGTTTATAATAGGGTTAATCCAGCCTCTAGTGGCTGTCTCATTGACAGCCGCTAGAGGCGTTCCGCGCTTCTCACTGTGATTTTCACAGTGAGAAGACGCCAGTGTCCATAGGAAAGCATTGAGAATGCTTTCCTATGGACTGGCTGAATGCGCACGCGGCTCCTGCTGCGCATGCACATTCAGCCGATGGCGTCGCTATGGAGGAGGAGAGGAGGAGGAGAGTCCCCCGCCCGGCGCTGGAGAAAGAGGTAAGTTTAACCCCTTCCTCCCCCTAGAGCCCGGCGGGAGGGGGACCCTGAGGGTGGGGGCACCCTCAGGGCACTATAGTGCCAGGAAAACGAGTATGTTCTCCTGGCAGTATAGTGGTCCTTTAAGTTCCTTTAACCTTTCCTGGTAAGTTTTATCCTGTAATCCATGAACCAGTTTAGTATGACAGTTGACAGTTGAAACTAAATTTGTTTATGTGAAAGAACTTAAAAACAAAATTCTATGTGATGGAACATGTGCTAAGAGACCAGGTTAGAAAATTATTTCATGTCAAAAGTTGGTACCTGGAAAGTGTCTTGACTTGATACCCATTTTTTTCCTGCATTGACTGTTCTTGGGCTCCTGGTCTGATCTCCTCTGGATTACACCATATATTATTAGAGGGAGAATTTATGAAAAGTATTATTCAAAGCAGAGCATTTTGTGCTACCTATAATACATGACAAAATGCCGATATGAGACTCATTGTTTTTGTTATGAGTCAAATACTGTTATTGCCTAATGTGAATCTTTCATGGACTCATAGAGGCATATCCACCAGTGTTGACTGTTAACATGTGGGTCATAGAGGCCCAATATGAGTCATCAATAAAATGTTAAATAGCAAACTAGTCACATATTGCATGGCCACAACTGAGAAACACAATAGCGATTCACAGGTCAAACTGGGCATCCCTTCATCCCCATAACTATTAATTTTGAGAGTAAAATATTGATCAAATCTGGGATGCCCATCTTTTTTATACTTATTTGTAATGGCTCTCTTCTAAACCAAACTCATACCTTCGAAGTAGAAAGTCTTTGGATTACCTTGTGTGATTTATATCTAGTTCAACTGCCAGGCGATCAAGACTGCAATTGTATATAGCAGTGATAAAGGTCCCTATTTCACCAACCCTGGGGTCTTCAGTAATGGTACAATAGGCCTCATACCCGGAGCCCTTGCTATTCCTCATTTTGTTGCTTGTCTTGAACTCAATGCTGACCAAGATCCACTAACATTTCTAGTAATTTCTCATCACTTATAACAGTAATTTTATCCGCATCAGACAGACATGCTATAGCTTTTTCCATATACTGTATATGATCCACATATATTTTTTTTGTTTTTTGAGTTTAGCATTGTCTGCTAAATTACTGTGGGGTCACAGCTTCAGTTTAAAGGATAACTGTTTACATTGACATTTTTGTATGCTTTCATCAGTACTTATATCCTAATAAAAATGACATGATCTACAGATAATAATTACAAACATTATAACAGAGAACAAATACGAAATGTAGATTATTTAACTAGCAAGTGTAGTACACTGTGGTTACTGTGTATGTGTGTCCATGGGGGGTTAAATACTAAATATATTTTCAATAAATCTTTTTTTTTTATTTTCAACATATAATATTCAGATAATGAGCCAAATTTTTTTCTTTGTAATGTAGGTTTTTATTAAGCAGCTCCCAAGTGTGCAAAAAAATTAAATAAACTTGCTGAGTTAGAACTACATATTTAAGAAAATAAGGAAATTCAGTATCACTCATATCTCAATCTCATTAGCAGTCAGCATAATGGACTAGTAAGTGCATTCTTCATTAGTAGCTGCTATGGATCATGTTAATGTATTCATATTCTTATTGAACCTTCCCCTCACATAATAATACCATTTTGTGCAGGTTGTATATACACAGAATCCATTTTTTTTCTGATGTCAAAGGCATTATTATCAATATACTTTATATATATAGTGTCAACACATAGAACGTTTGACAAACAGATGTTGGAGGAGATGAGGGTCCTATTATCGTGGGAACTTACAATCTAGATGGAAGGGTGAGAAAAAGGAGACAGGTACTGAAAAAGTGAGAGTGAGATGAGAACATTTATTGGTTAAGTGGATTATGTAAGTTGAGTGGTAGGCTTTCCTGACAAGAATGTCTTTAGGGAGAGCTTAAATGAAGGCTAACTACGGGAAAGTCTGACAGTGCGGAGAAGTGCGTTCCAGTGGGTCAGTGCTGCAGTCTAGCCTGGGAAGAGGTGATAATATATAATGCAGGGTGCAGGTGATTGGTAGATCTTAGGGGGCACAGTGGATTATATATTTGTTGTTTAGTAAGGACAGATAGTGGGGAGCGGTGGTAGTAAGGGCTTTGTAGTCGAGAGTGAGAATTTAAATTTAATTTTGCTGTGAATGGACTTTCTGAGAGATGCAGAAGATAAGGAATGACAGGTAAGGTGGAATAGCTGGGCAGAGGTGTTCAGGGTCGACTGAAGTGGAAAGAAGCGGGAGAGAGGAAGGCCAGTTAGAAGCTTATTGCAGTGGTCCGAACACGGAATAACAAGGGAGTAGATGAGTTGTTGTGTCAGCGCCCAGAAATGGATGCATTTTGGAAACACCTTGTAGGTCTTTGTGGCAGGATGAGAAAAGAGATTGAATGTGGGGGATTAAGGACAGTTTGGAGTCAAGTGTAACTCTGAGGTAGTGGACTTGGGGTGATTGGGAGATAACCATCAACAGTGATAGAGAGGTCGGAAATTGGAGTAGAGCAAAAGGGCATATTGATCATTAGATGATAAAAGGCCATCCAGGAAAAAATGCCAAATAAGCAATCACTGCTGTGAGAAAGGACAGAGGGGAAGAAATCAGAGGCGGAGAGATAAATCTGAGTGCAATTAGCATAAAGGTGATATTTGGAGCCATAGCTGTTGATATGCTTACCCAGACAAATGGAGAAAAGTAGAGGGCCAAAGACATAACCTTGATTTTTTTCCAGTTGACAAGAGCAATAAAATGGAGGAGTTGCCAGCAAATGCCACAGTAAATACCTTTTAGAGAGATAAGAGTGGTTCCAGGAGAGCTGTGTCACAGAGGCTGAGAGTATGTAGGAGGAGGGTGTTCAACTGTTTGAAGGCAGCTGAGAGATCAAGTGAGATAAGAACACAGTAGTGGCCAGTGCTTTTAGTAGAAAAAAGGTCACTAGTAACCTTGGTGAGGGCAGTTTCAGTTGAGTGCTCTAGACTGAAGCAAGATTGTAGTATATCAAGTAAGGAGTTGGAGGACAGGATGTTGGTTAAGTTGTCATGAACTAGTTTTTCCAAGAGTTTAGATGTAAGTGGAAGCTGTGATATGGGGTTGTATTTTGTAGGAGAATTAGAGTTAAGAAACAGTTTCTTGAGTATGGGAATAACATTTTCATGTTTGAAAAAGGATGGGAGCGAACCGGTTGAAAGGAATAGGTTAAAATATGAGTACGAGCATGAGTGAGGATGGAATATAGAGAAGTTATTAGATATGAAGGGATATGGGCAATCTGGCAGGAAGTGAGGCCTGAAGAAGAAAGTCAAAAACAAACTTCCTCTTCGGTGGCTGGGGAGAAGAAGCAGAGAGATACAGTGGAGGTATCCGGGGGTGGAGACAGAACACTGCAAGCTTGTATTGGGATTTTTTTTTTCAAATAAGTAATTGCAAGTGTTAAAACTAGTAAAGGGTGGTGCATATGGGTAAATGAGAGTGTTTAAAGAAAAAGAAGCCTGGGTTTAGAAAAGAACGGCTATAAGAGAAGTATGGTTGCTTGGCTGAAGGGCTGAATTGACATGGATCTAAAATCTGAACTGACCTTATTAAATTGGGACAGTTGTGATAAATCCTAGTCAGTCGTGTTATACTGGACTACTGGTATAACCAACCAGAAGATATTTTGCTCTTAAATACCCAATATGCACTTAAGTCAGACATTTTTCTATAGCTTTTCTTGTGTTAAGGTAGCCATTGGTATGAGGGTGTTGTGTCAGGTCTAGCTCACCGTTAACTGGAGACCTACAAAAAAAATCTAGAAATGTATGTTTCATTGGAGTAACTTACAGTGAATTAGAGTACTAATTGCTAAATCTTTGCCATTAAAAAAATACTTGGAAATATTAGACAGAATGTTGCATTTTGGCTTTCATTCTACCAGAATTCACTATTTAATGAATGGAGCCGTTCTGTAATGGGGGGTTCACCCTTTGTGATGGCAGCATACAGTTTAACCTCTGTTAATATTTTCCTATTGAGATAATGAAAGAATGACTCATATTAATTATTTTGTGTTTATTTTTTTTTCTATTAATTAAGCTAATTGCTGGAGAAATAAAATATTTGGGCTGATTTCAATTCTAGCTAGCAATACTTATTAATTTACAGTCAGAGAGATATGAAATAGTGTCTGGCTTAGCCAGTTTGACTGAATGAGGTCAGCTCACACGAACAGAAAATGATTGACTCCAAACTCAGCCTAGCAAACTGCCTTTTATGTTAGCTGTACTATTCTGCAAATCTACCATCCAAGTAAAATGAATGTTTCAGCCAATTAGAGATTATATTTACACTATAATTCCTAGACCTTGTAGATACCTAAAACGGCAGTGATGGCTGATCTTGGCATCCCTGATTTTTTTTTTTTAATTAACTATATTTCCTAAAATCTCAGCTAGTCTGTGCAAGGTTGGTTCATCTTTCACCTTTCCCTAGATGCCTCTTCTATTATTTATCTGTCCACACAAGTTACATACTGCTCAGAGATTCTAGAAGGTCCATCAAATGCTGTGATATGCACATAACTGTAACATTGTTCCTCTTTGTATCAATGCAACAGAAGACCTACTTTCATATGCAAATAGCTAAATAGATAGCAGGCACAGAGATAGTGAATGTTCATAGGAGGGTAATGTTGTTAATGTAAAGCCTTAATATATTATGTTCTAATTATTGATATGGACATGGATCCCTTATTTTGGTAATTTCTGTGGGATATATTTGCTAATTATGTTTTATCTGTCATGAGATGCTCAGTACCGTATTTTTGTTTTAATGAATACAATTTGGCTCTTGTTTAAGACACAGGTTGCCAGGAAGTAGTTAATTTGCGACTCAAATTTGGCATGAGCAGGCCATTAGACCTTAGTTTGCAAATTTGGCATTTAGCTATAACAAATATGAGAAAAAAATAATTTTGAAAATATTTACCAACAAGGAAATTAAAGACTTTTTCTTACTAGAACCTTACTAGAATAGTTGTACTATTTAGGTGTGAATGATTCATAGATTGGACCCTGCTGAGGTCAGTGTTGAGAGCTGAACTGTTCAACTGGTTTTGGGAAGAATTGGAACAGTTCAAAACCTGAATCTCTTACTTACATGGTCATGGTAGACCATGGCAGACCAAAAGGTCAAAGAAGAGGCGTAACTAGATACCACTGGGCACCGGTGTGAAAATTTCCCTGGAGGCCCCCCCTGTGTCTCATTCCACCCCTCTCCAGCCTTCACATATCTCAATGTGCCTCCACGTGTTTCATTGGTCGTCTTAGCCCCTCCACGTATCATATTCTCCCCTTAGCTCCTCCACATGTCTCACTCACTCCCCTCCTCTGCCCCCCCATGATTCTCTCCCCCTCTCCTCATCACTACCTCTATTATATTCTTCCCCTCCCCTCCTCAGCCCCTTCATGATTCTCTCCCTCTCCCCTCCTCAGTCCTTCCATTATATTCTTCCTCTCCTCACCTCAGTCCCTCCATGATTCTCTCCACCTCCTCTTCCCAGTTCCTTCATGATTATCTTCCACATTCCCCTCCTCAGCCCCTCCATGAATCTCCCCCATTAGTCCCTCCATGATTCTCTTCCCCCCTTCCCTATCTCAGCCCCTCCATGAGTCTATGCCCCTTCTCAGCTCCTCCATGATTCCCTCCCCCTCCACAGTTCCTCCATAATTCTCTTCCCCTTCCCCTCCTGAGCCCCTACATGATTATCTGCCTCTCCTCAGCTCCTCCTCCTCAGTCCCATCATTATTATTACCCCCCTCACTTCCTAATCTCCTCAATGATTCTCTTCCCCTCAGTCTCTCTATGATTCTCTTCCTCCTCTCCTCCTTACCTGCTCATCGCACATGGTACCTGGTCTGACAAGAAGTGCTCTCTCAGTGAGCACTTCCTTTCAGACCGCTCTCCGCTACACACAGTGACCAGCTGGAGGGGAGCACTGTGTTGTGTGCTCCCTTCCTGCAAGTCACCCGGCGATGGTGCACCTTTGCACCGGCCCTGATGTGATGCGGGTGGCCCATGGTCGCAGGAGTCAACAGAGTGACCAGGCCCCCTGGAGTGACAGTCACAGTCCCTGTGACAGTGGTAGTTCCACCACTGGGCAAAGGCTGATGAAGCATCATCATTCTACCTCAACTAGTTATATACATTTTGGCAATCCCTGGTATATGTTGTGGTTAGAAGAACTCATCCAAATCATTGTGTGTCTTCGACAATAGTGAAAGAAACATCTATACATTTAATGTCATAAAATAAACAAATATATATTTTCTTGATGGGGTTACATTACAACATGTTCCAAATAAAATAATTCCTTCCCATATAAAATCTAATTATTTGCACTCTCCCCATGAATTTAACTTAATGCAGGTAATTGTTAGAGTTTCCTTTTAATCCTAGCATTTGATTTTTTTTTTTTTTATTGGCTTGGGTATAATCATGGAGGACCATCTGTTCTTGCCAGTCAATAAACAATTCTGTTAGCTTGTGTACCTGTTCCAGGGCATCCAACTTGATCAGTCACTGTACTTATTTATTTATTTATTTACTTCTTGTGATCACAGGCAGATATGCCTTACTACCTTTTAGCAATATTATCTAAATATGCTACCATATTGAACTTTTTTTTATGTATAGATATAGAAACTTTGGTGCAAAAGCATTTTCCATATAAGAAAAGACAATTGATAATGTAGAATCTGTCTCGTTTCATATAAACAGATAGTATTGGTGAAATGAAGAAGGCAAGTTTCTAAACAATGCAGTGATTTCACCATAATGTTAGGAATAAAGTTTTGGATTATACTAGTTTTGGATTATACCAATTCCTAACACTGCAGTGGCCCTTTTATCACCTACGTGACTCCAGCTCTCAGCGGTCAGTTGGACTCCTCCTCCACCCACGTCAGCTGATGGGGGAACCCCATAGGAAAGCATTGACTCAGTACTTTCCTATGGGGATATTAAAGATGCTGGATGCCCTCATGCAAAGCACTGCACCCAGACCACTTCAGTGAGATAAAGTGGTCTGGGTGCCTATAGTTTCCCTTTAAAATTAATAGAAGCTATAAGTGATTTTAATGTTATTTTCAATGGTGTAACTTCCATAAAAGAGACGATTCTTTAAAAAAATAAAAAAAATACATATCACACTCACATTAAGTGAGTATTTTTTGATAAGCTGTTGAGTACCAATCCTGGCTGCCCAGACTGTAATCTAAGTGAGATAACTCCAGGACCCACATCATACTACATGTGTCTGGTGACTGGTATTTTCGGATACAATTTATATCAACCTATATTAAACCTATTGGAATAGCAATTTAAATGTATGCTTTCTTTGAATTATTTAACCTATCTGTAGGCTATAAATAAATCTATTAATTTGGAACGATATTGAGATCTGCACGTTTATATTTACTGTTAGTGTCGCTGCACTATATGATTCCCCTTCTAGAGCATTTGATTGTGCCATCATGTCTCCAGACAGAAGACTTTTCATATTTTATGGACACACTGCATAACTACATTAAGTTTTACAGCTGTCTTTTTTGTAGGTGCAATTTTTTTTTTCCTCCCTAACATCCCAACCTGGATTTGGAGATTGTTTTGCTTTGGCACGTCATCAGTTTTTCCCATTTTTCTGACTCACTGGAGAAAATCACTATTAATTAATATATTTGCAATTCTTTGCGTGTTCAGCTTGGATGGCCAATGGGATGAATGTCTATAATGCCACTCACATTCTTCCCACAGATAACCTGCCCATGCAAATGTTGTGTGGGGTATGTTTTTTTATTTGCAAAATGTGTGTTTTATTACCACATTTCATCCAAATTATACCTAATTTTTGCATTTTTAATACATGGCTTCCAGACTTCCAGATTTGACACTGAATGTCGCCTTATACCTACAGATCTTCATGTCGCGCAGTTAACAATTTCTTGGCTGCCCTTCTCGGATAGGGCACCTTAATGTTACCTGTTCTGCTCTTTAGACTGACTAACAGGCACAGCCCTGCACTTTCTCAGTCTCAGAGAAGAACGATCCCACATGTTTAAGTTGCTGTTAGTCAATCTCTAATCTGATTAGTGATTTTTGCAGACTATAGGAAATGCCCAGAATTGTTTTTTAATAACTCCTTTACAATCATATGTGGTGGCTGCACCCTGGAGTTAAACATAAAACATTCATATGTTGAATACTTCTCTGGTGTACAGTATGCAGTAAATATTTCAATAACCATTTGATTCTGGTAAGTGAAAGTTGTCTTAATCTTCTGCACCAGCAGATGTTAAAAGCAAAGTTAGTCTCGGAAAGCTGTGACATTATTTACCCTAGGCTATAGCACAGATCAAGGATCCAAACTCATAGAAAGAGCCAGCATTTTTATTTATCTAAAAATTATCGACCATCGTCATCATAAAAAACATTATAATTAATAATTGCCATACCAAGTATAACCTAAAGAACAAAATTTGTATTGAAATTTGTTTTTTATAAAATAAATCGTAGAATAACATGTTACAAAGAAACATATAACCAGAACCAAAACCAGAAAAAACAATAACCAGAAACAACATTAAAGCAACCTCCATGGCCACACATGGGCACTAAAGCAAGGGGACTTTAATCTCACTATTTTTACCACCTTTTCACCTAGCCCAGCCATGCAGTCTTAATTGTACCCCAATCATTAAGTAATATGCATTTTTAAATCCTTATTTAAGAGATACACAACATTTTGAAAAACAAAAATGCACAACAAGAAAGGGGAATCATCTTCAAGAAAAAGCATTTACAGCCCAGCAGACAAATAAACAAAGATAACAATGTGAAAACATTTACCAATCACACATGTCGTAGGCCAGGGTTCCCAACCCAGTCCTCATGTCCCAGCAACAATCCAGTATTTATGTAACTGTTTTATTCTGACAAAACCTGGACTGTTGGTGGGCCATGAGGAATGGGTTGGGGAACATTGTCGTAGACCATTGTAACCCTTCCCCTACCAAGTTACTGTGCACTGATACATCAACTGATGTCAAGCCGTTGGCATTAAACAGAAGACATTTAAATATGCCCCCAGAAAGCTTGGTAAAAAGAGTAAAAAATCATACTTCGTAAAAAGAACATGTTTCTCCCAAACTGTTAAAGAGATCAACTGTCAGGGGTCCGCGGGCGGCTAGTAGGGGAGGCTGCTCGCAGCTCGCAACACTCACCCTCAGTCCATCGCCGCCCGCGGTCTCCCCTCCGCCGCTCGCCGCTCGCATCCGTCACGCCTCCCAGCGGCAGCATGTATAACGCTGCACGCTGGAAGGTCGTTGATTTATGCAAACGCCGGGGTCACGTGAGTGACCCGGCGTTAAAGCAACAGTACCACAATCACAGTGGGAGGCTTAGATATCTCCCACGTGTGATTGGATAACTTCCAATCAGTATTAACAATCAGAATTTAACCTAGGGTATTTATACTCACCTATCCTGTTCCTCCCTGCCCTGTTGTGGTCTTTGCTGTATAGTATTGATTCTGAACTTGTGATTTCTGGTTACGTACTCTCTGGCTTGTTAATCTGACTTTGTGACTTTCTCCTACCCTTTGACCTCGGCTTGTTTATCGTTATCCTGTATCGTTATCCTGTTTTCTGGTTCCCCTGACTCGGCTTGTCTCCTGACTATTCTGTGTGTGCTTAGCCCGGCCACTCTAAGGTCCGGTACGGCACCTTTTCTGTGTGTGTGTGTCTGTTAGCGTGTTGGGTTCCCGGAATCGTGACATCAACAATCAGAATGGCCGGAAATGGCCCCTATCTGTAAACCTGATAAACGTCTTAAAACCTGCAAACATTTATTCGAAATTAAGCCAGCTGTGAAACTTCAATAGAAATATAATGTTGACAAATTAATTTCCATAACATTCGCATAAACTCAACACAAGCCAAAAAGAAATTGTTATAAACCTAATAGGTTGATAGGTTCTAGAACCCTATGATCCATCCTAAACTATCTCATACCTCCAATTCCCCTCTGGATACATCTGAATCACTTTAGGAACTTCTAGACAAATCTGATCCAACTGAAAGATGACCAGTGACCGCGTTTGTGATCCTTAAATCCAGGTTACCGGCTCTTGTACACGGACACTCCTGCCTACTAATGTCTTATAGGAAATAATATGATGGCAATCATTATGAACAGTGCAACCATGCGGAACCTCATTAATTAAAAAAAAAATGAATAGGAAATGGTCAGAAGGCTACATGCACAATAAATTCTTACGCTGTGTACACATTTGTAATCCCAGATGCTTGGATACAAAGAATGTGAGAGTATGTGTGAGGTTATGTGTGAGGTTACCTTTGTATCCAAGTGTGAGTGTATGTATTTATGAAGTAACGAGACAGACAGAGAGAATTTAACATTTTGCAATCTTATACTATACCCTCTGATATTTAGACTAAACTTTTGTTGTATTTGTTTATTGAAGCACATGGCATATATTGAAGGTTATGAATGTTTGATACCCCTACTTATACCCTTTGTGTCACTATACCCCACTCCCTCTAGCATGTAAGCTAATTGAGCAGGGCCCTCAGTCCCTCTGTCCCTTTGTGTCCAACTCATCTGGTTACAAATACGTGTCTGTTAGTCCACCCATTATACAGCGTTTTTATGGAATTTGCTGGCGTTACATAACTAATAAAAAAATAATAGTAATGTTTATAATAGGGCCCCTCAAAGAGGCTTTTTAATCTGTTATGAACAGGTACAAACTTTCTCGATTTTTTTTGTAACTACTCTCCATATAGCAGGGACACTTTAAGCACAATAACAACTACATCTTATTGTAGGGATTATGGTGCTAAGATCATATACAAGCATTCTGACAAGAAACAGAGGACCCCTAGAACTCTGAGCTCTCCAGCTCAATTGGATACACCATAATTGAGTCCTTGTTATTTGTCTACATGTTTACTAGTGAGTATGCATTGTGTGCTCACACCTTGCAGTGAGGGACTGTGAGTACAGGGGCATGTGAAGATTTCAGAGTGCCAAATCCTTGCAGCACTTTAAGTGCCACTAGCCTTTTGGTCCTATTGTATTGCAGGTAATCTTTTCAATACTACCAAGGTGACATAGGGCGCCTGTGTCAAATCATCAGCACCGTAAGGGATAGTGTGGCTGAATCCTCCTATAATGCAATGATCACAATCTATTAGTGCGTTGCTTGAGCAAACTTAGATTTTTTGGCTAACAAAATCTCCATGATACCCAGGAAATCCTCTGTTTTTATCTCAAACCATTTTAATTGTAACAGTGCACGTGCACCCATAGCACCAGAACCATTGCAATTAGCTATTATAGTGATGATACTTGAAGTGTCCCTTTAAAACGGATGCTCTAATTACAATAATGGTGTAAGATCTTTGTCTATCTCAGTGAGTCGAATATATTTTGCTGTGTTTCTCGTGTACTTTCCTGATAACATGAGTACAGTTATTCCTCTCTATAATGTGTGATACGCCAACATAAGTTTGCAAGATGTGCTATGTTGGTAAATATTACTACAGTGTGAACAAGGAGGGTGTTTGTTGTGACTGCAAATAAAATGCCAACTGTCACAGTAATAGAACTCTAAACAGAATTTGAAGTATCTGCGTAACTAGAACATATTGTTTGATCTAAAACATAAAAACTGGTTAATTGTCATAAATCCATGTTCTAGTTAAAATCAAATATCTGTTTTATAGTACATTGATCTGTACAGATCTGTTTTATAGTACATTGTTACAAAGATCTGTGTTTAAAATACATTGATATTTGTTCGATGTGTAATTTATTTTTACAACAAGATATTCGGCCTCTGTAAAGCATTGACAAGTGCGAGCAATTATATGCCCTCCAGAGAAATCTACAATCTGCTTCTGCTGATGTGCAGAACAAATTAAATATAAAACAAAAAAAGTGATTAAGTGAAAATAATAACATAATGATCACACTCAGTACATGATCATTCCGCCCCAGGGCTATAAGATAAGGGGGTAATGCTTTGGTGCTAAAGGGTTTCCCATGTGTTTTGTTTGCAGTAGTTATAAGCTGTGATATTATAGCAAAAACAAGTACTCAAATGGCAGGTCCATAATATCAGGTGTTGAGCACTTACTATCCATAGCCAGAGTTACAAAGACCTGGTAGAATAAATCATTACTTGTTTTAGATAGTGTACGTAATATAGATTGGAATAGAGGCTTACTTTTGAGCTAAGTGGGTTCAAAGAGTTTTAATATTAACACAACTGATAATGAGATACAAGATATTTAAACTAGGTGTTTTCAATATTCAGACAAGAAACAAGGAATCAGATACCTAACAAATACACACTTAGGACCTGTACACCAGTTAAGACACTCCAGTTGTGTCTAAAGGGCTTATCCCTGTGGGAAATTATAAAGAGAAAAAAACTCACTTGATCCACAAACTAGTGGGTGACTGTGACCTGGAATTGTTCAATAAATATCTATGATCGACTCGGAATGCACCATAGATATAATCACAAACACATATATCTTAAGTGAAAAATACTAGCCATGTATTGATTGTCTGCAGCAGGGTGTAGTGCTTATGGTACCTAAAGTGCCCATTTATATTTTATTTGTTTACATGAGAGAGAAATTATATCAGTCTACACATAATCCAGGGTAGTGGTACCCAAAATTAAGATTCCCCAGATTTTTCCAGTTTTCAGTAAGGCAAAACATCAGGAACATCTGGGAATCTGCATTTTTGACAACCCTACCTACGGGCAATGCAAAAGGCTCTCTGGTGTCTTGTTTATAGAGACAACTGTACAAAGTTTATCATCTGAGAGTTTAGAAGGAGATTTCGCCTAGAGCAGCAGAAGATGTTTTTTTACAATAAGAACAATAAACAGATATAGAGATTTGCATAAAGCGTGTTTTATCAAATACATTTGATATTTATATAAAGGTCAGTATATATATTTTTAGCCAGGCAGAATATGCTGGATTACGCTAAATATGGGAATTATTCATAAAAGCTTGCTGAGGCCGGGGAAATCAGACTTCTACTGTGTAGTCCAGAAGGATTTTTTTTCTCTTCAGGGCACAAGTGAAAATTGGTAGACTATATTTCCTATTTAGCTTTCTTTTGGATCAACAGCAGCAACATAGATGTGTTAAAGGTGGAAACTGAGAAATAGCCTAATATATCATATTATTAATTTGTTACCATGGTGATCCCAAACTAGTCTGAAAATGTTTCTAGCATTACAGAACTATGGGGGATGGGGGTATGAATGTATTCCAAGAGGGGTTTCAATACAATATAGAATAAAATAGATATAAAATATAGATAAATAGAATAAAATCTGCCCATTAACCCTGGCTCTAAGCCAAGGCCTGAGTTAGCATAACATTTTTGGGTTCAGTCATTCCACTTTCTCTGACTTTTCCTCTATGATTACATTTTCCAGTGGTGTGATGGAGAACTACAGTGAGTGATGATATGGGTGTCCGTGGGAAATTTTTCCTTGGTAAAAAGCCATAATGTATATAGACATTGTCACTTTTAGACCCCATATAATTCAAAGGAAAGGCAACTTCCAGCAATGGTATGTGCCTCCTCTTGCCGTATGGCAGGGGTAGGCAACCTTCGGCACTATAGATATTGTGGACTACGTCTCCATAATGCTTTTACAGAAATAATGGTGGTAAAGCCTAAAGGGAGATGTAGTTCACAACATCTGGAATGCCGAAGTTTGCCTATGCCTGCCCTTTGATGCCACCTTCTATGTGAGATAGAGATAGATATTAAAGGGTACATTTAGAGGCACTGGAAAATGTGTGTAAAGCCTACGGGACAGGAAAACTGCATGTTAAATAAGAAATGGGTCCGCCATTCATTTATTCATATTTGTGTATATTCTGGTGACTCATTGGTAGGTCATTAAGAGTCTTACCTGGATTTCATTTGGCTGAAATCACCATGAAGATATGATTTTGCATATGCTTCATGTACAGTGCCCCCCCCCCCCCCCCCCCAACAATGGAACCCTTGGTACATATGAGCAAAGAAGGCTGTGAAAATGTGTCTTTCTTGTTTAACCTTTTTGATCTTTTGTTCAAAAAATATACAAAAATACTCTGCACTCAGGGATATCATACAATGGCAAACACAACACAATGTGTATTTGTTTAATATATTTGTGGCACAATTATTGGCACCCCTATGAACTCATATGAAAAAAATATATTTTAAAGGGACACTCCAGGCACCCAGACCACTTCTGCCCATTGGAGTAGTCTGGGTGCCAACTCCCACTACTCCTAACCCTGCAACTGTAATTATTGCAGTTTTTTTATAAACTGCAATAATTACATTGCAGGGTTAACTCCACCTCTAGTGGCTGTCTACTAGACAGCCACTAGAGGTCACTTCCTGATTTCTAGCAAGGATTTTCCATGCTAAAGCGTCGCTGGACGTCCTCACGCTGTGTGAGGACCTCCAGCGTCGCTCATTTCCCCATAGGAAAGCATTGAAATTCGTTTTCAATGCTTTCCTATGGGGAGACCTAATGCGCAGGTAAGTGACTGAAGGGCTTTAAACCCCTTCAGTAACCGGGGATTGGGGGGGTGGGAGGGAGAGGGTACCTCCAGTGCCAGGAAAACTGATTGTTTTCCTGGCACTGGAGTTTCCCTTTAAGTAAATTCCCATTTATATTTAATATTTTTTAATACTAGGGACTGGAGATTGCTCAACCATGAATTCCTCTTTCACAGGGGTATAAATATGAGGTAACACATAGGCAAAATCCCTTAGTAATTCATCACAATTGGTAAGACCAAGGAAAACAGCTGTGATGCGCAAAAGGTTGCTGTGCTTTAAAATGGGAAGTGGCTATAAGAAAATGGCAAAAGCATTTAAAGTGCACATTTCCAGAATCATGGCATTAATAAAGAAGTTCCAGTCAACGGGGAATATTATGAATCAGCCTTGAAGAAGACATGTGTCTATATTGTCTCAACGTTCTGTGAAGAGAATGGTTCAAGTGGCCAAAAAAATCTCCAAGGATCACAGCTAGGGAATTGCAGAAGGTAGTTGCGTCTTAGGGTCAGAAAGTCTCCAAAATGACAATCTGACGTCACCTGCATCACCACAAGTTGTTTGGAAGGGTTTCAAGAAAAAAATCTCTACTCTTATCCAAAAACACACTCACGCATCTTTAGTTTGCCAGACACTACTGGAACTTCAAATAGGATCAGGTTTGATGGTCAGATGGAACCAAAATAGAGCTTTTTGGCAATAAATATCAGAATTGGTTTGGTGCACCTAGAGAAATAGCCATATGGAAAAGTAGTGCATTCCCACGGTTAAATATTGTGGTGACTCTTGTTTTTGGGCTATTTTTCTGCCAGAGGCCCTGGAAAATGTTGTTAGAATACATGGCCTCATGGACTCTATCAAATATCAACAGATAATAAATGAACATCTGACTGCCGCTGACAGAAAGCTTAAAATAGGCCATGGTTGGATATTCCATCAGGACAATGATCCTAAACATACATCAAAATTAAACACAAAAAATGGTTTACTGACCACAAAATCAAAATCCTGACATGGCCATCCCTGTCCCATGACTTGAACCCATAGAAAACCTGTGGGGTTAACTGAAGAAGAGAGTCCGCCAGCACCGACCTCGGAATTTTAAGAATCTGGAGAGATTCTGTATGGATAAATGGTCTCCAATTTTTTGCCATCTATTCTCCAACCTCTTAAATGTAGGTAGCACAAAGTATTGACTACTGTAGTGGAGCCCTAGTCCTGACCGGGACTTTCCTCCACTGGATCATCAATACTGAAACTCAGGAACAAGAAACTGCTAAGGGAATGGATAACCTCCTGCACAGTAACCGGACGACACACAGTTCTGGGAGTACAACTGAACTTTATTCTGCCAGACGCGGCTTACATGCATTGGCCCCTAGCTAGCAAGAATACAGGGGTTTCTTCCCAGGAGCCTTTGTGTTTGAGAGAAAATTGAGCTCAAATTAGGATAACTCAATTATCTCTCAAATACAGAAACGTATACACAAACAGTAAAATACCCCAAAAATACATGAAAATAATGCAGGAACCCCACAAAAATCATATCCCCGAATAGCTCATATCTCCAAAAAGAGCTCAGATATGTTCGGTAGAACGGAATTGCTATTCAAGTTCACGGTCACGAGGTGATAGCCCAAAACAGTTCCAGTGAATTGGTCAGGATGGCCGGTCGGCTTTCGGGGGTTCCTGTGCAAACACCAACGAACACTTCCCCTGGCTTTTAGGGAGCGAATGTGTCACCCAGTCGATAGTTCATATCCCTCCGATCGTCATTCGTCTAGGTGGTCGGGAAGTAGAATGGGCAGCGGTATGAACTCCAGCTGGATTTGTGTACTCGCATGGCCAAAAAGAGTTCCAGGCGTTCGATGACCCTGTACCACTGCCTGTGTTTGGGAGACACAATGGCCGCCCAGGTAAAGCACTCGGCCAATGTGTCAATATGTTAATTTGTGGTTAACAGCCATGGGAGTTTGGTGTTTGTGGCGGTACAAAAGGGGGGGACCACACACCATCCATTCGGAAAACGAATAAGGGGGTACGGATAACCGAACACAAGGGAATTAAGTCTGCTACAACTACAAGGGTGCTAATAATTGTGCCACACATATATTTAACAAAGATTTTTTTTTTGGATAAACCTGTGTTGTGTTTGCAAATGTTTGATATCCATGAGAGCAGAGTATTAGGTTAAACGATAAAAACTTAAAATAAGTAAATATGAGCCTACTTTGCTCATATTTACCTAGGGTGCCAATATTGGTGCAGGGCATTGTAGGTGTATCTACATAGCTAGCAAATCCCATAACATTAACATTTACAATGTTTAATTTAATGATACATTTAATTTACTATATATTAAGTGTAGCAAATGTAACACTATATTTTAGAGATTCTTTTTTTTAACCCCTTAAGGACCAAACTTCTGGAATAAAAGGGAATCATGACATGTCACACGTGTCATGTGTCCTTAAGGGTTAAACACAGGGTATACTGCATGCCTGTTTAAAGAGATTAATCATTTGAGAGTCTGGTTTTGTTTATCCTATCATTTCTGAACACTGATTATTATTCAGTATCTTCACATGGTTAACTTGTAGAGGTGGCTAGTTTGAAACCTGTTTTACCAGTTAAATGAAGCAGATTCACTCATTTTTACTTGGTCAATATTATTAGGCAGGATATACCTCCCAAACTAATTTACGAAATGCGGGAGGGCAACAATTCTTATTTAATCTCAGGGGAGCTGCATTGCATTAATCTAGACTTTTTTTTATTTATTTATTTACTTAACAGTGAATTGTGGTAAATGCAAAACTGATATTCAAAACTTTGCTTTCATTAGTCAAAGCTTGGCAATTTTAGCATTCGTTTTGTAATTAGTTTTTTTTTTTAAATTTCTCTACAATTCATTGTTTAATAAATAAAAGAGTTTATATTAACTTTTTATCGCCAGGGAGCTTCTGCTATCTGTATTTGGGAGTATCATCACAGTTTGTGCATTATATATTTGGAACCTTTATTGGTGTATATGAATTTGTGGCATTGTTCAGCTTTTGATGAAAGACGTTTTAATGCAGATACAAATGCATGATTTTAAAACAGCACATGGCTATTTTAAAAAGAATAAAAAATCATCAATCATCAAGTCGAATGTATTTTTTCAAAGTCAATTTTATCATTTGTTGTAATATGTGTTTAAACTCTTGCCATCATAAACATAAATAGTAACATTAGAATGTGGTGTTTTTTCACATTTTAAATGCTGTACGTGACTGTTTAATATAACTTTTATTTTCCAAAAGTATTTTAGAGATTCATATTTTAATTGTTCCTGTCTTTTTTTCTGATCTGTCTAATGCTTATCAAAAGGGCCGTTAAGAATTTAAGATAAATTAATTGCTGATGTATGGATTCTAGAAATTGGAATAGTGTTTTTAATTTTGTGTAAGCTCACCTTTATGAATGTTTTTTTCTTTTTGTACCATTAAGTTACTCCAGTTGTCATAGAATGCAACTCTCAATACATTTTATGTTAGTGTCCGAGGTTTTCTGCAAGGGTTAATTCATATACTTTGTTGTAAGTAATTCTCAGCTAGATTTGCTAACTTTATTCCAAAATTCAACTGGACAGATTTCCCTACCTCTGCTAATTTGGCCTAGAATATGCAAATCTATGTTTGCGCTGGCTCACTCAAAAAATATTTTCATGTATTATTAATATTATTATTTTATTGTTTATATAGCGCCAACAAATTCTGTAGCGCTGTACAATGGGTGGACTAACAAACACGTAATTGTAACCAGACAAATGGACGCACAGGAACAGAGGGGATAAGGGCCCTGCTTAATGAGCTTACATGCCAGAGGGAGTGGGGTATAGTGACACAAAGGGTATAAGTGTTTTGATGAGCACAGCATTGTGTACACAGTCAAGATTATTTACTAAAGCAAGAAATGTCAGGAATTCAAAGTCAATTTTAAAACGTTTGGTCAAAATAGTTGAATTTAAAACATTTTTTACAAGCCAGCTATACTTATTTTTTTCTTTTTTGCTACTTTGAGCTTAAATTTGAAATCCACTTTGAATTCTCAACAATTCTCACTCCCGTAAATAAAACTGCGAATATTCTTTATCACAGGTATGTTTATATGAATTATAATATTATAATATAATATGTATATATTGTTTTGTGGCAAAGATGGAACATGCATTCAAGTATCAAGGTTAAAGGGACACTATATAGTCACCTAAACACCTTTAGCTTAATGAAGCAGTTTTAGTGTATAGATCATGCCTCTCAGGTTTCACTGCTCAATTCACTGTCATTTTGGAGTTAAATCACTTTGTTTCTGTTTATGCAGCCATTGCCACACCTCCCCTGGCTCTGATTGACAGAGCCTGCATGAAAAAAAACTGGTTTCACTTTCAAACAGATGTAATTTACCTTAAATAATTGTATCTCAATCTCTAAATTGAACTTTAATCACATACAAGAGGCTCTTGCAGGGTCTAGCAAGCTATTAACATAGCAGGGGATAAGAAAATATTAATTAAACAGAACTTGTAATAAAGAAAGCCTAAATAGGGCTCTCTTTACAGGAAGTGTTTATGGAAGGCTGTGCAAGTCACATGCAGGGAGGTGTGACTAGGGTTCATAATCAAAGGGATTTAACTCCTAAATGGCAGAGGATTGAGCAGTGAGGCTGCAGGGGCATGCTTTATACACCAAAACTGCTTCATTAAGCTAAAGTTGTTTTGGTGACTATAGTGTCCCTTTAAAGTAGTCGCCTATGGGAAAAAACAAACAAACTTCAATATCAGGATTAAAAAGCAAACATTATCCTTTGAATACCTTTGTCTTTTCTTCCTTTCACCTTTTCCTTTATGCTCTATCTTATCTGTCTGGCCCTCGCAGGTGACATGGACTACAATTGGTTGGAACACTCGTCATGGCACAGCAGTGAGGCATCCCCAATGTCTTTGGTGAGACATGTGGGGCCTTAACATCCAAATTCCTTTATCATTTCACACTTCCCTTTGTTTTTATTTATACCTATGCATGTCTTTATTTTTATTTATTTTTATATATATATACAT
Organism: Pelobates fuscus; assembly: GCF_036172605.1. Taxonomy (NCBI): domain Eukaryota; kingdom Metazoa; phylum Chordata; class Amphibia; order Anura; family Pelobatidae; genus Pelobates; species Pelobates fuscus. Next base: position 50,195,319 of record NC_086320.1, read on the forward strand.
ATATATATCCCTTTTTTTTTTATCCCACACTTGTAGGGGACAGTCAAAGGGGAAAAAGAAAAACTAGTGAACAGGCAGTTTTGTCGGATTCTAACACCTTGTCTGAAAGACAAAAGAAAATGGTGTGCTTTGGAGGCCACTCCTTGGAAGAGGATTTGGAATGGTCTGAACCTCAGATTAAAGACTCTGGGGTAGATACGTGTAGTAGCACCACCCTAAACGAGGAACATAGCCATAGCGAGAAGGTACTGAAAATTGTGAAAGCCTGCATTTTAATCTGCTCATTTGGTCTTCGTTTGCTCTCTGTCACTCATTTAATTAGAACATATTAACACTAAGACAGGGGGATTATTTGAAGATCGCAGCATGATGTCATAGTGGTTTGACCACAAACGGTCAACAATGAGCAGCTCCGTGGATTTTTTGGCTTTATTGGCCATCTAAAAGGCGCATCATGCTACTCTTTAAATGAGCTCCAAGGTGTTCTATACGGCAGGGGTTCTCCAAACAGTCCACAAGGACCTCAAATGGTCCAAGATTTAGTGATTGCCTATTTATGTTCTCGGGAATGATCTAAATAATATCTTAGACCAATGGTGGTCATGGAGGACTGGCTTGAGGGACCACTTCTATAGACACTGTAGTATCTCTTAAGGTGTAGAAAAGAAAAACAAAATGGAAAAACTCCCCCTTGCTTTGCCATGTACAGCAATGCAAGTGTGGGAAGCATCAGGCGCAGAGAAATCTCTTTTCTTCTCATTGCATATTATTAGAATTCGGTATCTTCTTCCTTCACAAAGTTATATACTCACGGAGGATGCAGCTCAATTGGCTAATTATTAGCTCTAATCCCACATTCAAGGGGTAAGAAAAAAAAAATTGGGTCTGTTTGCACAGAAAAGTTGTTTTTCTTTTTTCCCTTTCACTTTCATGTCATGTTTGTCCTTTTCATTTGTCGCCATGGCATTTTTGTGCTGTTTGTCGTATTATCCTCTTTAATGTCTATTTTATTATTTGTTTTCAGTGTAGTGGGAGGTGTGTTGTCTTTATCTTCTGGGTGTGCTTTTTGTATGTAGCATTCGCATGGAGCATAGAGATCTATTATGTTTTGCATGGATGAAGAAGCTTTGATTGCAGACAAATACATGTTTAGATATGATTGCCCCCAACCTATGAAATGAGTGTTTGGCCTTAAATTGCTTCTTATAATGTGTGCTAAATATACCATTGTAACACCTGTGTAGTCTGGACTGTATAATGGAAGAGACCCTGGATTTAAGGTGAACCTGTCATCCATGGATCGTGTGGAAGACATATTCACATTAAAGGAAAACTATAGCGATGGGAACTGTCACTATTAATAGCCCCCCCACCTTTCCATTTGCAGTGAAAATATATATATAAAAAAAACTTTTCCCATTGCTGAGACTCCCATGGCACTTCTCACTTTTCCACTTCCCTGGACATCATCAAGGACATCCCTGGTCGAATCCAATACTTTGCATAAAGGGAGCATTGGCGACTTGGTTTGCATGGGTGGGTGAAATTTCTATTCCTCCTTACTCAACATGGACTTCAGAAGGGGACAGGATGACTGTGCCGGTAACTGTCCTGCCATCAAATGACATGGTTGCAATCCACAATTCCTCACACACCAGGCTTTATGGGATGCAAGGAATTGTGGAAGCATTACAGAATTCTTGGTTGTATAGGGAGAGGTATTAGCAGTAGAAAGAGTGCTCATGCCATTGTACAGAACACTGGTGAGACCTCACTTGGAGTATTGTACGCAGTACAGGAGACCGTATCTCAAGAAGGATATTGCTACTTTAGAGAGAGTTCAGAAAAGGGCTACTAAACTGGTTCATGGATTGCAGGATAAAACTTACAAGAAAAGTGGCAATGCTGACAACAATCTTAAAATTGAAAAGTGGGTTATTTTCTTCAGGCCAAGTATGTAATTTGGATCAGGCAGAAGGTGAGGCGTTAAAATTTAGTTTCACACTCAGATCACCCAGGCGAAGAAACATTGACCAAAAACATTATTCACAAAAGGTTCAATTTCGATGATTTGTGTTCAATTTGGGAAGAGTAGGGAAGAATTGGAAAGAGTAGGTTGAGTTAACGCACTGCTTTGGAGGCCCTGCAATTGTGTACCATGTCTGAAGCCTTCGGGACAAATCTGTTTTTTCTACAGAAAAACACAATTTCATTGCCAATTTTTTCATTGTTAAATAATTCTTCCCTATGGAATTCTTATGGTGTCTTAAAAGAACACTATGGCATTAGGAACACAAACCTTTATGCCCAACATTATAGTGCTATAGTACCTAATTAGATTTCCCTCTTACACACCTGTGTGCAATAAAAATGTAAAACATGGTTTAACTTACCGTTTTTCCAGCACCTAGACTCCCTTGATGCTGCTGCCCGGTCTGCTTCCCACAACGTCATTGTAGAGGTGTAATTCCCTCTCCGATCGTCCAATCTAATGCTCCTTATAAAGGAGCCATGCACATGTCCAAATTAAATGTTTCTTATTGCATTCAATGCTTTCCTATGAGCTGTATTTGGCGATGTTCATGGACATCACACGTCACATAACAGAGTTTCACTCGGTTGTTGCACAGGAAGCACCTCTAGTCCCTGTCTACAAAACTGAAATGTGCTAGATTGCAGGGTTAGAACAACATTGCAACTGCAACTAGATCATTTAATTGAGATGAAGTAGTCTGGGTTCATTTAGTCGGCCTTCAAAAAAAAGCCTATTAGAGCCTACACTCATTTCAAGAGTTTCACTTCATAGTACATTGATCCCTAACCTTGGTACACCAGAAATTTCTGAACGTAAGGCTATTAGGTATAATTAGAAATATTGTTCAGAAACATCTGGGTTGCCTTAGTTGTCCATGACTGGTAAGTAGGTTAGTTCCTTAACATCTCTCAATCCTTCAGGACAACTATGAGATCGAGTGAGGAGATTCATTCCATTCCCTACAGTGTTATTTATAACATAAACCACAGCTGTGCAATTAAAGCTCTTCATTCCTGCCAGGTTCTTGATATAAACAATCTGAATATTCCAAAGGGTCCATTAAAGAATCATAAACAAGCTTTCCATAACTGTGGGACACCACACATGCACGCTATACAGGAAATATGCCTTTGTGATGGATTTGGAATTATTAAGAGAAATTTGTGTCAAATTCAATTGTTAGAATGTTATAAGGAACCTGTAAAAAAAATAGCATCTAAAGTTAAAAACTAAATTAAAAAAACAAAAAAAATTGAGACGAACCTGCATTGTTGGATCAATGTGTGTTCAGGGATTTAATAACTACAGTAGTAATAGTAATAGTGACAACCAAATTGCTAAATGTAGGCCAGAAAATCCCTCCTGTACAATTTAGTTATTTTGGCTCAAATCCTTCAACACTGTTGTCAACTTGCCACAACCCCTGAGAATGTCCTGCCCAGCACACTCTTTAAATGACCCTTGTGGGAGTTTCTTCGGTTTGTTTGTTTTATCTTGGTAGAATGATATCTCATTTTCTCTCTGATGTTACCAACACAGCACCCTGTGACTTGGCAGCCGTCCAAAGATGGAGACCGTTTAATTGGCCGCATTTTGCTAAACAAGCGATTGAAAGATGGAAGCGTTCCTCGAGATTCAGGAGCAATGCTTGGACTTAAGGTGAGAGGCAATATGTTGTCACTTCTGTTCTCGTCAATCGATTTGTGATGTGTTTGATGGAAGCTAAACAAATTAAAGGTACTGAACAACCTAAATGCCGAGCCACAAATTATCCCACCCACAGCAGTTCATAGGTCTTATCTACAGCATATATTCTAGCCAGTTATACAGAATTATAAGCCATAAATCCTTTATTTGTCCTGCATGCCCATGCATTATGCTGACTTTGCATTATAATGGAGCACATACCTTTTTTGTAACCTCAACCTGTATATAGAAAGCCTCTTGCAGCAGAATGGTATAACCATCTTCTATATTGCCTTCGGAATAGTTTGGATAATTATTATGGCCTCTATGTAACACCTGGAGGTCATATTAAAAGCATTATAAGCTATTATTGTGTTCTTAGCATTTAGGATTGTTCTTTCCTGTTTAATCCAACAAATATTTATTATAATAGAACAGAGGCACACACGTAAATAACCAATAATAGGAACTGACTTTTCAAATAAGGAATAATTCAACGGTTGGTGCCTGACAAATCATTTTCACATTGTCCACTTGTTGAAACCGACCAGGTTTGTCATGATCTAGACCTGAACACTTAGCATGGCAGTGCATTGAATAAATGCAAACATAGAATTCTGAAAACATATAATTATGTATGGTACAATTCAGAAGAAGTGATAATATGCAATGGTTGCCAGTGTGTGTACCTGTAAGCACATAAAAAAAATAAATAAATAAATATATATATATATATATATATATATTATTTTGTAAATAAATGCTGAATATTTGAGTGCACCAACTAACGCAATACAAAGGATACTACAAATGATCAATTACTAATAGCATAAAGATACAAACAAATGTAGTGGTCACCGAATACCAATATCATAACCAGAAGTAATAATGATGGATTAAATGCACCAGTAAAAGCAAGAGTGCATTGGGAGCAATAAATGTAGCGAATAGCAGTAAATGTATCAGATAGTCAAAGCAATCAGTTAATAAGCACCGCAATTGAAAGCAGTAAAAACTTCCAAGGAGTGGTATAACCAAATGCATCAGTAATGCAAACCTCGCAGGTCAAGTTTTAGCCATGGATGAGGTAGGTATGAACAACGCGTCTCAAACAAAAAGTGTCCTGGACCCCTCCAATCTCTGAAGCTGGAACATATGGAATGAGGTGTATACAACCCTCACATTTCTGTAAATATTTTATTATATCTTTTCATGTGACAACACTGAAGAGATGACACTCTACTACAATATATAGTAGTAAGCGTACAGCCTGTATAACAGTGTAAACTTGCTGTCCCCTCAAAATAACAACACACAGCCATAAATGTCTAAACCGTTGGCAACAAAAGTGAGTACACCCCTAAGTGGAAATGTCCAAATTGGGCCCAAAGTATCAATATTTTGTGTGGCCTCCATTATTTTCCAGCACTGCCTTAACCCTCATGGGCATGGAGCTCACCAGTGCTTCACAGGTTGCCATGGAGTCCTCTTCCACTCCTCAATGACTACATCACGGAGCTGGTGGATGTTAGAGACCTTGCGCTCCCCCACCTTCCGTTTGAGGATGCCCCACAGATGCTCAATAGGGTTTAGATCTGGAGACATGCTTGGGCAGTCCATCACCTTTACCTTCAGCTTCTTAAGCAAGGCAGTGGTCGTCTTGGAGGTGTGTTTGGGGTCGTTATCATGTTGGAATTCTGCCCTGCGGCCCAGTCTCCGAAGGGATGGGACCATCCTCTGCTTCAGTATGTCACAATACATGTTGGCATTCATGGTTTCCTCAATTAACTGTAGCACCCCAGTGCCAGCAGCACTCATGCAGGACGAGACCATGACACTCCCACCACCATGCTTGACTGTAGGCAAGACACACTTGTCTTTGTACTCCTCACCTGGTTTCCGCTACACACACTTGACACCATCTGAAACAAATAAGCTTATCTTGGTCTCATCGGACCACAAGACATCGTTCTAGTAATCCATGCCCTTAGTCTGTTTGCAGGTTTTCTTGTTCTCTCCTTAATCCCTATATATATTTAAACAAATGGAGGTCATTTAGTTACATCAATGGCCACTGGAGGGAATGCCTGCCTGCCAACGTCAAGGTCAACGTCACCCATCCCATATGTTCCCTATTAAGGGTTAATAAGTATATAGGGGTGTGTATAAAAAAATAACCCTTTCTTTCTCATTAGAGATATATTTTCCAGAAGCTCAATGAAGCAGGGTGAAGGCTCAGAGTAGGACCCATCTAGGGGGGTCTGCCATGACATTGGCAGGCGGGCCTTCCCTCCAGTGGCCATTGGAGTAACTAAATGACCTCCGTTTGTCTAAATATACATAGGGATTAAGGAGAGAGCGCAGTTAACTTTTTTCTTAAATATTAATTTAGTTTCAATTAACAGTGACTCTTATACAGAAACAGATATGGGGGTCTAGCTTTATCAGCATTTCTTTACAGTCCACCATTCATAACCTGTACTATGGATATACTATTGGCAGCCTCGTAACAATCATCAGGACACTGAAAATTCTGTGGACAGTTCCCTAACCATAATATGGAAATGGTGATTCTATTGGTAGCCCTCTAACGTGGATACTGGAGACAATATGAGCAGTCTTCTAACTGTAGTTTAGACACAGGAGATACTGTGGATAAATTCTTAACCGTAAATTGGGCCATGCAGATACATAAACGGGATATTTGAGAACCTGAGGAGAGCTCCTTGACATAACTTGGACACTGGAGATTCTGTGGACTGTTCTTTTACTATAAAATGGAAATGTAAATCCTATTGGTAGCCCCTAACAGTACTCTAATCATAGCTTGGACAATGTGGATACATTCTTAATCATAACCTAGACCATTGTTTTCCAACCCAGTCCTCATGGACCACCAACAGTCCAGGATTTATGTGTGTCCCTGTTTTATTTCAATATAAATACTGACAAAACCTGGACTGTTGGTGGTCAATGAGGACTGGAATGGGGAACTGGGTTGGGGAACACTAGGTTCTAGACAATGGAAACATTAGGGAGAGCACCCAAGCTGGAACTGGAAAATGCTATGCATAGTTTCCTTACCCAATCTGAGACTACAAATGCTGCTTGACCCAGAAGATGCCAGGGACTCTGACTCACACTACTCTGCTTTACCTGACTGTGAATTATGGAAATAACAGAGCACAACATTGTTTGTGTTAAACTCAGGGCCCGAATCCTAATGATTCATTTTGTTTTTAACGCATGTTGCATTAGTATTCAATATTGCATGGTTGACATTATAATCTCTCAGTAATGACATGCAACATTTCAAAGTCAATATTCTTAATTTAGCACGTGTATGCCCCGCCCAATCTAACATCGAGAGCTTGGTGTAACAATACTATTCTCTCGTTGTCTCAAATGTAAAAGCTAAGACTGTACTGTAACAGTGGATTATAGAGCACAGTTTGTCCTGAGCTATAGTAATCGGATTTCTACTAACTAGTTAGTCAAATATTTAGTTGAAAAAAAATAAAATATAATATATAATTGACGCATAATTAAATTTTAATGAGTGAAGGTTGTGTGAAGTTTGTGACCAGACATTACATTTTTAGACCATTGTAGCAAACCAGGTAAATTATTTAATGGAAGAGACTGCTGCTGCAATCCATAATAGCAATAATAATAAGAAGAATTGTAAGGCATTGTGCACCTTTAAAACTGTGGTCTTCAATATGTGAATTTCAAAAAATATTTAGAGTCACATCTGACCTGTGGATTTTAGTTGGTCAAGAGTGTATTATAGTAGTCAATCTCCATCTGTCAATGGTCTAAAATTCCCATAAACAAAGATCATCAAAGGTGTTCTCCAGTATCTTGGACTGTTAGAACATGACTTCTGCATTTTCAATGAGCAACTTGAACTTTGGAAATTGAACTCTGCATGGTTTTAGGTTAAGAGCCCTTGGCAATTACTAAATTGAAAATTCTTGCCTACCCAGTAAATAACCTTATAAGTTGATGCCTCCATTTCATAATTTGTTAAGTCTTCCACAATACCAAAAATTTTAGAAGGTCAGGTAATGGAAATGTTTTAATCTTTTCTGATTATTGGGTACCGAGATAACATATTTTTTTTTCCCAGCAGTTAGTCTACCTGTCTTTAATACAGTGTTCCTTGTAATTGTAACCTTTGTCCAAGGTTTTGATTTATTTTGCTATGATACAATAGCGGCATTGTTTAAATTATGCCTGTCGATTACAAATGCAATATTGTATTTCTCTAACTCTAAGCAATTACAAAATTAACTATCTCATACAATAACATACTGTAACTTTTAACAGCTGTTTTTTGTTTGTCTTTTTTAGGTCGTAGGGGGGAAAATGACAGAGTCGGGTCGACTTTGCGCCTTTATCACCAAAGTGAAAAAAGGAAGCCTAGCAGATACTGTTGGCCACCTCCGACCGGGTATGACTTCTCTGCAGTATTATCTTATACTTTATCTTCAGCCATTATGTTAAAAGGACACTGTAGGCACCCAGACCACTTCAGATCATTGAAGGGGTCTTGGTGCTGTGTCCTTTTTGCACTTCCATAGAACTGCAATGTCTACATTGCAGCTCTAAGTCTGCCCTCAGTGGCTGTCTACCAGACAGCCACTAGAGAGCTTCCAGAATCAAAACGGACCTTTGGTCCATTATCTGATGCTCGATGTCCTCACGCTCTGCATGATGAATGCTTTACTATGGGGAAATCCTAATGCAAGCGCGGCCATTGAGGAGGACCGTGGGCAGAGCTGGATTCAGGTAAGTAACTGAAGGGGTTTTAGCGAGGGAGGGGGGCACCTTAGAATTCTATAGCGCCAGGAAAATACCTAAACAAGTAGAAACTACTATTCCTTATGGACAGCAGTCAAGTTGACAGAACCTGACAAGGGGCAGAGCTTAAAGCAAGATTCAGTTTCAGTTGCTAATCCAATTTACCCACAACCCATCAGTAAAATCAATCCCACAGAAGGTCAAACAGCAGGCATCGAGGGCAAAGGAGAACAAAATGGCTGCACCCAGATGGCACAGGAGAACATTCAATAATTAAGATATAGAGGGAAGGAAAGGAAAATAAAAATAAATCAAAAAATTCAATTGCTTTTTCTTTAAAAGACCAAAGACAGACCATTTGTTGCAATTGTATTTTGCAGCGCAATGAGAATTGTTGAATAAAATTTTTAGCAACACTTCTAAAAATAGCTCAGGAATCCAACTAGTTTCATTAATTGTTCTTTTTAATTAGGATAAACATCATTCCAATGCACCAGGTGTTAGCGGCATGTGTAACAGTTATGAAAATTAGGCTTTGAATATTCATACATGGGTTAGCAGTTTACAGACTGATGCACCTTGCTTCCTCATTGCTATTTTTCCCCAATGCATGTTTCTATTTGTGAGGCAATTCTAGGTCTTTTTATCTCAATACGCTATAAGGTATTTTCACCTGCAGCCACATGATTTTAGACATTAATTATTTCATGGAGAGTGTTTACATTTAATTATTGTGTCATTCATGCTTCATGATTGCAGTGAAATAAGATAAAAAAAAGAATACTAAGGTTTATAATAAATACAATTTTAAGCTTTTTGTAAACCAGAGCAGTTTTAATACAGTATTTTCTAAAACATGAGAAATAGTAGCCAGCAGTAAACTTGGAGATTTAGCTCGGTCCAAATTTAAATTCAACCAAATTTCGATTGATTCAGCGACCTATGAATTTTCAAAATCCGAATCGAGTTTATCTGAATGGGACAATAGGTTAGCCAATTCGGTGTCTGCAGTTAGTAGCCACTGCCACTTAATACCAGCTTAAAATCACTAATGTGAGTTGTTGGGGTTTTTTTTATGTAAAGGGACGCTTGTTCCTTCATATTAGGGCTTCTCTGTTAATTTTCGGTTTGGTTTGGAATTTTCAGAAACCAATGCAAATGGATTTTATTTGGAACACAAATTCTTCAGAACCAAAACATTTGATAAGAATTGAAAATGTTCACTCTGCACGAGTCTAGCCAGCACCCACTCATTATTATCTGGAGCTGTAAGGTTGCCCATGCCTTATAAAAAAATTAATTTGTCCTGTTTACAATACCAGATTAGAGAACTGTCCAGTGCATCTCTATGCCATACCCACCAAGTGTCCCAGAATTTACAGGACTGTCCACATTTGGATACCATGTCAGTCCTGAGTAATTATTGTGTATGAGCACTGTATGAGCACAGCATTCATGTTGACAGGTGAGCAGCGTAATTATTAGTGAGTGATTCTGCATAGTTGTCAGGTATAATTTGTAGTGTCTTGCAGTGAATATGTACTCTACATCCTCTAGCACTGATTATGTTGAACAATCCAGTCATTTAATGGGTTCATTTGAACATATGAAGACATATGCAAAAATTAAGACATATGCAAAAATTAGTTTTTAAGCGATTCATCTGAATAAAATTCCTGGTAATATTTGATCGAATCGATTCTGAATGGTTGTACCTGTAGTATTACCTTTGGAGTCTACAAATAAAATCGATTTGTAATCAATTTGTTCCGGTATTGATTAACAGGACATGTGTTTGGATGAAGCGCTTCAAATTAATTTTTGCATACATCCTACGCATTTCTTCCACTTAGTGGACCAAAAAGTGTGCAAAGAAAGAAACATGAATTCATTGTTTTTATTTGTTTTATGAAATAGATTGATTAGCTTGAAATAAATATTTTATTTTAAATAATAATTTTCTTCTATGCTGGTTATATTGCATGATATAATGATATAACTTTCAATAATTCTATATTCATTTTAAGGTGATGAAGTTTTAGAATGGAGTGGACGGTTTCTACAAGGCGCTACATTTGAGGAAGTTTACAATATTATTCTGGAATCAAAACCAGAGGCACAAGTAGAATTAGTTGTCTCCAGGCCCATAGGGTGAGTGTGTTCTTTTTTGACAACAGTAAAAATCTTCAGAGGCCATGAATGGCAGAACCAATATTTTGCACCTGACTGAGGTGTCATTGGTCATCTTAGTTAACAAAACTATGGTTGGTTGATATTTGGGTTGACCTGACTAGTAAACAATTCATTGCCGAGTTTACCCATAACTTTAAGTTAACTCCTCAGTGCCTTTGACTTGACTGACGTGAATTTATGAAAAGCTGATTTCAACTGAATTGGAGGTGGGTTATTAGCTTATCTGATGATGACAGGCTATGATACTCCTGCCATCAAAGAGATAAGGAAGTTATGTTGAGTTTAACCACAAAATCGGGACACATTTGGGCCCATTTTTTTTAAATTATCCGATTGATAATAAAGGATAATTACACTAAACAGGATTACAGACACGCTAATGTTTAAAAAATATTAGATAAAGTTCAATATAATCATACATAAAGCTACATGTGGTTCGAAAGGAAATAGGTCCCTGGTTATAGAGACAGGAGGAGACAAAGGAGTTTCATGGGAGAGGAAATTAGGGGATGGAGGATTTCATTGTAGGTACTGATAGTTATGGTGGGGAACAGATTTGAGACTAGGTAACTAGGCATCTTTGTGCAAGATTAGAAGTGGTGAGTAGTGATGTCCCGAACGGTTCGCTGGCGAATAGTTCCTGGCGAACATAGCGTGTTCGCGTTTGCCACAGATGGCGAACATATGCGATGTTCGGTCCGCCCCCTATTTTTTTTTTGTGGTCTTTCAGCCAAATTTACTAATACTAAGTAAAAATTACTTAGTATTAGTAAATTGTGCCCCTACTCGCAATACCGCGAGTAGGGGCATGTCTATTAAACAGTGACTGCTCACTGTTAAAAAAAAAAAAAGGGTCCCCCCTCCCTGAGCGGGTAGGGGCCCTAAAGTAAAAAAAGGGGGGAGGACCTATTGTCCTCCCCCCTGGCCCCCACCCCTGAGTGGTGGGTGGGGGCCCTAAATACCAATAGGGGGGGCTATTGTCCTCCCCCCGGCCCCCACCCCTGAGCGGCGGGTGGGGGCCCTAAATACCAATAGGGGGGAGGACCTATTGTACTCCCCCCAGCCCCCACCCCTGAGCGGTGGGTGGGGGCCCTAAATACCAATGGGTGGGGACCTATTGTCCTCTCCCCAGCCCCCACCCCTGAGTGGCGGGTGGGGGCCCTAAATACCAATAGGGGGGGACCTATTGTCCTCCCCCCCCCGGCACCCTAAAAATAATGAGAGGGGGACATTTAACTAAGAACCTGTAAAAAAAAAAAAAAAATAACTTACCATTCAATGTTTTCTTTCTTCTAAAATCTTCTTTCTTCAGCCCCCAAAAAGGCCAAATAAAAAGCCAATATAACCGTCGCACTTTGAAAAAACAAAACAAGAAAAACAGAGCGCAAAAAAAATTAATCCTTGTTCACCCTTCGAGGGCACGCCAAGTACTGAGCTCCGCAGGGCAGGTCAAGGCTTATAAAGCCTTGCCCCGCCCTGCAATTAGGCTCAGAGCACTCTGATTGGTTTTAAGCCATCCAATCAGAATGCTCTGACAGGTAAATGAAGAGACTGACAGGTAAGGTTGACAGGTTTGAAATCCACCAATCAGAGTGCTCTGTGTCATTTTACACAGCGTGGGAAAGTTCTGTGGAATTTTCCCATGCTCTGTAATTTGACTCATAACACTCTGATTGGTGGATTAAGTAACCAATCAGAGAGTTATGAGTCAAATTACACAGCGTGGGAAAATTCCACAGAACTTTCCCACACTGTGTAAAATGACACAGAACACTCTGATTGGCTTAAACCCACCAATCAGAGTGCTCTAAGCCTAATTGCAGGGTGTGGCAAGGCTTTATAAGCCTTGACCGGCCCTGCGGAGCTCAGTACGCGGCGTGCCCTCGAAGGGTGAACAAGGATTAATTTTCTTTGTGCTCGTTTTTTTTTTTCTTTTTTTTCAAAGTGCGACGGTTATATTGGCTTTTTGGGGGCTGAAGAAAGAAGATTTTAGAAAAAAGAAGACATCTAATGGTAAGTTTATTTTTATTTATTTACAGGTTTTTAGCTTTATTGACTCCCCCCTCATTATTTTTAGGGTGAGGGGGTAGGTAGGGGGATAATTTTTTTTGGGGGGGTGAGGGGGTTACTAGGGGTTTGGGGACCCCTAGTCACCTGGCGGGCCCCCACCCGCCGCTCAGGGGTGGGGGCCGGGGGGGAGGACAATAGGTCCCCCCATTGGTATTTAGGGCCCCCACCCGCCGCTCAGGGGTGGGGGCCGGGGGAGAGGACATTAGGTCCCCTCCCTATTGGTATTTAGGGCCCCCACCCGCCGCTCAGGGGTGGGGGTCAGGGGGGAGGTCAATAGGTGTCCCCCCTATTGGTATTTAGGGCCCCCACCCGCCGCTCAGGGGTGGGGGCCAGGGGGGAGGACATTAGGTTCCCCCCCAATTTGTGTTTAGGGCCCCCACCCTCCGCTCAGGGGTGGGGGCCAGGGGGGAGGACATTAGGTCCCCCCCCCTTATTCTTGTTTAGGGCCCCCACCCACCGCTCAGGTGGGTGGGGGCCCATCACTATTGTGGCCAGAAAGAGTCCCTGTGGCTTTTAAAATTCGCCTGCCTATTGAAGTCTATGGCGGTTCGCCCGTTCGCGAGCATTTGCGGAAGTTCACGTTCGCCGTTTGCGAACGGAAAATTTCATGTTCGCGACATCACTAGTGGTGAGGTAATAGGTGATAGTTATGCATCACACAGGCATGGCCTATCTGTACTGCAATCGGCAGCATGAGAATGTATAAAATGGAGAACTGTAGTCTTCATGTAAAATAAATAAAATACACACATTATTTTAGACAGAAAAGTCTCTAGGAAATAAATAGGTTCTAGGAATCAGGTACAAACGCAAACCACACATTAAAGCCTGCAGTGGCAATGTCCTAAACCAACAATATTTAACATCTAGATGGACTGATTGCAAATACTTGGGCAAAATGAGACCCTGGAAACCAAAATAGAAATTTGCTACTTTTTATTATCCAACTGGGAGTTTTCGTAAAGTGCAGATAAAACCAAATAAAGAATGGTAAAATTGCATAGTTACAACGGCTGAAAAGAGACATGTGTCCATCAAGTACAGCCTTCCTTACATCTATTTTTGCTGTTCATCCAAACAGCACTAACAGCAACATTTCTCAACAATAATGTGACCATGTTTCTGTTATGGTGCAGGTTGTACACTGGTAGCTAATTCTTGGGAGAATAATTGTATACATACGGTAAGTGCAGGTTCTAAATGTGTTAGAGTTGAACAACTTTCTACCGGAAGCACTTTAACACAAAACACTCAGCTTCAATACTAACTCGGATTTTGCAGAGATGACTGTCGAGGGAGCAAATATAATAAGTGTGAGACTATTGCCTCCCCCGGAAATGTCACTTATATGCTGACCCTTCGTGAATATTCCAATATAAGCCAAATCAGAGAATTGAAAACCAGTTCCGATTAGAATCCCAGTCTGTCTCATAAAGCAAGCTTTATGATGTCCCCAGGCAAAAAGGAATGGCTCATTCTGTCACTGAGACACATTCTCATAAACGATCAACTCATGTTCACTATCCTGATATATCTTTTAAATTGCATCTATCAATACATCAAAGAAAAGTGGTCACCATGTGTTCCTTCTTCTCTTAGATTTATATTGGAATATTCTATAGAGGACAATAAGAGACTTGTTTGAGCTGCTTGTACCGTACATCTTCATTGTGTCCATTTTTTTTTTCAGAGATATCCCAAGGATACCTGATAGCACACATGCACAGCTCGAATCCAGTAAGTGAACCAAGGTTGTCTGGTGTACAGGAATTTATTTTTCATTTGGCACCCGTGTGCCTCAATGGGTTAAAAAAAATTATTTGTGTAAATATGGATGTAGGTTAAAGATTGCATGCTAGATTAAATGTGGGAGTTATAGAGAAGCAGTTTCAGACAGCTCTTGAATAGAAGATATTAGCATCTAAAATATAAAAAAAAAAATATAAAAACACGTGATACCAGTGTTAAGATATCCTGTACTGTCCCTTTAAACATAATTTTGCTTAAAAGGCAGATCCTACCAATAGTATCCAATAGTATCCAAACCGATACAATACCAATATTTTAGTATGTTACCAGTTAACTCAAACTAGTTAGCACATGTTAGGCAGAATTATAGAAATATCATACAAGGTTGTTTTTTTTTTTTTTTTTTACGTTCTCACTAGAAATAATTAAGTTGCCAATCAAAGTGAGATGAATAAACATTACTCCCATAGGTAGGAGTAATGTTAATTGAATGGTGATATATATATATATATATATATATATATATATATATATATATATATATATATATATATATATACTGTATATTTCTTGGCCACTTTTCTAACTATAGGAAAAAGTATCTTATTGCAAAAGAAAGATCCTATGTTATACTGTGCCTCTCCTGGCTTATCATTAAGTTCCATTTGGCAGTCACACAATTTATCCTGCTGAAATAAAAAAAAAAAAAATGCTCAGACTGCATTTGTGAGATGCTCAATTCTTGGGCATGATGTCAGAATTCACAATTCATTAACTCGCTGTTACTTACAAAGTCTAGGAGAGAGATGTTTCTGATCAAAGAGGACTTAAAGATGTCCCTGACCCTGAGGGTAAGCGAGAATATGGACTGAAGAAAAGTCTTTGCACATGTATGCATTAACAAATAATACACGAAGGGGGGGGGCGGGGCCTGGCTGCTGGCTGAATAGGACGCAGGGTGATGGAGCTCCTCAACCCTACAGCCTTTTTCTGTACAAAAAGGGCAATTAGCCCCAAAATATCGCCCAGCAAAGACATACCTCGACTCAAAAGCACGCAGGCAACAAACGGGCGTGAAAACCAGATGGCGGCTCATGCCCGCGGTGAAGAGGGCACCTTGCGGCCTACCAACAGACACCAGGCGGGAGACGCGGCCGGTCTCCTGTCCACTAATCGACTCGCAGGCAGCCTGAGTCTCGCTTACCCCCCCTCTGGGCCGGTGGGGGTTATCCCGGCCCCCGCTGGGACACACGCTGAGGTCCTCCCGGGTCATTATGAGCTACCCACACGAAAATCAGAATGCCGTGCAATGGCGCCCAAGATGGCGGATGCAGCTACAACCCAAATAACGACGCAGCATCAGGCCGACCTCACCGACCCACTCGGCCACTTTGAAGCGCGACTGGATGCAGCCTTTAAAAAATTCTGGGCCAACCTAATGAAGCGGATCAATAGAGTGCCCCCTGCAGCGTCGCCACAGGTGAGAACGCAGACACTCAGCGAGAAGAGGCGCGAGAGACCCCCAAAAGGCAACCCGACCACATTAAAGGCACACCACGTTACCTTACGCCCTCCTGGGCCTAGAGCCAACCGGGGAACACCCCCAAAGCACAAACCACATTTGCAGAAGGGAACAATACGCCAAGATCAACGCGGAAAAGCTCTCTACAATCTCCCGGCTGGGAAGAATTTGGACTCAAGGAGGACCCAAGTTTGTGGCACCATAGTGCAGGCTCTGAAACAGGCCTGGGGCAAGGGGAGTACCTCGCTCACGATAAACAGCATGGCTCACCACAGTGGACTATACACGTCTGTGAGACAGATGCCTAGCCAGGGTATCGGCTAACTCTATGACTCCCGAAGCTGGCTGCAGGCCAAGATAAGAAACCGGACAGGGACTCTGATCTAGGAATGTGGACCCAGTGGCATAAAATGTGGCGTACATGTTTTACTCTAGGCTCGTTGCCCACTTACGCTACCTAACTCCTAAACGCAATAACTAGCTGTCAACTAGCAAAGCTAATGTATAGCCAATATACATAATGTATAGCCAATATACATAATATGTTCCAAGCGAAACTTTAAGTACAAAAAATGTGCTGACATTGCATGCCACAAAATGTTTTAACTGCTCTTCTCTTCGCTTGTATCTATTGTTGTGGTAGCACAAGCGTGTTGTTTAATTATGCATTGCAAAATATTTGTTAATTTCCTTTATGCTACTTTAGATGAATAATCACCTTAGTTAAGATTATATATTCTGCTTCAGACCTTAAGCAACATATGGGTAGAAGGCTTCAGACTAAGTGATGACCCCTAGGATAGGGGATAGGATTTAACAAGTTTAAAATGTATAATGTTTAGAATGTGCACCAGGTTAAACATAAAGTGTTAAACATGAGCAACGAGCATAAACATATAAGGATTAGCATGTATAAAGAGCCTATATGTTTAATGATTAGCATGTGCAGCGAGTGTAAACGTATGCTGTTCAAGAAGTGCTACATAACACTGTTCTTCTCTTCGTTTAGCATTACAATCTCAAAAAAAATAAAAAAAAATTGTACAAGTCCTAGCAGCATACCACCTCCTATGTAAAGCCATGTCTTAAGAGTTTTGTGTCAACTGCTGTTGTGGCATGACATGACTGTTTGTACACCTCTGCACAGCAAAAATAAAGAATTAAAAAATATATATATAATACACGAAGAGCCTTTATTATGGGTTTATTCACAGATCCAAGAATTGGAGAGAATCGAAGGGAATTTTAAATTTTAGACCAAAATATCTACATTTAAAAATATTTTTCTTGAATGTTTTTCCAGGTCAGTTAATTTGACAGGAATACCCTTGTGAATTATACAAAATTGTTTTGGTTTAGTAAGTAAGCATCATTTGGCAGATCTCCTCAAAGATTAAAGTGCAAAAAAATGTGAAAATAGCGACTGTCACTTATATCAAATATCAAAATATCTTATGCTAGAAACATGCCATCCCTGTGTTTCAAAAGCTTGTATTTGCTCATACTGAAATAAATTATTGCTTTCAAAATACTATATTTAAACATATGGGATAGAATGTTACTTTGGGTTGATATGATTGTGTAAATAATTAACTTTTTCTTGCTTTAAGATTTTCTTAACTGAAAAATTTTATTTTTAAATTTGAGGTTCTAGCTCATTTGAGTCTCAGAAAATGGATCGTCCTTCTATATCCGTTACCTCCCCCATGAGCCCTGGAATGTTGCGAGATGTTCCCCAGTTTTTAGCTGGACAAATTTCAGTAAGTGAAATCATTTCTTGTTTGCACTTGTTATTTCGTTTCATATTCGGTTACATCAATTGGTGCTTACAAATGTCTTATTTTGAAGCTGTAGTTTAAGATTAGAAGTGCACTACCCCCAACAGTGCCCAATACATATATTTTAGATAGTGCTGCAACCTTAGAACACCTGGCATTAAGTGAGAATAAATGTTATGAATAGAAAAAACGTAAGCGTTTCCTGACATATTTCCCTGAATTATTGTGTCATCCATGATGACCCTACATTTAAAGGAAAATTGTTAATTCCCATATTGCTTTGCTGAGCGTTGCTCTTTAAATGATCTTTGGTCGGGAACTGTGCTTACCTGACTGAACATCACTCTGCTTTGTCCTGTTTTGTTTCTACCACTGCAGTTTTTTTAACAAGGTGAAATTATATAAAACTTGTAAACTTGTAACAAAAAAAATGATAGATTTGCTTAACCTGCAAAATATTAATCCTCAACCGGTTATGACAGTACATCTAAACCAAGCATGTCAAACCTGCGGCACGCGGGCCGCATGTGGCCCACAATGAGTATATTTGCGGCCCGCTTGCACTGGGGCCGCTTTGTGAGGGTCTGCATGGAGGCGCTGAACGCTCCCCATGGAGATGCTGATTGGCCGCCCAGCGTTTTGCCACACATGAACAAGAGGCTCCAAATGTTTTCCTATGGGAAAGCATTGGATTGGCTGAGATCATCAAGTTTGATGATCTCAGCCAAAGTGCAGACCACACTCCTAGGACTTCAAAATCAAGATAACGTAATTTGTTTTTTTACAGCTGTGCAACAGCATACATTCACCATTTCATTCCCATTACCAACCTCTTCTTACTATGTCAAGGTAGTTGGACTAAAACATTGGTTATATGCAAATGCTCATTTCCTTAAAATAAATTCGCTCTTTTGTTTACTTGAAGCCCTACGAGCGTGAGGACGTCCAGTGTCAGTTAGGCGACTTTTTTTATACTGTTCTTTTCTAAATAAACCTAAGTTTCTATGAAAACTGAAGTTTTTTGTTTTTTTGCGGCCCACATAAACTTAAAACTTGTTTATTTGGCCCGTGTTAGCCTTTGAGTTTGACATGCTTGATATAAACTATTTTTAATTTAATAAAGAATTGTCATTCATCTGTAAATGGTTTTTAAATGATTGCATCAACACAATAATCACAAATCAAGTTAGAGGTGTTTTTTTTTGTTTTGTTTTTTAATGTTCAAGTCTATTACCTCAATAAACCCTAATTATAAAATAATGAAATATCAGGAAAAAAAACTCAATTTTTATTTTTAATATTAGGTATTAGTATTTAACTAGTCCTAATATATATGTAATAGGGAGCCTATATCAGTTGGGTGAAGTTCTAATTCTGCTTACCCATACAATATTCATAACAATAATCAATTAGTGAAATTTCCTATTTGCATCTCAAGTAGAAAGGAGGGCTCTGGGTGCCAGGAAAGTGTGCTATAAACTGGGATTATTGAAAAACAATAGGAGCTGCACCTGTAGCCAACCATTAGGTTTTAATAGGGCTTGGAGTCTTTCTTTAAATACGATTTACAGATAATACATTCACATAGACCTGAGTACTGCAGCAGATCAAGGTCGATATGATCACAGGATGGGTTTACAGATGATGTAGAGAGGTCATCACATTTTTTATGTGATTGTGAGTGTGTTTAATGTGAGGCTGTGAGGGGGAAGGGTTTGATAAATCAAGATGGCTGCTGCCAGGACGGGGTTTGCAGTGAGGACGTCCAGTTATAATGTTATTTATTACAACATTAAAATGACACCCCACTGCCCAAATCCAAGAAAGAATTAAAACTCATTGGTTAAAAGATATACCTCCAATGAAAATATATATGCGTTTAATTACTCAAATTTTCAGTGGCGTATGTCTAAAAACTGCTTGCAAAAAGATCTATTGTCTGAAGCCTTTGCTCAATCAAAGACTTCCCAATGCAGCTCAATGAGAAGTCTTTGCAAGGCAGGTGCTCTGAGCAATTGCTGCCTCTTGGCTCCACTGCGCTAAACAAACAGGAAGTAACATGACTCGTTGTATGATTGACAGCGAAGGGGGGTGTAACAAGGTTAATTTATAAAAGTGGCAATTTCTATTTGAGTCTGCACTTTTTGTAAAATAAAAAGAGGACACATTCTTCAGAGAAAAGCACTTCAGCAAGCTAAAGTGCTTTAGGAGTCTGGAGTGAATCTTTAGGCTCTTATATGTGCTGTTTCGGTACTAAAGTAGGTACAACCATTACAGTAGTAGCCTACAAAAATTCACAGATTGATATATCACTATTAGTATGCACATCTACATATTAATTTAAAGGAACTTTATTAATTATAGTTTGGGCAGGTCAATCTCCCATCCCGAACTTTTTGAAGATCAGGCTCCCCCATTACCAAATTGAGGCATCCATTTTGGAAAAGTGAAGCCTATGTAGTTGTGGTTTGACAATATGGTCAATGCACCTAAAATAAAGATGATAATTTCTTTCAAATTTGATTCCACTTGACAGTCCAAAATACTTATTTTACCTCAGTTATACATCTCTTACATTTTAAAAGTTACTTATATAGTGAATATTTCAAATTTATTGTGGAGGTTTAGCTTGACACTATACCATCTGTTGTATGTTGGTCATACAAACACATTATTCTTCATGGTGAACACTTCAGAAACAAAGAAAAAAAATCAATCAATCATATCTGTAGAACTTCATCTTTTAATACATCATTTCAACTTTTTATCAGTCTTGAGAAAATTCAATTTTCTTAAAAAGTCTTCTCTTTTGAATAAACTGCATATCCCTTATATTTTTGGTTCAGTTCCAATCCCTGTCCAGATTTAAAGAAGGCCGTCGAGCATGCATCATTTGAAATCAAGTAGTGCGTCAAGCACAAGCCAATGGGCACCAAACCGGCAGCACAACGGGGACTCTCGTGGGTCCTCTCTCTGTCATATCCTGGGCCCCCGAGCCTTGCTTGAGTGCACAAATGGTCAGTCCATCCCTAGATTACATCAACTACAGAGTAATGGCTGCACACCTACGGTAGTAAGGGGGACACACCTCTGCTACACAGAAATGTAATAAATGAGATCATCCACAACAATCTTTAGCATCATGGACTAAACAAAACCTCCATGAGTGACATGCTGTCCCAATGTTACTGTTAAATAATAAGTAGTGTTATTGTGGAAAGGGATTGCAGAACTTATTATTTTCTTATATGGAATGTATTTTGTAAAATAAAAGATGAAACACGTTCAGTGTTTGCTGTGCAAGTACACCTTATAGGAAAAGTATATCTTATTTCAAAGTAGTTCAAAATATCATAGTTTGAAGTAGTTATTGAGCGGTTTAACTTATTACCTGAGGTCTACCTGCCACCGTTCTTCACCTCCACCACTAACGCCAGAGAGCCGGAAGTTCCTAAGCGTCAGTGGATCACTTGCAGCCAATGAACTAAGCCTTGCATTGGAGGGCTTAGCTCGGCAGCATTAACGGAAGTTCCTGCTTAGGAACTTCTGGCTCTCCAGCATTAGTAGTGGAGGCAGGGAATAGCATTCATGGTTTGACTACTTACAGTGGGAAGGAGCGCAGGCTGTAGAGGTTTTGGTGCATGGAATGTTGCTTTAAAACTTGTCATACTGCTTTACATTTAACACATGACATATGCAATTTTATGTCCAAAATGGACAGGGGAAAAAGGACCACAAATGGTAGCTGTTATGTTTATGAAGGCATTAAGGAAGTTAAAGGGACACTGTAGCCACCAAAACAAAGTTATCTTAATGGAGTGGTTTTGTTGTATAGATCTTGCCTCTGCAGTCTCACTGCTCAATTTTCTCCTATTTAGGAGTTAGATCACAACTCCCTGCATGTAACTTCTGAAACACTTAGCTCTAATGCTTAAACTTCCTTTTTGCACATTCTGTTTAATATAGAATTTATCTCCTACTCCGTTAATAGCCTTCTAGAGCCCATTGGAGCCTCCTGTGTATGATTAAAGTTCACTTTACATAGCAGGAGTTAAAGACGTCCAATTGAAGTTAACATCTGATTGAAACATAATCTATTTTTATTTAATGCAGACTTTGTGAGTCACAGCCAGGGGAGGTGTGGCTAGGGCTGTGTGAACAGAAACAAAGTGATTTAACTCCTAAATGACAGTGAATTGAGCATTGAAATCGCAGGGGCATGATCTGTACACAAAAAACGCTTCAACTAAAATTGTTTTGATGCCCATGTAGTATACCCTTTAAGTGTCGGGCACCAAATAGTGTGTCACCACACTCAAAGTTATTGGGAACATCTGGTGATAATAATAATGAACATTTCAGGCCAATTATTACCCAAACTGCCATCTCGCTGTGTTTAACCTTAAATGCCATTACATTAAACAATTATGTGTTTCCAATCACTAGCCTCTGTTTGATCAAATGAATACGATAAGTTAGATCTAATATCTCTAAATGTTAAGAGTCCCCGTTATTGTGTACTTTGTTGCTGTTCATGTTAATTTTGATAGTTGTGTTTTTGTTTTGAATTCTTTTTAATTTCAGCTTGTTGTCTTTCTTTGGTTTCGTTTTATTGCTTTATTATTTTTTCTTTCTTTTTCTTTTCTTTATTTAATTTTGCTTACCAGAGTGAAAGCCTTAATAGAAGAACTACGCCTTTTATCCCTAGGGTTCAGGTAAAGGCTGTTTTGTGCCTGAAAGAAACTAAAGTTGTGTGTTCACTTTTTTTAGTTTGGAAAATGCATTCGAGGAAAACTTCACGTTTGGTTCGTTTTCCCATGTTTTTTGAAGCGTGTTGCTAGCAATTTGCACACCGTATCTTGTGAACAATCTATAGAGTTCTGCATGAACATTTAAAAAAAAAAAAAAAGCAAACATTTAGAAACTTTAAAGAGACAATGATGTACTGTGTTTTTTTTCTGCGTGTGCTATATACACAAGAAACTGTTAGCACATTTGGTACACAAGACAGTATAAAAGCAATTGGACTATGGGAAAAGGGGTACACATTATGCAATTATTTAAAGGCACACTATAGGCACCAAAACAACTTTAGCGTAATGAAGCAATTTTGGTGTATAGATCATGCCCCTGCTGACTCACTGCTCCATTTTCTTCCATTTAGGAGTTAAATCCCTTTGTTTATGCAGCCCTAGTCATACCTCCCTGTAAGCAACATGCACAGCCTTCCAAAACACTTACTGTAAAGAGAGATCTGATATTAAAACTTCCCTTATTTTTCATTCTATTTAGTTTAGATTTTCTTATCTCCTGCACTGTTAATAGATTGCTAGACCCTGCAGGAGCAACCTGTGTGTGATGCAAGTTTAATTTACAGAGCAGGAGAGAGAAAAAACTTCTAAAGTAAGTTAACTTTCGATTGAAAATTAAATAATGTTTGTTCCTAAATGGCAGAGAACTGAGCAATGAGACTGCAGGGGCGTGATTTTTATACCCAAACTGTTTAATTAAGCTAAAATTGCTTTGATGCCTATGGCATTCCTTTTATATAATACGTGTTTACTTTAATGTAATATGCCACATTATTAATGGTAATATAAATCTGTTTCCTCTATAGCAGCTAAAAAAATTTTTTAAAAAAAGTTTTGATTATAATTATTATAATGTAAATATACACATCAAAGGTTTAATTCAAATATGCAACCTGGAAAGTAGTTTTTATATGATAATTATTCATTTAACAGTTATTTATTGTGAGCTGAACAGCAACCTACAAAATAATGCAAAATAAATTGGGCATTTACCCCTCTATTTTCAACTAACCAGAAAACATGTTTTAGTGAATAAGCCCCTCTATATCTATTTTTTGTCTGCATGAATTTAATGTTTGTGATTGCATATTCTAAGTGTAAGATTTCTCTTTTGATTTTCCATGTTAATCTGGAAAATATATCTATATAATTGTCTATTGTCACTCCATATATCTATGTTAATTATATTAATTTCATGTTAACACATCCTGTACTAATTGCCATTTGAGAGTTAATCATAAAGCACATCCTTAAATATTTAATAATAATGTCAACGCTTTCTAATACTGCCCAATAATAAAAGTTTTCAGAATGTATATTGATGGCTTAGCACACACAACCTACAAACCATAATATCGCTAACAATAATTACAAACTGTGTGCATAGATGGGTATTGATACCGTGGCATTGTATGTTTCATACACCACAATTCAAAAACATACTATGTAAATATTTGACAATCTGTATTTGTTTTGCCACAGTCTCTTTAAAGCTTTTATTAAGAAAACATAACATGCTTCTTATTGCATTTTCCAATATATAGGTGCTCCTCTAAGTGAAAGATTGGCAAAATTATATGTACCTAAAAAAAAATTAAAATCACTTGAAAGTAACCTATTATTGATACTTTTTGTTCAAGAATTGACAAATTTGTTCAGTCTCATATATTAAAGGACTTTATCAATAAAACCTTTTTATTGCAATACAATGTCCTGCTAACTTTTGCGTTGATCAACAAAAGTTCATGCAGAGTACTCACACACTATTCAGGTACATATGTTTTGCCTCTCTTAGCAAATAAACCTATTACCCTTATATAGCTCGTATAAACGTCAGTGCATGCTGCCACCCTTTCATTCTGTATCCCTTATAATATTCATTACATAGAGTGTCACCCTTTTTTCTAATTTGTTTAACCAATGTGTAACAAAGTGATGAGAAACAGCTTACACAGCGATATTCTGTACACCCCACCATTACTGAAAGAAAAGAAAAGAAAAACTACCGGTATTGTTGCACAATTGTCGTTTTATGAGCTGTTTGTAAAGCTACGAAAAGCACTTATTTATATTAATGTCCATACGAGCAAACAATAAGCTGTATAGTGTAATAGTTTGTAGGTCAGTTGAGCTTAAACAGTGATTTGACAATCATGAACATGTGCAAAATATGTGAGAGTGAAATTTCTACACACTAACATTTTCTGGAGCTTCATAACAACTCATTTTGTATCTTATCAATGCTTAGATAATTAACGGGTCTACGTAAAGTAAGTGTAACGGACCGTTTCACTTACAAGAGGATAAAATCCGTTTAGGCGATAATCCCCTTTTTGAGAGACAGGCACAGCTACTGCAGAACACCAAACTCCCGAACTGGATACAAGATAACACTCCGAACTGGAACAGCTGAACAAGAAAAGCATACAATCCGCTTACACTCCTGGCAGTCAGCTTACAATCCAATTCCCCCCAAGAACGAGACAACACTTCATTTTGAGGGTTAAACAGGAACTGAGGACTGGCTCATCCAGCCTGGCTTTTATTTCCAACTCACACATACAGACCACACCCAGGGGGAGGCATAAAAGAACCAATGACATAGATGTTACCTCCCACACATCCCCTCCCCTTAGTGTGACACATAATCTCATTATGCATACAGTTTAAAATATACTTTTACACAACTTTCCTAACTCTAAAACCATACATCACATTCACATAAAAATACATATCCACAATCAATCCATTCAGGGGAACAACATATTAAAAAATGGCATGGATCAGACCAGGGGTTCAAAAGTTAGTAAAGTATCTTTTAAAACCCCTAGCTTCCCAGCTCAGACTGTTTTTTTACAGAGCCTTCTCTGTGCTGGAGAAGTAATCTAATTATCTCCAGCACAGAGACAGACTCCATTAACCAGAAAGACATAAAACACTTTAAAATACAGAAAGTTACTTTTTAACCATAACACACAGACATTTCACATATCCCCAGATAGCTGGGATCTGAGCGCACAAAACTACCGAATAGCGCGCAGATCCTATTCACACAGTACAATTGCCATGGAGCTAAAGTCTTTCCCATAGTCTTTCATTATATGAATAGGCTCCATGGTATAGCTATCTGGGGTATCACATTCCCATAAAGTCTGGTCCATAGTCCAAAGGCAGCAGGCGGGCAACCAGGCTTCTCCAGTTCACAGTGGCGAAGTTGGTTTCACCACAATTCTCCCCTTTACCAATTAGAGTAACAGGGTACCTGACCTCCTGCTGGTCAGTGCCCTGGTTAGTCCAGCAACCCACCCACAAAACAGAAACAGCAGAGCAGCCCACCCACAATAAACAGTTACTACACCTGGGTGAGGGAGAATTTTGTCCAGGTTCAGGTGCCTCACCACGGCTGTGTGGGGGACTGGTAGGCTGCCTTGGTGGGTTGCTGAGGGGGCAGAGACCAGCGGTACTCTGTCCTGTTGCCAGCACTACCACGGGAGTAGTCTGGTTGGAGCCTGGTTGCTGGAGACCGACTGTCTCCCCTTTGGATATATCGCTCTGTGGCTGGGGGACAGGACCGACCGTCCCTACCCCTGGTGCTGTAAGTGCAGAGACTACGGTCCCATCTGCACAGATGTGGGGCTTAACATCTCCCCTTGGTGGGTTAGGCTGCCGCTGGAGAGAGGGTGTAACAAGCTCCTCTCTCTGGACGGTAAACTGCCGCTGGGTAGAGGTGTTAGCAGGCTCCTCTTCCTGCCACTCTCTCTGCTGGTGGAAAGGGAGACCAGCTGTCTCCCCTTTCATTCTCTTGTCCTGCTGCTGGGGTGCGAGACTGACTGTCTCTGCTCCCTGGGTTACACACTGCCGCTGGGGAGGACGGACGACACCATCAGCTCCCTGGGGTACACACTGCCGCTGGGGAGGAAGGACGATACCTTCTGCTCCCTGGGACACACACCGCCATTGGGGAGGGAGGACGCTGCTCCCCGCTCCCTTCAGTTCACACTGCCTTCTTGGCATATCACTTTTCTGCTGGGGGGCAGGAACAACTACCTCTGCCCCCTGTAACTCAGCCTGCCGCTGGGGAGGATGGACGACACCATCAGCTCCCTGGGGTACACACTGCCGCTGGGGAGGAAGGACTGCACCTTCTGCTCCCTGGGACACATACTGCCGCTGGGGAGGATGGACGACACCATCAGCTCCCGGGGGTACACACTGCCGCTGGGGAGGGAGGACGCTGCTCTCCGCTCCCTTCACTTCACACTGCCTTCTTGGCATATCACTTTGCTGCTGGGGGGCAGGAACAACTACCTCTGCCCCCTGTAACTCAGCCTGCCGCTGGGGAGGATGGACGACACCATCAGCTCCCTGGGGTACACACTGCCGCTGGGGAGGAAGGACTGCACCTTCTGCACCCTGGGACACACACTGCCGCTGGGGAGGACGGACGACACCATCAGCTCCCTGGGGTACACACTGTCGCTGGGGAGGAAGGACGGCACCTTCTGCTCCCTGGGCTACACACTGCCGCTGGGGAGGATGGACGACACCATCAGCTCCCTGGGTTACACACTGCTGCTGGGGAGGATGGATGACACCATCAGCTCCCTGGGGTACACACTGCCGCTGGGGAGGAAGGACTGCACCTTCTGCTCCCTGGGACACACACTGCCGCTGGGGATCTGGGCCGACTGCCCAGCATCCCTGTAAGGCCGGTAGAGAGACCTCGGTCCCATCTCCACCTGCCTGCTGGGGGCCTTTCCAGTACCACTCCATGCAGTCCTCTACTTTGGGTTTCTCTGGTTTGTGTTGGAGGAGGATATCGGCTACCTCATCTCCTTGACCATGTCTCACCATTAACAGGATGAAATCGTACTCAAGATCACGTGACCTCTGGTTCTCTTGAAGCAGTTGCTGCACAGCTGCATCAACAATCTCCTTCAGGGGAACAACATATTAAAAAATGGCATGGATCAGACCAGGGGTTCAAAAGTTAGTAAAGTATCTTTTAAAACCCCTAGCTTCCCAGCTCAGACTGTTTTTTACAGAGCCTTCTCTGTGCTGGAGAAGTAATCTAATTATCTCCAGCACAGAGACAGACTCCATTAACCACATGGTTACAGAAAGACATAAAACACTTTAAAATACAGAAAGTTACTTTTTAACCATAACACACAGACATTTCACATATCCCCAGATAGCTGGGATCTGAGCGCACAAAACTACCGAATAGCGCGCAGATCCTATTCACACAGTACAATTGCCATGGAGCTAAAGTCTTTCCCATAGTCTTTCATTATATGAATAGTGGTATAGCTATCTGGGGTATCACATTCCCATAAAGTCTGGTCCATAGTCCAAAGGCAGCAGGCGGGCAACCAGGCTTCTCCAGTTCACAGTGGCGAAGTTGGTTTCGCCACAGTAAGTAAATAGGTAAAGTGTCTAAGCAGATGTGAGTATAATGCCCCAAGATAAATTTCTGGTGTAAAATGTTAGTCATCACTGTTTTAGACTGATATATGAGATCAACATGATGGTACTAAAAAACAGTCCTCATGGATCAACTAGTATGCCAGAAATTAGGTTTTGTCAATTTTATTGTTTTCTAATGGTCCTATTGGTAATAGCCTGCAATGACCACCAGTTTGAAAGTTGCGTGTTTGCTAGCTACTAATGTTGTGTAACATACTTCTTATTAATTAAGATGTGTTAAGAGGTATTTTAAGGTCTGCATAATGTGCAGGTTCATCAAGTCAGGAATTGAAATTGATTTACATACAGATTTGGCTACCATAATGCAAAGCAGATATTCACCTGGAGTGCAAAAACAGGTGCTCTTGTTAACAACCCAGCATCCCTTTCTGCAGCAAGCTAGTGTGTGGTTAACACCTCCGGTAGATCAAGATCAAAGTGTATCACTGTCAGAGTGTCCTTATACTTCTCAAGGAGGACCACCCAAAATGCGCACACACATGCACACACAGCCGCTAAGCCCATGCAGCCCAATCCAATACATGCTCACACAAATTCCACCTGCCATTACATAGATGTCTGTGTGTATTTATACTCATGCAGCCACCACACACTCACACACATATTGCATAAACCATGCAGTCACAGATACAGTTCTACCATTGCACATACAGATCCCAACACATTTCATATATACAGTTACATACTCAGCTTGTGTGACATACAGCAACTCACAACTCCTGTCATGCTCAAGCAGCCTCCACACACTCGCAAACAAAACTCCAGCACACACAGGAAGTATGAGACATTACTCTCATCACACACAGGTAGCGCCTCGTACATGATTTCCTTCACACACATGCAGACACGCACAAACACTACATAAGACTATGAACTCAGGGGACAATACCATCTAAACCTTACTTAAAAAGGAAAATATTACATGATGAGATGCAAAACTAATTATCATACAAGTGGCCATATACATATATAGTAATAGTTTTCTCTTCAAAAACATAACAAACTATTCCAAACTTAGACAAATGCCCATTGAGACGTAAACAGGTGACAAAAAGGACAATTTGGGCACAGCCGGCACACATTTTGCTCAAGCCTATGGTAGAGTTAAGTAATCAGTGGCAGAACTAATGTAGAGAGGAGCCTGTTGCAAGACATTTTTTTGGGCCCCTTTTCTAGCACAAGTATGGACAAAACTTATGTCATCATCTGTCATACAACTCCCACTTGCCAGCTGAGGAATCTACCATTTTCAGGGTTACATTTGTAAGCAGTGTCTGTGTGTTTGAGTGTTAGCATGTTTTTGTATGTAATACAAAAGGAATATATAATGGTGGCATTTGAATAAAAGGGTATGCTTGCATGTAGTGTTGACATTGATTGCAGTGACATGTTTGTATGAAGTGTTGCTATGTCAGTGCAGGGGTGTAGTTTCGGGTGTAGTCTTTGCTTTTGAATGCTGATCTGTATGCATATATACACAGTGCCACACACATACTGTCAAAGATACACACAGATACACTTATACACTGACATTCATACTGATATACACAATGACACACACATAGATACACAAACACAAAGATGCACACATATATACACACATATACATGCAATAATTTGGATGAGTGTGTGTATATTGGTGTGTGTATAGATGTGTATCTTTACTTTAAATTTTTTCTATGTTTCTATTCTCTCTGTCCCCTTGTCTCCCCGAACTGTACACACATCCTCCCAGCACTGCAACTGAAAAGCAGATCTATACAGGTACCTGGTCTTACTGTTAAAGTTCCGCTGTGCTCGACTGAGGCCCTGATCAAAGATACCCATCGGGTGTCCCTAGGTGTATCTGTCACTTGATGGGTCCCCAGGCTGCATCGACTACACTCCTCGTAGGTCTGCCACAGCAAGGAATAGAGACATGTGAAATGACAATGTAAAATGCTAGTAGAAGGTGGGGAAAGTAGAATTCATAAAGTCAAATTAAGTGTAATTAAGGTTAAAAAAAACTGATGGATAGTGACAGGAGAGATAGACAGACCAACATTGGGAAAATAAATTTGGTATCTGTATCTGAGAAGAGACAGAAACAGAAGAAGATGATGGGGCAGGAGAATAGAGCCAAGTGCAGTGCGAGACAGTGATAGAAAGATGAGACGGTAGAGTTAAAGACGAGACAGACTGGCAGAGGGGGTAACAAGAAACTGAATGGGTATGTTGGATACATCAGGGGCTTCAAGCTTTCTTTCTCCTGAGTAGGTGGACTTTAAAGATGTATTATATATATATATATATATATATATACCGTATTTATCGGCGTATAACACGCACCTCATTTTCAGAAGGAAATTCCAGGAAATTTCCACCCCTCCAATAGTATTCCCCCCCCTCATCCTATAGGGTTCCCCCCCTTTCCATAGTATTCTCCCACACACTCCCATAGTATTTCCCCCCCCCCCCATAGTATTCTCCCCTCATCCCATAGTGTTCCCCCCCTCATCCCATAGTGTTCCCCCCCTCATCCCATAGTGTTTCCCCCCCTTCCATAGTATTCTTCCCCACTACCATTGTATTCCCCCCCTCATCCCATAGTGTCCCACCCTTTCCATAGTATTCTCCCCCCCCTCCCATAGTATTCTCCCCCCCATAGTATTCTCCCCCCATAGTATTCTCCCCCCCTCCCATAGTATTCTCCCCTCATCCCATAGTGTTCCCCCCTCATCCCATAGTGTTCCCCCCCTCATCCCATAGTGTTTCCCCCCCTTCCATAGTATTCTTCCCCCCCTCCCATAGTGCCCCCCCTCCCATAGTGTCCCCTAGTGCACTTTCCCTCTGTCCCATATTTACTTACCTGTCTTGAAGCGTGGGCCGGCTTCACAGCGCGCACCGCGG
Organism: Pelobates fuscus; assembly: GCF_036172605.1. Lineage (NCBI taxonomy): Eukaryota > Metazoa > Chordata > Amphibia > Anura > Pelobatidae > Pelobates > Pelobates fuscus. Next base: position 50,226,348 of record NC_086320.1, read on the forward strand.
TACTGGAACTTAAATTTCAGGTTCCGGTTTCCGGCGGGACTGAAAGGAAGTGTGCACACAATAGTGTGCACACTTCCTTTCAGTCCCGCCGGAAACCGGAACCTGAAATTTAAGTTCCAGTACCGCGGTGCGCGCTGTGAAGCCGGCCCACGCTTCAAGACAGGTAAGTAAATATGGGATATCGGCGTATAACACGCACCCATGATTTTCTCCCTATTTTCAGGGAGAAAAAGTGCTTGTTATACGCCGATAAATACAGTATATATATGTATAAATATATAAACAAAAAATATCTTGCACTCCTTTCACCGGTGCTCGTCAGGCAAAATACAAAAAGTAAAGAGATGATAGCACTCTCTGGACTTTTGAAAAAATAAAACTTAACTTTTATTACCTTACATCAAACAAAGTCAACATGTCGACACTTCAATATGGTATCCCCACACTTACATCCGGACTGATATATACATGCCATTATTTTTTTTCTTTTAATGGGTATGAAACATCAATTATATGCAATTATTTTTAAAAGTAAAAAAAAAAAAATAAGATAATTTGTCTTCAGTCTAAATGGCCAGTTTCTATTTTAGGGTGCCTTAAAAATTAACAAAACCACACAAAAAGACTCACAAAATGCAATTAGCAGCATATCTTGTATCTTCTCACCCAATATAATTAAATTGTACTGATATAATCCTTAATTAGCAGCTAAAGTACATTTTACTGCCAGAGATTTGGGTGTTTTGCTTATTCAATTTTTTTTTCCTCTCTCTTATAATTATAGAGATGAAAACTCAATATTCTGTATAAAAATAGCACAACATTTTTATCTGTTAATGCAAAATAACAGAAATTTAAAATGGAAATTGAGTGAAAATTTAGAGATTTTATATAATATCTATTAACGAAATAAGTTAAACAATGACCCCGTCATCACACAGTTCCTAAAAATATAAAATATATATATATACCGGTATATGAATTATTTGTAACATGGATTGTCTATGTAGCACATTAAATAATGATAACATAGCAGTATTACAAGAAATGGTCTTTATATTTGAGGAATCTGCTGGAATTTTGGGAGCTACACTGGACTTACTAAGTAACATGCTTGGGGCCTGTTAAAATAATCTAAAGTACTCGGGTTGTCCTTCAGATAATCAGTTGCCCTTTAAATGTAGGTTGTAAATCAGTAGCTAGAAGAGGGTGGTCAAATGCTTTCCAATTGCACACCTACTGGTGTTAAGCCCGCATCTCCCAGTGCTTTCTTTATGGGAATTGGAGGATGAGGGATTATGTTTCTGTAACGGACCGTTTCACTTACAAGAGGGTAAAACCCAGTTTAGGCGATAATCCCCTTTCCAGATGCACAGACAGCTACTGCAAACACCATTCTCCCGACTGGAACCACACGAACACTGGGACAGCTGAACAAGAAAAGCAGACATCGGCTTACACTCCTGGCAGTCAGCATACAATCCCATTCCCCCAAAGAACGAGACGACACATCGCTTTGAGGGTTGAGCAAGAACTCTGGACTGGGACACCCAGTCTGGCTTTTATTACAAACACGTACATACAGGACACTCCCAGGGGGAGGATGAAATTAACCAATCACATGGATGTACCTCCCACACATTTCCTCCCCTTAGATTAACACTTAACATAATTATACCGTACACCCTTTTCCCCAATTCCTGGATGTACCCCAAATACATATGCTACACCTCCAAAACAGGTATCCCCTGATAGCCCTTATTCAGGGGGACAACATATTCAAGAATCAGGTCATTCGGATGAATGGTTGGGGAGATATGAGGTTCCAAAGATTTGACCGACCGCATGGGTAAAGTATCCGAAAACAGTTCCATGCATTTTGGCCCTGCGGTCGGTCACAAACAAGTGAATGAAACAGACGAATTACTGGTGTTATAGAGACTAAGGGAGATTCGCATGAATCCCCTAGTTCGTACGTTTCTTTCTACCGAACGGCGGGCCGTTCGGTAGTTTCCCCACGAAATCCTGGAAGTCTGGAGGTCTCAGCGGTGTTTGCCTAGTCGAGTGTCCGATTTCAGTTCCAGACACTCGACGGCAAAACACCGCTGTTCGGTAGTTTAAGATGGCCGCCGCCACGTGTTTGTTTCCCGAATGGCGGCCACCCAGAGGACAAAGAATACATTACATGGATTGCCAATTACCTGTTTGCAACATTGTTGCAAACGGTAATTGGAGGCACACTTATTCCTGGGTGGTCTGGTTGTTCGGTAGTTTCACTCAATATAATGAATGGAGTGATTCTACCGAACAATCAGATGAATGCTGCATACATATCACCCAGGTTAAACTTAACACATGAATACATATACAATATTACAGGCAGTACACTAGAATATGCTTCACAGTCTTAAAGGGACAGTAGTCCCAAAAGTCCCAATATGTCCATCGCTGATTTTAAAGGGCCAGTAGCAGCAATATAAATTATTACATGCCCAAATATAGTGTTTATAGAGCAATATGTCCAGGGGCCGTAGTCGCAGGGCAGGAGGCTAGCAGCCAGGCCTCTCCAGTTCACAGTGGCGAAGCTGGTTTCGCCACAGTTTCCATATGTAGTCTGCTATTGATCTATCTAGAGCTCCCATCACTCACAGGCAGTGTTTGGATGTGAGTGATGAAATCTTAATTACAGAAACAGGAGGTGATTTACAGATATTACGAATGGTCATGTGTTTTATGCAGACTAGCATGGTGGGTGTGCGTATGCTTATAGTATTAGGACAGAGTCGTAGAATGGCCAGAATCTCAAGGTTCCTCGGTCAGGAATCCCAGTTTTTGGGGTTGATTTACCAGTCTCAGGTGAATGAGAATTCATTTAAAAAAAAATCAAGCAATATTAAATATAAATAAACATATAGGACAAGTAATGCCGTTTTGGGATTCTTGAAACATCCATACACAACTCAGCCTCTGTCTTGTGGTTTACGAACCACCAAATGGTTTTACTATACTACATTTTACACTTCAGTTGTATGCATTTAGTGGTATTGACATGGCAGACATTTTTTGTCACCCATTTTTTTTTAATGAAAAGCCACCACTGACCACCAGACGTCTCATGCTCTGACATTTTGCTTTATGTAGGTCTTGATTTTTTTTTTTTTTTTTTAGTAGCTGCCAGTTACTTTTGCTTTCTTGTTTCATTTTATTTTATAGGTTTTTATTCACTTCCCTTTTTATTGTATATATTTTTTTTTTTGCTGGACAGTGATTTTACCACAATAGATTGTTGTGTATTTATTTATTTATTTATTTACCATATGTCTCTTATGAGTTTTTTTATTGTCTGTGTTAGCTTTCCAGATAGCAGCTCCTGGCGTACAAAGAAAATTTGCTTTGAGAACGTTAAAATGAATTCTAATGGACAGGAGCTTTTGCTGTACAGTGTTCTATAAAACATACAAGAGGGCAAATAAATGTAAAACATCTATTTGTAGTGATACATGTAAATGTAGTAAATAATTTATATAAATAAGTGATAAAACCCATAGTAGAGATATTTAATGGTAAATACTATTACCATTGGGCTTTAAGATCATTCCATAATGATTAAGAACATCATCTTCACGGCGGTAAGTATGCCAACTGACTTAACCTGTTGGATATAAGACTACCTGTCCTTTTCTGCACTCAGTCGTACATTGAGTTTATACCATTCTAAAGAATAAATGTTGTAAGTAGGTGGATCATTGAAATAGAATGTTATGTACCTGAGCATCTTAATTCAACTAGAACTTTAACCCCTTAAGGACCAAACCTCTGGAATAAAAGGGAATCATGACATGTCACACATGTCATGTGTCCTTAAGGGGTTAATAGGCTGCCTCTTAATTTGCTACAAAAAAATGTACCTGCGATAAATGCCTCATGAGCTTTGTTTGAAATCTGAGCCCCTGGTGACACTACAGCTCATTGATTTGTACTGGAGATACAGAAAATGTATGAAAGTCCATGATGCACAGATCATTTTAAAAATACAGACATGTTCGGTGAGAATATGAAAAAGTTATGTATAGATTCATTAGTAACATTTCTCTCATTCTGATGCAACGTGTATGGATGTGTAAATTTTTTTTGAAGCGTTGTGTCTTGCAATATATTGTAAAGGGATAATCTTTGTTTCTTCTTCACAGATAAAACTTTGTTATGACAAGGTTGGCCATCAATTGATTGTCACTATATTAGGAGCAAAAGATTTGCCACCAAGAGACGATGGAAGGCCGAGAAACCCTTATGTTAAAATTTATTTTCTTCCAGATCGAAGGTAGGATCAATAGAATTTTGATGTTCTATGTGACATGCTCTGCTAGATTGATTTTTAAATGATGTTGTATAAGCATATTGTAATGCTGTCAGACTAGTCAATATGCTGACATGTAGTGCAAATGTGAGACAAGTGAAAAACAGCCAGATAAATACAAGCCCGGTTCTTGACAATCTTCCTGAGTGCTTCAAATGTGAACATCCTCAGTTGTGGTTTTCCATGAAATGAATATTCAAATCTTAGTGTTACATTTGAAGTCAGTAGATATAACTGAACGTTTCTTAGTGGAATGTTGGGGCTAATTAGCAAACAGTGAATAACTAACCTGGGGCAAAGCTGAGTGTGTTCCACCTACACTCTAGAGCAGAGGTAGCCAACAGCTAGCCCACTAGCTTTTGTTGAACTATAACCTCTATGAAGCGTTGAATGTCCCTGGTTTGCTGAATCTCGTGGCAGCAACCTGGCGACCTACCTGTTGGAGAACGATATTTTAGATGCACAAGCATTTGGCTTAGTGGTCAATGAAGAAATTCCTCTATGTGGTCTTAATACAACAAGTAAGAGAGAGTTTACATGTAATAATTATTTCATAGTTAATTCACAGATTTTACTATTAACATGATGTAAAGTCATGATTTTATTAATTAATTATTAATTAATTAATTTATTAATGACACGGAGGCCGCTCTCATAATATCCTCCAAGCGACAACCAATCAAGGAAGCCTTAGAAGCCATTGCCCCATGAACCAAATAAGGCGCAAACACATAGGTATCAATACCTGCTAGAGACATAAAGTATTTGACCCACCAGGCTAGGATAGACACCAGAAGATGCGACTTTTGGAAAGAGATGAAGAGTTCCCGTTTCAAAGGATTCCGTAACGTAGTGGGACGAAGTTCATACTCCTATAAGTATGCAACAGGGCAAAGGAGAGATCTTTTAGGGAAAGCTGGGTATAAAACGATTTTAGAGGAGGTTTTTGTCCTCTGAGAAATGTCAAAGAGGACACCTTCTGGAGTAAAGGAACAAGCAACCACATCAAGAGCTCATACGTCAGAAACCCTCTTGCAAGAAAAAAATTAAAAACAATAGAGACGTCCCACAAGACAGAGTATTGTGGTACGAGTGGATGGGCAAAAAAATTTCTAAGAGAAGTCGAAATATGACAGGATGTCAACCGACAGGCGTCCCATCGAAACTTTGATGACCAGCAGAAACGGACGATTGGTAAGGTCGGTAAGGTTCACAGTTCGATAGGCTTTACCTTCATCATACAGAGAAGTCAGAAAATAAGGACAGACATAAAAGAAGCCGATATGGGATCCAAATCTAATTTCATGCACCAACTATGACATCTGCTCCAGGCATTTTTATAAGTCTGTCTCGTGTCGGGTGCTCATGCGTTCTCAATAAGTCGGAGAGTTGATTGCGAAACTCCCTGGACCGACCAAGGTGCCCTGAAATCAACCACAGATGCAAGAGACCTTGGAGAACAAGGGGATGAGTCAGACTGTCTGGATCCTGAAGAATACACTTGCGAGATGGAAGGAGACTTGGAAGGTCGATAGCCATCTCCTGAAGCAGAGGGAACTATGGTTGGGACGGTGATAGAGGAGCCACGATCACCAGGTGCCGGATTGGCGACGTAGATGGAAAAGGCAACGGGGAATCAGTGCAGAGCGTAATTTCTTGAGGAAGACTAATCTTGGGAGAAATCATTCATAGCCAGTGCTGTCGGATCTGGTCTCCAACTGAAAAAATGAGGAAGTTAAGCATTCAAACGAGAAGCGAAAAAGGTCTATTTCAAGACTGTGGAATCCAAGTGCCAGTCGCTGGAATCTCTGAGTTGGCGTGAATACCAGTCCACCGTAGTGTTGGAGAGACCTTGAATATATTCTGCTGTGACTGAAATGCCGTGCTTTAGGCAAAATTGCCAGAAATCGCGAGCCATGTAGGTCAGAATTTAATATTTTGTGCCTCCAGGTGATTGATGTAGCGGACAGCTGACACGTTGTCCATCTTCAGAAGGATAGCGCATTGGACTTGAGTTGGGGAGAAACTGCGGACTGCAAAAGAACCGGCCAGAAGTTCCAAACTATTGATGTGGAGTGTCGATTCCAAATCTGACCCATCTGCCCTTGGTGGAAATATTTCCGCATTGAGCGCCCCAACTGGGCAACTTGCGTCGGATTTGTTTATCAAATCTGGAGCTGTACAGAATATGGTGCATTAATTACAAGCTTCTATGTGAAGAAGCCACCATTGGAGTTCGTCCTTCAATTCTGAGTCCAGAGTTACCATATCCGTGTATGATGCGCTGCCCTTGAGATGAAGTTTGTAATCGTTGTAGGGCTTGATAGCTAAGAAGACCTTGAAAAATGGCCTGTATAGATGCCGCTAGAAGGCCTAACATTCTCGACAGTTGTTTGAAAGAGAGTAGAGAGATTGCTAGTGTTCGCCTATCTCCTTCTTGATATTGGCTAATTTTGGCACTGGAAGGTTTGACCCAGAAGTTTGATTTGTTGCATGGGAACGATAATGAATTTCTACCACTTGATCAGGAAGCCTAGGTTTTCTAACAGAGTCAAAGTCCAGGCAAGGTATGTCAGGATTAATTTAATAGACTGAGCCAGAATGAAAATGCACCATGGACCCGAAGAAAGTCAGAATGGGAGACACCTGAATTGCATTTCCTGCCCTACCATGTGAACTGCAGGAAGTTCTTGATCTTGCTGAAATCTTGATGTTGGACTGTGATAGGCACTGTGAGATATGCATCCTGCAGATACAATTTGGCCAATCTGCTGGTTGGAGAAGATCCCTTAAGCAATGCTCTCCTTCCATCTTGGAAGTGCTGATATGCCTCATAACCATTGAGCTGTCTCAAATTTATCACTGGACGGACACCTTCGCCTTTTTTGGGAACCAAGAAAAGGTTGCTCATGTAACCCAGGGTATGGGCCGGAATCTCAACGATGGCTTGTTTGCGCATCAGTTCTTTTATTTCCAGGAAGACAAGGTCTGCGTCTCGTTGGGGAAAAAAAACAACTATTTCCCTCAATGGGGAACATTGAACAGGTAGAGAAAGGAAGTCTATGCAATAGCCATACACAGTGTGAAAAACCAAAGCATCTGATGAAATGAGGGACCATACATGGGAAAAATGTGTGAGCTTGCCCCCCACTATTAGTAGGTAAGAATGGAGATTGTGAAGACTTACCATAAATTCTTCATCCTTTTGGGCCACTAACAACCTAGGGTCAACCACGTTGTGGGAAGAAGGTTGGTATAGTGCATTGTTCAAAGAAATTGGCTCGGCCAGTATAAGAGCCTTGGTTCTGTCTAAAAGAACTTCTGTTTATTCAGCTAGACAGATGGCTTTTGGCTTTTCTGGCCCCAGCAAAAACTCTAGGGTTAAATAACTTGCGCATCTTGGATATCGCTTTATCTAGAGCAGGTGTGGCTAGGGCTGTATAAAACAAAAGTGATTTAACTCCTAAATAGAAGATAATTGAGCATTGAAACTGCAGGGTCATGATCTATATACTTCATTAAGCTAAAGTTGTTCTGATGTCTATAGTATCTCTTTAATACTTGCCTCACTACTCACACTTCTACAATCTTTAGAGATTTTGTAAGCTGTTTCTGAATGTCTATGTCATTAGCTTTAATACAGTTAGACTTGGCAAATAATCCTGCTGTTGATACAAAGCTACTGAGAAAATCCTCTGCAGTACTAAACAATCCTCTGCAGTACTAAACAACATATTCCTATAGTTATAATTGAATGAATTAATGGACCAAGTGGATTTAAACATATCTAAATATCCATTGACCGGTTTGTTCAAAAATAAAATTTCCGAGAGAAGTAACACTTTTTTAATTAAATATGACTCTCGTTAAATATTTTTACTACAGATATCTGGGCATTATTAGTCTTTTTTTTTTTTAAATTAACGGTGCATTGTAAAATAGTAGGATAGTTCTAATTAGGCTATTTATCTTTTCTTAGGTCATTACCATGTCTCATTGAGATAAGCAATATGAACACACATCCATTTCATTATAAAAATCTTTCAGGCCAAAACCTGCAGGTTTCAATTACAATAAGCTATGTCTCTTCTTCTCTATGTGTAAACAGAAACAACATCCTGTAGATTGAAAGGAAAAAAAATATCTTTATTTGGGTATTGTGGTGATGTGACAATTATTCAAATCTTAAACTTCACACATTTTTTTTTTTTAAATGTGTTCCACAAATGGTTGAGTTTGCAGGAAGAAAAAACTTTAATTGGAATGTTTTCATCCAAATGACTGTGAAAGTAATTTCTCAATCAATTACCGGTGTAGGCCAGTGTAGGCTTCAGTTATCAAATTAAGCATTCCTTCATTTTCTTCTTTTCCATGTTTCATCCAGAAATTTTCAAACAGATAATTGCACGTTCCTGAAATTCCCAAATTAGACGAGTTAGGCACGTTCTCACATATACAATGGTTAATGCTAAAATAACTGTTATATGATAAATTGGTGTGATTTTAGAATCTTTTAAATAATACATTTGATTTTTTGTTTTTTTAAGTGATAAGAACAAAAGAAGAACAAAGACTGTAAAGAAAACAATAGAGCCCAAATGGAACCAAACATTCAATTACTCACCGGTTCATCGGAGAGAATTTAGGGAACGAATGTTGGAAATAACACTTTGGGATCAAGCTAGAGTTCGGGAAGAAGAAAGTGAATTTTTAGGAGAGGTAATTCGCACTCCCCATATGCAATGATGGTAATAATGTTAAATGATACTAAGCGTACTAAACTACAATGTTGTCAGTTTTCGAGGATACAATTCCCACTAAAATAAAAATAAAAAAGTGTGTTGTAAATAAAATCAGCTCACCTATGGTAACTGAACCAGATTAATTTGTATCATTGTTGGAGACTCTTCTTAGTACTGCATAATATGTTTTATCAGAAAAAAACTCAGTTTCCCTCAAATCTTGTATGCTTTCAGTTAGATAGATTGATGGATAGATTTTGATTTCTTTTGGATTATTATGGTTATCTCTCCTGTTTCATTCAATAGATTTTAATTGAATTAGAAACTGCACTATTAGATGATGAGCCACATTGGTACAAGCTTCAAACACATGACGTGTCCTCCCTGCCACTACCCCACCCTTCTCCATTTATGCAACGGAGGCAGCTGCACGGAGAGAGCCCAACACGGAAGTTACAGCGTAAGTTCCTATGTATTGCCAATTCAACCTGATGGTCATAGAAAACTTGGCCACTGTATCGAATATTTTCATTAAAAAAATACAACTATGGCTCTTGAGCCTCAGGATAATCTGATAACAAAATGACCAATTTCTTACATCTATAAATGGTACAGAATGTAGTGTTCTAAAAGAAGGGCCCTAGAGAATCTAAAAGGAATATATATATATATATCTCCAATCATTCATTGTAAATATCTGTTGGAGGTATATAATTATAACAGCTAAAATTAAGATAAAAAGCACAACATGTTTATTAAAAGTAATAAAGTATTATAACAGTACATTAATAATGAAAACATGTCAAATGAGAAGAATCGGACTTACTTGTGGGTAGCCTCAACAACAGTACAACGTTATGAATCTCTACAATCCACTGGCTGAAGAACATCAAAAGTTTCAAACCAAATACATTCCTGAATTTTATACAAAGTAAAATAAGTAGATTTAATTACAGACATCGGGTCAAACATTTCATATTATTATCATAACAGTTTTTTAAGTTATATTGTCTTTAATTAATTTTCGTTAATGCAATGGTCTCATTGTTTTGTAAATGTTTTCTGTTGGAAAGACCATCGAGCAATCAAAGCGGTTTTCTACTTTGATTGACACTGTATGCTGCGAAATACAAGTGTTGTGTTTACATGCATGAAAATTATATGAAACATTATAAAAACATGTAAATTTTACAGTTTAAAAGTCATCAAGTTGGCTGTTGTGACATGCTGTCGATCAAAAAATGAAATCAGTTTTACTTCTTTTCCTACGTTTGTGAAAGATTAATTAGGAAAGTGATGTCACCTGGGATCAATGTTATTGCAGCCAACATGTACACTGATCAGCCACAACATTAAAACCACTGACAGGAGACGTGAATAACACTGATTATATATTTACAATGGAAGCTGTATAGGGGTGGGAATATTAGGCAGCAAGTGAACAACCAGTTCTTGAATTTCTTGTGTTGGAAGCAGGAAAAAGGGTCAAGCAAATTTATCTGAGTGACTTTTACAAGGGCTGAATAGTGATTGCTAGACGCCTCGGTCAGAACATTTCTAAAATGGCAGGTCTTCTGGGGTGTTCCAAAAGTCTTGCAAGGAATGACAACTGTTGAACTGGTGTCAGGATCATGGGCAACCAAGACTCATTGATGCAAGAGGGGAGCGTAGGCTAGTCCATCTGATCTGATCATACAGAAGAGCCACTGTAGCTTAAGTTACTGAGAAATATAATGCTGGCCATGATAAAAAAGATGTCAGAACACACAGTGCATCACAGTTTGTGGTGTATGACACTGAGTAGCTGCACACCGGTCAGAGGGTCCATGATAACCAGTGCCCACTGCTGAAAGTGCCTTCAATGGGGACGTGAGCGTCGGAGTTGGACTGTGGAGAAATGGAAGAAGGTGCCTAATCTGATGAATCACGTTTTCTTTTATATCAGGTAGATGACCAGGTGTGGGCATTGGTTACCCGGGGAAGTGATGGCAGCAGGATGTATTATGGGAGGAAAACAGGCCCGTGGAAGCAGTGTTATGCTCTGGGCAATATTCTGCAGAGAAACGTTGGGTTCTGTCATTCATGTGGATGTTTCTTTGACATGTGCCACATACCCAGAGATTGTTGCCGATCACACACCCCTTCATGGCAATGGTATTCCCTGATGGCAGCCACCTCTTACAGCAGGATAATGCACCCTGCCACACTGAAAAAATTGTTCAGACATGGTTTGACAAGGAGTTCAATATGTTCCCTTTGCCTCTAAATTTCCCAGCTCTCAGTCAAATAGAGTATCTGCGGGATGTGCTGGAATAAAAAATCTGATCCATCGAGGCCCCACCAACTTGCAGGACTTAATGAGTCTGCTGCTAATGTCTTGGTGCCAGATACCACAGGACACGTTCAGTAAAGTCCATGCATCCACGCAGCAAAGCTGTTTTGGCAGCATGAGGGGGACTTACACAATATTAGTCAGGTGGTTTTAATGATGTGACTGATTAGTGTAAATCATAATTCAAATTTATATTATTGCTATTATTATTTTTTTACGTTATCCTTTTTTTTTTTTTTTTAGGAAAGCCATGCAGCAGGGGTGTCTCACATCTTCTTTAATTTTATAAAAAAAATTTAAAAGCATTAAACCTGAAATAAACACTCCGTATAGTATCGTAAGGAACTTAAAAAAAAATATATTACAATTGATGTAGATCTACTGACCATAGCTTCTTATTAACAAATGACATTAACAGACAAATCTGCAGAACAGACCCCCCTGCTCCATGTATGTATTTCATAATGTTTTCCCCATGACATCTGTTTATATTAATATTTGTTTTCCAGATAAAGGCTCATATTCATATAATTCAGGTAAAACTCCAGCACGTGAGCATTCCGCATTGCATGTTTCCATATGCACAGTCTGGTATAACAGTACAGATGCCCTACTCGTCAATCTGCACTACATGTTGGACTAAAACAACCTGACAGCCTAGAGTGATTTTTTTAAAGTGAATCTGTCACCTAAAAATAATCTCGAAATCCGTTATTATAATTAAAATATAATTTCTTTCTCTCACAGTCACCAGTTTTATATATTAACTTGACTGTTGACTGACTTCACTTACATTAGTGTTATCAAGAAGTAATTCGCATGATGAGCTCGTTTGAGCAGGGTCATCGTCAAACTATTGTCCCTGTAACATTTTGTGATTCCCATTTATTGTTAAATTTCCCCCTTTATAATATTGTAGAGTGTTGCCGAATACGTATATATATATATATATATAAATGACAATAATAATAATTATTATTATTATAATACATAATACATAATAAAGCAAGAAGCAAATTCTGAAAAGAGATGTTTGATGTCAAAAAACAAAAATATCCAAGAAATGAAGACCCTTTAAACATTTTGTTAATTCAATATATAGTATGTTTTCAGATCTATTGACTAACGTGAATTTGTTTTTGAGTGGTAGATGCACTTTAAATATGTTTGACACTTTACAAATTGAAGCTGAATTCCATCACACGCACCAATTCTTAATACTTTTTATCCACAATTTTTCCTGGTAATATCAGAGTAACATTTTCGAGATAACTCTATCGCAGTTAAACAAATCAATCCCCTATTCAGTAACACGTGGGTTGGAGTTTGAGCATTCCGCTACAGTTATACCACAATCTGTACATATGTTTTACTGTGTAACCCTTCATAGGCGTGCACAAGGGGTGTGCCAGGAGTGCCCAATGGCACCATAATGTAGGGTCAAATGGCCTTCAACTCCACTGAGTAGGTCTCTGTCTGCCCTTTTGCATGAGTTTGGATTAGCTTGCTATGTTTTTGAAAAACTTAAATCATGACAATCTTTGAATACACTTACTTACTACTAAAGCAAAAATATGCATTTTGTACCTTACATTTAAACAGTATTTTTAAAGTAAAGTTTCGATGGTAATGTTCTTTGGGTGCACACCCAATTTTAATGTGCTGGGCACGCCTATGTGAACCTTATTTCCTAATAGATTTCCTTGCTTGCTTGAAACAAAACCTTGCGGATCTACATACCTAGTTTATTTAAAATTGAATTAAATCAACTTACTTCAGTTACATAAAGAATAAAGATATTTGGTAACAGTTTTGATAAGATTTATGATGTTTGATTGGAGAGTTGTTGTTTATAGGGTTTGAGTGTGGATGGAGCCACACAAACGCTTCTGAAAACCCTCTCTACGATGAGTACTTGGTCTTCACAGTTTCCTTCTGGATGCACACAATATTTCTGTAGTGCATTCTGGTATTTTGACACTGACTAGTCTTGACCACGTGTACCTTTGTTATTTCAGACTTTGGCCAGTGATATTAATCTGGAGTAGCTCTGTTTTCATGACCTTTGACACGTTTCTTGTTTACTCTGTCTATATGTTGTTTTTTTTTTTTTGCATAAAGCCTAGACAACCCTAAGGACCGGTAAGGTGGCTTGATAATATGATAGGTAGGGGGAAATAAGGTGGGACTAGGACTAGGAAGTTATATAGCCCTGTGGAGGAGTTTGGAGCAGGAAAAGAGATAGATAATGCAGGGAGGGGCTGTTACCATTCACTATACAAATATGTAATTAAAGAATGTAATAATTTGTAACAGCGCCAACTTAGTGCACCATATGTGGACATAATTTATTCAGCTCCATGTATGGGTACTGCGGTGGTTGCTCAGTTTTGATACAGTGGGGCAGTTTTAATGCTTTAATTTGGAATGAAAGCTGCAGATGTTAATAAGGCATTGTGTTGGCGTGTAGTTTATTAATACGGGTTTATATGCTCTCAGTTCATTCAAGGATTCGTTCTAATAATGCAATGTTTTAATAATGCAATAATTTTTTAATAATGCAATAATGGTAGGGTTTAGGGTCAGGCGTAGGCTGGAATACACAGCAATATTTTATGAGGGGCTTTAGTCACTATATGTGGGATGGTATGTAAAATTACCCTTGTACTGCAACCCTTGGTCTTTTTTCCTTTATTTTAGCATTTGAATGGACAACAGAAAATATGTATAGATTTTATAGAAAAGATGTATCTTGGAATGAAATAGCGTGTAGGAATTTAGTTGCTTTTTGTTAACTGGGTAGTTGGATTTTGTGATTAGCTAAACATAGAGGTCTATCACTAAAGAATGAGAGGCAGAAAAGTTTAGTGTGGAGTAAAAATTGGAAAATTAGCTCCTGTTAGTGTTTTTCTTCAACATTATTTTAAAGTCTAAATGTTGCATCATAGCTGTGAGCTGACAATAGTAGACTGTTTTATGAATATAACTCTAGTTAGGTATAAACTGTGACAGACCGCCTTGCACCCTGACTGGGTACCTCCATCAATCGCTGCTTCCTAGTAATCCTTGAGTACCATAAGCACCATACCGGGCACCATAACCATCTTAAACCCTACAAACCGCTGCAGCTTGGTTGGGGTCTCGCTGTCCTCTACCCACCCTGGATCCAAGACCAGGATCCAGCTTCCAGTGGGTAGACCTCTCCTAGTCCAGAGAGCTAAGAAGGCTGCTCTTACTAGAGCAAGTGTTGTAATCCAAGGGAGTATAGTGATCATAGCAATACCCCATAAAGTGATAATAGCAATCTGAATATAGCTCTCCAATCCCCCAAACATGAGCCTAGACCTCATGAAGGGGTAAAGCATTCTGTTTAATGGCAGCCACAACTGGCCTAATATGCAGCTCCCCATGCTGAACATACTTGGAGATGGAAGTGCCAGCGGTGTTCTCACCGTCAAGTGTCCAATTTGGCTTCCATACACTCGACGACCAAACACCGCTATACGCGTGCGCGGGAACAAGATGGCCGCCACCTCATGTTCGGCCATACGAAAGGTGACCACCCAGCTGACTGTTTAGAGTGTTGCAGTTAAAGAGGTCAATAAGGTTAATAGGCAGCACACGTTGGTCCAAAAGTTTGGGAGTTGGTTCGAACAGAATACTCCTGATCCATTCGGTAAGTCCTATATACCGAATCAGACAAGGGAAAAGGCACAAACAAAGCCTTTTCAAGGTCCTGAACCAAAGTCTAACACATGGGCCACAGTCCTAAAGTAAGAGGCTGGCCTACACGCCCCTCCAAGAACCTGTGACGAGGTTCAGTTCGTCACAAGTACCACATCTTTTAATGAGCTATATCACTTAAACAGTGGATGTAACAGATCACTGGTGTAATCCAAACAATTTCAAATGGTACAAAAATAGGATAATGCAGTCAAACACTCTCGATTACAGTCTTAAGTAAAAACACATTTTTAGTGTATTTTATTTCCAAACTCGTCAACAATCTGATCCTCTCTGTAGCTCTTCTATCAGTGAAAGACTATGAGCAATCTGACCCTCCTATGCTAACGCTACTGCCCCTAGCTGCCATGGTAATGATATAGGGGGAGGTTGGGGTTAGGAGAGAGGACATGGGTGGCACGGAAGGGTGGGTTGTGTCATAATTGGACACCTGTCCCCAGCACATTGTGGGTGTTGATGACCGGTATCCAATATGCACAGAGCTGACATTAGCCAACCCGGAAATTTTGTTCCTGGCTATCTAATGGCACCCCAATGACGATGCCAGAGGTTGAGATACACCTCCGGCAGCAGAATGCTAAACTCTTTACATGCAGTGTTTAGTTGCAAATCGCGGAACATACAGACTCCAGGCACCATGACTACTTTAAAGCACTAAGGTAGTCATGATGCTTCAACCCCTTAAGGACCAAACTTCTGGAATAAAAGGGAATCATGACATGTCACACATGTCATGTGTCCTTAAGGGGTTAAGTAAAATTTTAACCTGAGTGGAACATTGTATTTTGTAATAGAATATCTGGAGACCAAGTTGGTATCATGGCATATGTTGACCGTAGTACTTTAAGGGATGCTTATCGGGTTGTTTTAACTTCTACTGCCGTCCCTGTTGATGAGAAGTTTGGTGTCCAATTAGTGATTATAAAGAATATCTATGATGAGTAGTTACACATTGGTAATAAAATATAATTATCATGATGATGATAACTCATAAAATATGTTGCTTATTCCTCCATAACAACTAACACGAGCTTACTCATACTTTTGTTGTGAATTAATGTGTTTCTGCCAAAATGTTTTTTGTTTTTTATAATAACAAGTGTGAAATTATCCCTTACTAATCTCTTCTAGATATACCCTTCCCTCTGACTAGTTACTAAAGCTCTAGATCTTAGTGTTGATTGCTTTGGCGTTTTTTGTTTTTTTATTATTATTATTCACAGCTTTTATTTATTTGGTATGAATGAGTTGATATTTACTCAAGTTTCTTTCTGCAGGATCTAAGAGAATAAGTGACAGCGAGGTGTCAGATTATGACGGCGATGATGGAGTTGGTGTTGTTTCAGGTAAGAGTCTCACATTTCAGTTTGCATTTGAGGTTCTAATTATCCATGGTATAGGTTGTGGATGTTTTATAAAAGCTCCAGATATTCCCTCAAAGTCCAATATCATGTACCAGGGAATGCCGAAAATGTATTTACTAGGTCTAAAATATAAAGGCATTGCCTACTTACCTTCTCCTTAATGAGATTCCCCTTAATTATTTATGGGAAAGAAGACATATTCCATAGCTTAACCAAAATGAAAAAAAAAAAAGTCCCGTAAAAAAAAGCAAAAACAATTTACAGGTTTATTCACTAAAGCGAGAATTCAAAGGGAATTCAAAGTTAAAGGGATACTATAGGCACTCAAACCACTTCAACTCTTTGAAGTGGTGTGGGTGCAGTGTCCCATCACCTTTAACCCTGAGCATGTAATTATTGCAATTTTATCTAAACTGCAATAATTACCTGCTAGGGTTATTTCCTCCTCTAATAGTTGTCTACTTTTAATCGGCTAAATGCAGCTGGACGTCTTCACACTGTGCACGCTATGCATAAGGACTTCCAGCATCACGGGAATCCCCATAGGAAAGCATTAAATAATGCTTTCATATGGGGAAATCCTAATGCGAGCGCGGCCATTGCCACGCATGCACATTAGGTCTCCTCCACAGGCTGACGTCGTCAGGGGAGGTGTGAAGGCGGACCCGAGCCAGTGCCGATGAACATCAACGTTGGACTCAGGTAAGTGACAGAAGTCCTTCTGCACCACAGAGTGAGTGGGGTGGGGTAGGCCTTGACGGAGGGGGAATTATAGCACTATAGTTTCCCTTTAATTTCAAATTCAAGGTAAAATATCTGGATTGGAAAAATTCAGTTTCCATTTTGGCTACTTTGATCTTAAATTCGAAATTCACCTCGAATTCACTTGAATTCTCATTCCCTGTTAATGTCTTTCATTGCCCACGTCCGCGCATCCACGCACGCACGCGCGCGCACACACACACACAAGGGCATCATTTCTTCAGGGCTACCTATTGACCCGTTGTTAGATCACTTCGTTTGTTGGATTTCCCTTTCATTTTCTTTATAGAGTTTGGTCAATAACTGCTGAGGCTATCACTAGCTGAAAACTGTTCCAAACAGTGTGTACTTTGATGTTGGTTGTACCATGCATTTGAATTGCCATCTCCTATTAATACTCCCAAAAGCAAAGTAAAAAATAAATAAAAAGTTAGCATCAGTTTAGCATAATATTTATATCCCCCTGGGTCTCTTGCTCAAATGGAGCAGGTAATTAGCAGACAGTTGACTCTCTATATATAAAACTATGCAGCTGGTCACCTGACCCACAGCCTCTGATTTAGGGAACAGACCAGTATTGCTCAAACTCTGTGTCAGTGCACGTACTACTAAACTAACATTTTGTTCTAAGATTTTCTAGATTTTTCAGTAACTTTACCAACACACCCTGTGCGTCAAATTTTTCTAGACCAGGGGTGCCTAAAAGGTAGATCCACAGATTTTTTTTTAAACTACAGCTTCCATGATGCTTTGTCATATTAAAGGATTCTAAAGTCCTGAAAAGCATCATGGGTGTTGTAGTTCTACAACATCTGGGGATCTACCTTTTGGGCACCCCCGTTGTAGACAACTTCCTTACAAATGAGAGCAATGTCTGTCTTCATGAAATATATTTAATGTGATTATATTTATATAATCTATTATTCCACAGATTATCGGCACAATGGGCGTGATCTACAGAGTTCAACGTTATCGGTTCCGGAGCAAGTGATGTCATCAAATCACTGTACCCGATCAGGACCTCCTAATGTAGATAGTATAGGAAGGACAAGGTCTTGGTCACCTAGTGTACCTCCTCCTCAAAGGTATTCTGGATTACTTTAATATACTTACTCAACAAACATTAACTCCTTTTATTTTTTTACAGCTCTAGTTACGGAACTTTGGATGTTTTAAAATAGAAAAAAAAAAAAAACAGAAAAGAAAATTTATCATGTTGCTCATAAATTGTTACATGGTTAAAGATACATATGAAAGTGCTGCTCATCTTATCGTACCAATTGTTTTTACTTTATTTTGCGATTTGGATTGGATTTATGATGCCTTACATGAGTATTTAAAATTTTGAAGTTACAAAATATTTTTGTATTTTTAGACAATTTATTGTCTGCATAAGTATTCACCTTAGTTTCTTTTTATTGAGTAACAGCCTTGTGATCTCAAAATAATGCAAATCTATAGAAACAAACAGCAGGGAGGCCAATGAGCTATAAATGCAAATCAGGAGTAGATTTTAATAAACATTCTAAACTTTAAACATCCCCAAGGCATTGTAAAATCCTTCCCAAAAATGGAACAACGCTGCCTGGAGAAGGTGACCCATAAAGCACATTGACCACAGAATGCATGCAGCGACCAAGAGGTCAACGGTAATTCTGGTGGAGAGAGATATATTCATGTTACAGGACATATGTAACCAAGGCTCTCCACAAAGATAGGCTTCATGGAAATATGTGGAAAAAAGACATTCCTGGAATAAAAGAACATATCACATCCTATCTGGAATGTGCCATAATACATGTTGG
The DNA here is from genome assembly GCF_036172605.1 of Pelobates fuscus. Lineage (NCBI taxonomy): Eukaryota > Metazoa > Chordata > Amphibia > Anura > Pelobatidae > Pelobates > Pelobates fuscus. Next base: position 50,245,454 of record NC_086320.1, read on the forward strand.
TGGCATAAGAAACAAAAAGTTTTTTTTTGGTCTTGTGAGATCAAATTAATGTACTATCCCATGCAGTGAGCTGTAGTAGTTATGATAACCTGGCTGATTTCTTACTTGGGGTCCGCTGGGTGCCTCATCTGGCCTTCACTGGTAACGAAGGAGAGCTGAAAGCTCTCTGACTGAGCTAAAACCTGCAGGATAGGGCACTCCTGGCACCATAACAAATACAGTGAGCTGTAGTAGTTATGGTTCCCTGGTTGACTTCTTACTTGGGGTCTGTTGGGTGCTTAATCCGTCCTTCACTGGTAACGATGGAGAGCTGAAAGCTGTCAGACTGAGCTAAAACTTGCAGGATAGGGCACTCCTGGCACCATAAGGAATACAGTGAGCTGTAGTAGTTATGGTGCTTAGAGTGTTCCTTTAGATTTAGCCTTAGTGTAAAACTTCCATGAGGCAAGCCAAATCATTTCATCATCCTAGGAAGACCAAACCCTTGGCAGTGGCAACATGTTAAAAGCTAGTTTAGTCTGCAAACCCCAATGAGACTGAAGCAATCATTTCAGTAGGATAATATCCCTAAACACATGGTCCGACCTTGCATTAACTTTGCAAGGGGTGACTATACCTATGCAAACAACACGTTTCTGTGTTTATTTATTGTTGTGTGATTGACTATATTAAAGGGTTAGTCAAACCAAAAATTGCCTTTTTAACAAAACACTGTTCTGGGTTATAGTAACCCCTGCTGACATGGTGCCTCCTTAAAAATAAATAAATGAAACAATGACCTTAACCTGCAATCCCACATCCAGGCCAAAGTTCTCCCTGCAGTCAGATGTCACACCCCCTTGCTGCAGCGGTAGGGGAGTCAGGAAGGCAGGGTGGCATGGAAAGGGGGGCCTTGCTGCCTTTGGTGCTCTAACGCCAGGATACTGTGTGTGTTAAACATGGACACAATGTGTGCAAGGAATTCTTATTACCAACGTGGAACAATTTGTTTCAGATTGCTAATGGCACTGATGGAGGTGGATGTACTAAATTATTAGAGGTGGTATACAATTATAGAAAGGGGAAGGCCCTGATCAAACGAGCTTACAATGTATGAGGAAGTGTACCAAAATGTAATTTACCGTCCTTCTGTACATTTGCAAGGTGTCTCATTAACACCTATATCTACACCTATATCCATATATCTATGTAGATATGGAAGTATTACAGCAAAAAATAAGAGCAGGCCTGCAATTAAAAAAAAGGATTTAATTATTCAAGTTGATTAAAACTGACCCATTTTTCTTCACAATAGACTCAGTTTAAGAAATCAAACCATTATCAATGCTCAATATTTTGTGTCACTTAATGACTTAAAAATTGTGTAGCTGTTTTCATGATTTTGTTCTTATTATGAGTGTCAAGACAAATAATTTTTTTATTCTTACATCCTGTTTGAAACAGAACGTTCGATATTTCTCCGTGACCGTCGTTAGGTCACAGTTATTTTTTTTGCTTCCTAGCCAGTGTCTGAGACTCTGGAGACATACAGTCACAGTCTTTACTCAATATCAGTAGAACTAAGCGTACTGATCTCTGCAGCAGTCAACCAAAGTAGATCAGAACCTTCCGAGAGAGAGCAGATTGTATGTGTACACAGGGATAAATTCACTAAGCCAGAAATTTGCGAAGAATCGTCAAGGAAATTGCAGATTTTACACCCAGATTTAGCAAATTGGACAAATTAGACTGTTTTTTTTTTTTTTTTTAATTCTCCAAAATGTCCAGTTTTGTTATAAACCCCTTAAATCTTTCAATATCAGTGTTCAGCTTTATGGTTTATTGTCTAAACAATGACTCGTGGTGAATATAACAACTACATTTCTGCAGCAGAAATCAGCGCTTGAACTGGTCAAAGAGGTGCATTTTGTGGTTTGTGGTGAAATAGTGAATATAAAAGGTTTGAAAATCGGTATAGCAGGGTTATTTACTAAACTGAGAATTCAAAGTGAATTTCAAATTTAAGGTAAAATTTGCCAAACTGGAAAAATTCTCTAAGCCAGCTATGCTTCCTTTTTGACTGCTCAGGCCTTAGGTTTAATTCATGGCTGTCCAACCTGCGGCCCCCCAGATGTTGTTGAACTACAACTCCCATGATTCCCTGGCTATCTGTTCCATTGAAAGAATCATGGGAGTTGTAGTTCAGCAACATCTGGGAGACTGCAGGTTGGACAGGCCTGGTTTAAATTCACTTAGCATTCACTTTGAATTCTCACTTTAGTGGATAACCGCGTGTTTTAGCAAACAGGTTTATAACTAGCTATTTGTTAAAACCATTGCAGCCCTATGACAACCCCTGGCTCTCGAACATTAGAGAAATAAAAGGACTTCCTTTGCTATCCAAGTCCCATTCTACGTGTATATATTTTGTTTGCTCACTGAGCGTGCACTTGTCTTCCCTTCTATGAGCACTTATCTCTATGTGCACCTCTGGATCACTGATCACAGTTCCCTTCATAAAGCTATGGATGAGACTGTGAATATGTTGACAGTGGCAGCGGTATAAGTGCTACCGACTTACTGAACAGTTCCATTCATCAAATTTGAAGATTGAAACTGTGGCCGGGGCTAAACTATATAAATTCATGATGGGACAAAAACAAAAAAAACGTATAGACCAACAGGATAAGGTCTTGAAAGAGAGAGAGTGTATACCACGCCTAATAGTTAATATATGCAAAAATATGCATACATATATTCTCAAGTGTATCCAGAAAATCAGAACCTCGGAATAAAACACAGAATAAAAATAATAGTGTAATGCAGACTTTATTTCTTAACCTTTTATGTTTTTTTATATGTTTGTTTATATTAAAGTATACTATTTTTTTGTTACTTTTTATATTCATTCTTTTTTTACCTCCTGGATCCTGTATATCCTTGGTGGGGATTATACCACCTAAGCTGATTATACTAGAGCAGGTTACATGCTCTAGCAATTGTAAGTACAATATTATTCACTATTTTATTTTATTATTAGTACTTACTTCACCATTGGCTGCTATTTCCTTTTTTTGCATATACCACGCATACTGCACTTTGGAAACATATGCATTAACCATAACAACATATCCTTAGACGGGGTTGTACCGTCCAAGCGCATCACAGCCGAGCTCTGTTACAGCTCATACAAATGTGAGTGGATTGTGTATAGCTATATTCACCACTGGTAAAATTTAACAAACTGTATTGCACTATTTTTATTCTGTGTTTTATTCCGAGGTTCTGATTTTCTGGATACAGTTGAGAATATATGTATGTATATTTTTGCATATATTAACTATTAGCCAACTATTCACAAAGTTTGGGAATCCTTGTTTCATATACTGCTGCCTGTTCACCATCTACTATAGCGAGCGCCTATCATCCTTTTTTTCTTTAGGATAAGGTCTTGCTTGATGGAGTCTCCTCCTGGTCAGAGAGAGAGGTCTGCCTCTGTAAAGGCTGCAGTTTTAGAATCTTTAAATGAACACAACAACCTGCTGATCAACTTTTATGGGGGCAGCAGTGGCTGGGTGCCATTTTTCTTAAGTTGTTAAATCATATTGAAACATTTTACCCCTGAAATTCATCCCCCCAGTGCCCAAAAGCAGTTGTCGACTCCACAAAGGTTTGCAGTGGCGTTGTGTTGAAGGGGCCACAGAGTGGTTGCCCTTGGGTGCAAAATTCTAAAGGGTGCATTATTTCAAAAGAGAAAAAATAAGTAGTAACAATAACTAAAAAATAGCATGCCCTCCCCCTCACACAGAAAATCTCCCAGTGTTCGAACACTACACAGTTTTTCAACATGACGGGGAAAACATTTAACTGGGTGGGGGGTGAGTGTGAAACATTTAACAGTATTTGTCGTGTTAATAACAGCCATACTATCCTCATGTAACCTTATTCATCTTATTGGTGAATTACATAATGCCTATTAATTGCGTGATTTCCCGCCACGTCTCTGTGATGTGTGTGACACATTAGTTTATGCGTGAGTTGGATCTAAAAAATTTCGCAAAGCAACTATTAGTGTTATAGACATCACGGAGACGAGGCGGGTATCGAAGGAGGAGCACGGCTATCTAGGCAGCCTTTAAGGGACTCAGGGAGTGCTATCGATCCACAATTTAGGGGTGCAATTGCCATAGGTGCTGGGAACCCACGCTACACCACCCCCTGGTGGTCAGAGATAGACTGAGAGCGTCAGTCATGGCAGACTTTTAAAAACCTAAAGTACATATGACCATGACTTAGTATCTCCTACATAACTTTATAGCCTAAGCACAATTTTACTTTGTCCAGAATTGTGTTTTGGTTTTTACATTTTTTGCTAATATAATAGTATCTTTATCTGCTGTTTTTGCGCAAAGCAGTGCATTGCAATAATAGGATTACAAAATTACGTTTTTATGCCAAAATAGCTGAGTATGAAATATCCTCCATATATGCTTTTTCGACCGAAATTTTGCATTTTGTTTTTCAATTCACCACCCACTGTTTTTATTGATGGATTGTGGGTAAATTTGATTGGCAGATGAAACAGAAATTTGCTTAAGGCTCTGCCCATTTCAAGTTTTATGAAATCGAAAGCTAAGCACAAAAAAAGTAGTCCCTGCTTTTCTGTATGTGTTTTAGGAAAACTTAGAGTGCTTACGAAAAAATAAAATGAGACTCAGACACAGGGAGCCGTAGATGCAGAACAGATACAGTTTATTTGTGGTGTCATTTTCTATTCATGTAACATACATTATATGGACAATAGTATTGGGATACACCTCTTAATTATTGAATTCAGGCAGGCCCGGACTGGCCATCGGGCACACCGGGCAAATGCCCGGTGGGCCGCGGTGGCCATGGGCCGAGAAGGTTCCAGGATCTCCCCTGCCGGTCTATGCAGGGCCGGCACTATCCTAGCGCCGGCCCTGCAGTAGTCCATGGCAGGCCGGTGGGGAGATCAAAGCTCTCCCTCACCGGCCCACTTGAATAGATCTGCAGCTGGGGAGGGAGAGGACCCGGCGGAGCTCTATCTCGCAGCTCCGCTGGGTTCCTCTCGCGAGATCCGGCGCGTTGCCATGGCAACGACCGGATCTCGCGAGAGTGAACTCTAGCCTCGCATGCTAGAGTTCACTCACCCACTGGACCACCAGGGATGAAAGAGCACCTGAACCCCCCTCCCAGCTACCACCATGCCGGATCCCCCCCCCTCCCAGCTACCACCATGCCGGATCCCCCCCCTCCCAGCTACCACCATGCCGGATCCCCCCCCTCCCAGCTACCACCATGCCGGACCCCCCCCCTCCCAGCTACCACCATGCCGGATCCCCCCCCCTCCCAGCTACCACCATGCCGGATCCCCTCCCAGCTACCACCATGCCGGATCCCCCCTCCCAGCTACCACCATGCCGGATCCCCCCCCCCTCCCTCCCAGCTACCACCATGCCGGATCCCCCCCCTCCCAGGCTAAAGGTAAGAAGGGGGGGGGGACCACATTATAACTGCTTTATTTTATTTTTATTTCCCCCCCCTCCAAACACACACACACACACACAATCCCTTCTAATATTCACACATAGCACTCTCACACCCCATCACACCCAGCACTGTCACACACAGCACTCTCACACCCATCACACACAGCACTCTCACACCCATCACACACAGCACTCTCCCACCCATCACACACAGCACTCTCACACCCCATCACACACAGCACTCTCACACACTGCACTCTCTCACACAGCACTCTCCCACCCATCACACACAGCACTCTCCCACCCATCACACACAGCACTCTCACACCCATGACACACAGCACTCTCACACCCCATCACACACAGCACTCTCACACACAGCACTCTTACACCCATCACACATAACACTCTCACACCCATCACACACAGCACTCTCACACCCAGCACACACAGCACCCTTACACACATCATACACAGCACCCTTACACACATCATACACAGCACCCATCACACACATCATACACAGCACCCATCACACACATCATAAACAGCACCCTCACACACAGCACCCACACACACATCACACACAGCACCCCTCAAACACAGCATCCATCGCACCCTTCACATACACACTACATCCCTCACAGACACCCACTGCACTCCTAAACACATTACGTTCCAGACACACACTAGATCCCTTGCCCAACTCTGGATAATATACGCACACTAGATCCATTTATACACTCTGAATCCTTATATACACACACTCACTAGATCTCCTACACATTCTGGGTCCTTCAAACACACACTATACTACTGTATACACACACACTGCGCCATCTACACACACACACTTCATTCCTAAAATACACACTCTGGATCCCTTATAAACACACTAGATTAATTGTAAACAAACACATACTACACCCTGAAACACACACTCTCTACAACCCCTACAAACACTACATCACCTATATACACACACACTATAGCCTGTATGCACACACTTACTACATCCCCTATACACACATTCTCTACAGCCCCTAGCCATATATGCATTACATTACACCAAAAACACAACACTACTAAAACCGACCTTGTTACACAATACCACACCACAATCAGCTCACTCTACACACACGCAATACCACAAGCAGGCTCCAAACACATGCACAATACTCTTTCCTGGCCCTTTTTTCTCCTGGTATCCATTTATAGAGTCACCAGAGACAAATTGCAAGGAAACACAGTGCAAGCATGTTATTAAATTTGCTTGCACTGTGCACAACAAATACAGGGCTTTTTTCTCATGCTAGAGCTCTTTAGCAGAGCTCTGCGCATGGTCTGCCCTGGAAGAGTATTGAACCAACATGCTCACTTTGAGAGGGGGCGTGTTTGTCATTGGTGATGACGAAACAAACCCTCTCTGCCCCGCCCCCATCTTAGTGGGCCGCTGTGATAAAAAAATGCCAGGCCAAATTTTTCTCCCAGTCCGGCCCTGAATTCAGGTGTTTCAATCGGATCCATTGACACAGGTTTAGAAACTTAAGCAACTTGCCATGTTTGCAATAAATCAGTTTGTGAAATTTCATCCCTGCTAGATATTCCATGGTCAACTCTAAGTGGTATTATTAGAAAGGGGAAGTGTTTAGGAACAGCAACAACTCAGCCACAAATTAGGGGGTCACTGAGTGCTGAGGCACATGGTGAGTAAAAGTCAGCAATGCTCTGCTGATTCTATAGCTGAAGAGTTACATACTTTCACTCAGGGCTGATTGGGGCGCCCACCGGGATATTTCCTGGTGGGCTCCCACTGTCTTGAACCGCAATGCTGGGCGAGCGGCTCTGGAGCCACCCCCCTCAGCGCCAGGCCGCTCCTCAGGGCGCCCGAATTTGGGGGCACCCAGAGGAGCCCTGTCACAGTTTTGCAGAGCCTGATGACTGATGCCTTCTCTGCCATCAAATGCCGGTGACCGGAGGAGGATGCAGGCGGTGAGGGAGGCTCTTCTTGCAGGCTCTCACTCCTCCCTCGCGCGCCCTCTGTGATGCCGGGAGCCGGAATATGATGTCATTCCGGCCCGGTATACTAAACAGCGGGCGGCAGGAGTCAGAGGCTGCCCCACACTGGATCCCAAGGAGGTGAGTGTTTGAGTGTTTGTCAGTGAGTGAGTGTCTACCTGTGTTTGTCTGTCAGTGAGTGTATGTATGTCAGTGAGTGTCATTCAGTGAGTGAGTGTCTGTCAGTGAGTGTCTGTGTGTGTGTGTCTGTCAGTGAGTGAGTGTAGGTCTGTCAGTGAGTGTCTGTGTGTGTGTCTGTCTGTCAGTGAGTGTGTGTGTGTGTGTATGTCTGTCAGTAAGTGTGTGTGTCAGTGAGTGTCTGAGTGAGTGTACGTGTGTGTGTAATTGAGTGTCTGAGTGTATGTGAATGTGTTTCAGTGAGTTTCTGTGTGTCAGTGAATGTGTGTGTCAGTGAGTGAGTGTATGTCTGTCAGTGAGTTTCTGTGTGTGTGTGTGTCAGTGAGTGAGTGTATGTATGTCAGCGTGTGTGTGTCTGTCAATGAATGAGTGACATAAAGGGGCGGCAGAATGGATCTTTGCCTAGGACGGCAGAAATCCTTGCACCGGCCCTGCTTTCACTGGCATTAATATCAGCAGAAAAACTGTGCGGCGGGAACTTTATGGAATGGGTTTCCATAGCCGAGCAGCTGCATGCAAGCCCCTCATCACCAAGTATAATGGCAAGCGTTGGATCGAGTGGCGTAAAGCACGCCGCCACTGGACTCTGAAGCAGTGGAAATGTGTTCTGTGGAGTGACGAATTATGCTTCCCGGTTTGACAGTCTGATCGGTGAGTCTGGTTTGTTGGATGCCAGGAGAATCCTCTTACAATTTTGTAAATGATCAAATCAGTTATATTTCACTTCCTTTAAATGTTTTTAGGATTTAATTTTTTTTACAACCTGTTTACTGGTATTTTAAAGTACAATTTCCAAATTATTTTTTTGTTATTTTTTCCCTTCAAAATGTATCCCATTTTACATTTAAATGTATGTTTTACTTTATGCGATTTTCCAAAGGCTCTGTAAGAATATTAGCGTGTATTGAGGCCCTTGTCCTTATTGTCATCCTTCACTGTCTGTAACCAGAGCCAGATTACAAATAAGGTGATCAACGCAGCCATCTAGAGCCTGGGCTGAAACCTTTGAGCTGATCCTCGCCCTTTAAATTAAAATTATTCCCTGGTTGTCCAAGGTCTAACTGCAGTCCCTCGCAGCTCCAGCTCTCTATGAGGGAGAGTATAGTATACAATAAGGATAATTCACTTAGAACTTTGACATTAGAACAGGCAGGCCTGTGACTGTGACCGGAAGGACACTAGGGTTTGCATTATTGCCTCGCCTTCCTACCCAGAGGTTATTATCACATTATCACATTATATAACTAAAAGGCATTGCAGTGTGGGGAGACTGTGCTTAACACAGTTTCCTCAGATACTGTCACTACACCCACAAACACTCAGCCCCTTATCCTTTCACAGTCACTCCCCCTCACTGTATACCTCTCCAACCTTGTCACAATCACTGCCCCTTTCACCCTGCCACACTGACTCTGTAACATTCCCGCCTTAATCTGCCACACGCTCTTTCGCACATCACCCTGCCTCACTCCCCCGTCACACTCACTAACAAAACTCACCTCCTTCTCTGTTCTAAACTCATTCCCTAACTCTGTCACACTCACCCACCCCCCAACTCGCACACTCACCCCCCACCCAGTTACACACACTATCCTCGCAATGTCATACTTACCCACCTTCCAACAAACACACTCACACCAAAACTCTGTCACACTTATACCCCTCACCCTGTCACACACCCCCATTCTCCACCCTCTTCAATGTCATACACAGTCACTTCTTACACATGAAACATAGCCTTACCATAAACACTACACACAAATACCACAAGCAGCCTTCTTACACACATTACAACGTAAGAAACTACCCCACACACATATGCTCCCAGACACACACATTTACACACAAAGATGCTCAGGCACGTACTTAGGTACACAATGCCAGAGACACAGACACACTTAGCCTCCTCCACACACACTCTCAGCCACTACAGGAGGCCTAGGGCCCTGGACAAACCATGCCTAGGGCCCTGGACAAACGTAATCCAGCTATAGTGTTAAAGGAACCCTATAGGGTCTAGAACAGAAAATGCATCCCTGACCCTATAGTGTTACAAACAACACCTAGCCCCCCTTCCCCGCCTAAATATAGTAAAATCTTAATTTTATTCCTGTCTGTTGCTGCTGGCTCTGCCCCTGATCTCCCTTCTTGGGGCAGAGGGGCAGAGCCAGCACAAGCCAAACACAGCCCAGCTCAATCAGCATCTCCTCATAGAGATGCATTGAATCACTGCATCTCTATGAGAACAGTTCAGTGTCTACATGCAGAGGGTGGAGACACTGAATGTCAGTGAAATGTGCGGCACTGCCCCAGGAAGCACCTCTCGTAGCCATCTAAGGAGTGGCCAGTGGAGGTGTCCCTAGGCTGTAAAGGAGTTTAAGCAAGTGTGGGATATGCATAAGACTATCCTAACTATAAAATAAGGCCAGGGACTAATGAAAGTATTTATAAAGTTGGGCAGACTAGATGGGCCGAATGGTTCTTATCTGCCGTCACATTCTATGTTTCTGTGTTTCTATGTAATGTAGACACTGCATTTTCTCTGAAAATACAGTGTTTACAGCAAAAAGCCTGAAAGGAATTATTATACTCACCAGAACATATACAACAAGCTGTAGGTGTCCCTTTAAATAATCATTACATTTACACCATCTCGAAAACAATCTTTATGAGTCAGGAGAAATCTATCAGTGTTCTGTTTTAAAAAGTGAGTGGTCTAAAGTCCTGGAAGTGGGGCAATCACCATGGAAACCAGTGAAACTAACAGTCACACCAATAGTGATCCCTCTCTATTAAATTTATTTTGCCACTTTTTAGAACAAAAACACTTTGATATATTTCTCCCATTGTGTTTTAAAAAAGCATTCATGGCACATTCAGCCACTTTTCACGTTACTACTACAAAAAAAAAATAATTCCTTGTGTGTCAGTCGAGCAAAGTGATTTTACTTCTAGCTGCTTATAAAGCGACGTTGCTTTCCATGTGTAAAATCTCTTCTGATTTTGAAATCACACAGTGTGCATTCATTTTGAAGGTGTCCAGGTTTAAACTGTTCAGTTCGCGAGTCTCTGATTGCTTTTGCCTTTCCTCTGCCCTAACTCCTCACCAAGCTTTCGACATCCGGCAAACATTTCATGTTTTATTTTACACTTGAAGACACAGCTTCTTCAGAGTTTTCGCTATAATAATCCATTTTCTTCATTCACCATTACATAACTTCACCACTTTTCAGTAAAAAAAATTTTTACACCCATCAAAATCATACTATTAGCACTCATTCAAATATGCTCTCACTGCACAACAAGTTACCCTTTGATCTATGTGTGCATGCGTGTACATTATATAAATATTTTTTTTTACCATTTAAATTGCATACCTCCCAAGTGTCCTTATTTAGGAGAGACAGTCCCTATTCTGGGCCAACATCCTTCTCTTTCTATTTTCTCTCTCAATGTCCCTCTTTTCTGGGAGTTCCATATCATTTGTGTGTCTGAGTGTATATAACAGAGCTCCACACCAATAATACAAACAAAAATGTTTATTTAAACTACAATAAAGAAACTGCCCAACACGCAAATTGATATTATTTTTTGTTATTTAAGGGATCCTATAGTTTTTGTTTTCCTGGCACTATATGTTCCCACAGTGCCCCTCTCTTTGGCGCTGAATGGGTTAAAACTCCTTCAGTCACTTACCTGAATCTAGCACCGATGTCCCTCGGCGCTGTGTCAAGCGAAAGGGATACCTAACGCGCATGCCGTGCCTGCATTAGGATTTCCCCATAGGAAAGCATTATTCAATATTCAAATAATTGCAGTTCCTATTTTCATACATTTCCTAACATTGTGAAGTATGAGTGCTGAGAGCAGTAGATGGAGATGGGAAAGACAGAGGAGGGCAGGGGGCAGGGCGCACGGGGGAGCAAGTGACAACATCATGGGGGCAGGGCCATCCAAAAAAAGGAACTTATGAAAGAGGCACTGGTCTTGCCTCACAGTAAGAGCACTTACATAATCTGTCTTGAGCTGATTGCCCTGGGTATAAATTTCACAGCTGAAGAACATCCAATGATATGCCCACACTGTGCTTTTAGAGATCTTTTCTCTGATACCCTCAATACCATGAAAACAATAGGGGCAAGGAAAAGTAAGTTTCAATCAGAACTGTCAATCCAAATGTGGTACCTTTGAGGGGTATGCATGTGCCAGCAATCTGTCTAGCACAATGTATAGATGAAATGTTATTGTCAAGGTGGAACATACCTCGCTAATGGAATGAACTGTGTAGAGAACAGGTATTGAGCAAACATTACTCAATTACTTACAGGCTTCCTTTTTTCCAGTAGGAGTATGGAACAGGGACCCAGAGGAACAAGATCTGGTCCTGCACATTACAATACCATGGGCAGAGTGGAAAGGCATCGTGTAATAGATAACCACTACTCCCCAGACAGAGAAAGGTAACTAAAGTAATTAGTGGCAACGATAGATAGGGAGAAGGCGGTGTGATGATTGGTGTATAACCAGTTAGGAATTGCTAATGAAATGAGAATATGGCTGAATAGTCTAGCATGTATCGCACCAAATGAATAAATAGTCGATTTTTGCACATCGTTACAAGTGTATTAGTTTATTCCCTAAAAAGTGATTGAAATCCACAAGAGGGTTCAAATATTAAATCCAGCATGGCCAAGTTGAAGAAAATTCCCTCTTAATCTATTTTGGTAGAAGTTTTTCTGCTGAGTTTTCATCTTCCTGAAAAATCTCTATTTAGTGAATAAACCCCTATTCTTTGTTATCTTTTTGAGTTTGTAAGCAGTGGGATATCCTCTCCTGTTAACCCCATCTACTCATAATAATGTGTATTAGTGGGTAGGAATGGTTACATTCATAATCCAACTCTTTTATACATGCTTTCTAACCATTTGAGTAACTTGCAAATTAAATACGGTAAATGAATACTGTTGTTTTTTTTTGTTTTTTTTAATCATAATTATGTAACTCATTTCAGGTTTTTTTTCAGACAAGGATCAACAAAGATATTGTAGTTTTGTCATTATATAATGTGCTATGTATGTATAATGACTTGAAAAATTAATGCATCTATTACTGTCCAGGTTACAAAAAAAAACCCTCATTATTGTGGTAAACTTAGTTTAGGGGGAATCCGTGCCTTACACAATGCTGTAATCATGGTTCAGGGGTTATGGTATTTGGCTGTGGATAATTAAAGTTTTAGTATCTAAATCAGACAGAAGACACCATATTCCACATTGATTTAACTATTTTCTACAACAAATGCAATTCACTGTATCCTTCTTAACAACATGTCACTTGATTACTTGAAATTGCTAAGCAAAAGACACGTTGGGTTAAAAATGCTGTATTATTCCTGTGCTCCGGTTACGGATCCCAGTAGTATACTTTCTCTGAGTTTTATTAGATAGCAATATAATGCAGATCCAATTTATATAAGGATATATTATCAGATTTCAATATCTACAAAGGGTTTAATCGTTTAATGATCACCAACAAGCAATGATCACACAGTACAAATTTGTTTGAAAACAAAACCTTGGCAATGCTTTGGAGATTGGGTTTGAATTAATTTGCATGGGATCATTTTAACATTGTCAATAACTCATTGTTCAGGCAGTAATATTACTGTAGATAAGATACACATATATTAAGCTACAAAGTTATTGCTTATCTTAGAATATATTTGTGTGGATTGTAACTTTGTATATGTTTATCTATTTATAGGTTGCACTATGAGATGTACAACCTGCTAGTTGGTTACCTTTTCAAAACAATCGAGTGTCTAGCACAATAAATAAAAGAAGGGCATTTTTAGGTCTTTCTGGTGAAAGACAACTTAACCTCCCCCCCCCCCCCCCCACACACCGCAATAGACCTACTGTGTAAAAATAAAAAAATGCGGCAATTTGTCAGTGCCTAGATACCCACCTTTACAAGACCTGCACCTGTGGGAAGCTTCCTGTGTACTGACTCATCCAAGTCCATACCCAGGTATACTATGTTAGTGGAGCAAGCAAATTGAAGTAGGTTACTATACATGAGTGTAGTTCGCTCTAAGTACCTCTACATGAATAGGCTAGAACATAAAACGTTAATAAATATTTGTTTGTAATAACCACATCCATTTGTAATTCTGTTTTTTTCTTTTTTTTAACTTCTATCCCTCTTTCCTATCTCCTCTGTCCTTACTCCACTGCATCCCCACCACATCTACCTACTACTACCATCTGATCATGTGTAAATCTTTATAAAAATCTTTCGACTTGCAGAGCCCTTACAGTTGCATATTTTCATACTCACTAAAATGTTACCATTTATCTGCACCATATTACTATAGCTGTGATTGATTTGTTTAGTTCAATAGCTATGATTGATTGGTTTAGGTTTTTTTTTTTTTTTTTTAATCACAAAAGAAAATCTATACATTGCGTTACTATCTGTTTGAAATTGTTGCACGGTTGTCAAAGTATGTTTTAGTAATCCGGACACTGTTCATGCTATTTGACAATGTTCAGATTTTGGAGACGAAGCTCAGAATAAACCTGATTATCGTCCAGATTCCACAAGTCAGACTGGACACTGCTTGACTCGGCCCCCACCCCACCAATTGTACATGGGAGCAGGGCCTTTCTAGTGACTGCTCTGCAATGGTTTTTAATACTTAGTAGATCTGCTGAAGGTAGGGGCATAAGGTCTACAGACCCCCTTCTACTAATATGAGGGTCATGCTGACCTACCACATTTTTATTTTATTTTTTCACTTTAAATGTCTTAGCTGGCTACCGAGCCCTGGCCAGCTGCCACATAATTAACTCTTGCACAGCTGAGTTTTTTTTTACTATTTGGTTGCTAGTGCCGCCAGTATGCAAATAGTACTTCAAATTATTGTTTGCTTTCAAAAAAACAAGTGAATGATAATTTGCGAATGTGCATTCTGCCAGATTAATTCTGTCCCAAATAATTTAAAATCAGTGTTTTATGAGTACTATGAATCCTATACTTTGTATTGAGGTTGGGATGCAAACAGCACTGATTTTTATCTAGATGTCTAGACACTAAATGCATCCGGCCGGTTTGTTAAAATTCCAACCAGATTTGACTTTAGCAAATATGAGAATTGCACTTCTGGTCGGAATTTTCCCATTTTCACCAGATTTTTCCATCCAGACAAAATCTGTTGTTTTGGTAATTACCCCGCAAATGTCATTGGTAGGAATCAAATGCTCAAATACATTATAGTTTACTTAAGCCTCTAGTGTCACAAATGCATTGGATTTAAGATTGAGTAAGCTGTCATACTTTAAGAGATACTATAGGCACCCAGACCACTTCATCTCATTGAAGTGATCTGGGTGTAGTGCCCTTGTCCCTTTAACCCTGCAATTGTAATTATTGCAGTTATTGAGAAACGGAGACATTACTGAGGGTGTATCAATGCACACTTAGCATGAAGACATGCAGTGTCAGCTAACACCCCATAGGAAAGCATTGATTCAGTGATCTCCTATAGGGAAGTCCTAATGCGCTCGCTGTGCATGAACATGAGAGCCCCCTGACTGTTGACATCGGTGGAGCCTAACCCAGTGCCAAGGGACATTAAGTAAAGGTTTATAACCCTTTATCGGGGCATTCCTAGATTAATGGCTCTCCAGGTACCTGTTAATACACATATATGTGTGTGTGTGTGTGTGTGTGTGTGCGTGTGTGTGTGTGTGCATGTGTGTGTATGGGAGAGGACAATTAGCTGAAATATACTACAATGTAGTACAAAGATTTATATCAATGCTATTCAGTGATATATTTTATTTCTGAAATAAATATATAGGGACCTTTTAGAGCAGGTTTATTTGCGAATCCCAAGTTAGTTTTTATTTTTTTAAATATGTACATTTTATTGAGAACGAAGACTGCATCATATCTAAACAACAAACTGTTATAAAAGAATCTAACATTTTCAAGCCATAGAGGGTCTTAGAAAAATCGTATGGTGGACATACCTCTATACCGCTGCGCATTAGATCTGCAGAGAGGAGAGCTGGAGGTGAAACCATTTTTAAATGCCATTACTTCTCTAACAGTAAAGATTAAGGCGATAAGTTCTTTAAAATGATAATTTGCAATTGTAAAGAAGGGATAGAAATCATCAGCATATAGCCAGCGAGATACATAAATCACCCCGAAAGTTGAGACTTTAGTGAGAAATATTGCCAGTACGTAAAACAATGACCTTCTCTCCGAACAATCTGCTCTTATTACTCTGCCCGTGATGGGTGAAAAGAATGAACAGTATTTGCTTGGACTTACTGTGTCTCACAATTAGCATTTTTCGGGCGAGGATAGCAATATTTCCAATCTACACATATGAATTATTGTAAATATATCACACATGTTAATGTTCTTAAGATCCTCACCTGACTAAAATCAAGGCGAAGGACTTTCCAAAGGCAAGGATCTAACATTATGAATTGGAGAGCTATAGATTTTTCTTTCTAATCAAATGATTTTATGTCTCCTGAATGTTAGCTAGATACCAATTGGTATCCAGAGGTTTATTGAAACAGTTAGTAGAGGCATATTTATCTATAAGCAGGTGGGCTGTTGGATAGCCCATGCTCATTAATATGTAGCACCCCACAAGTAAACTATTAACATGTCAGTGTACCCACAAACCTCATGGATACTCCCTAAAATATTTACTGATAATGCTATTGACCTTTAACTCCTATCAGTCTCTCGACTCCCAGGTTCTGCCCAGCAGGGAATTATGTGAATGGCAACACACCACACCTTGAGTGTTTTCTAAACCAAAAATCTCTGCCCAAAACTACTCCTAAACATAGCCCTATGTCTCTTTAGCATTAAACCTTCATTAAAAACAAGTCTGTAATGATTGGCACTTGAGCACAGCATGATTTCAGTTTTGTTTAAACAATTCTTTACACTTGAAAAGTTCAATTTTGACAGAAATATGATATTTTTTTTAGTGGGGGAAAGTTTATATTCATAAGCGGATCAGGAAAAAAAGTCTTCCTGTTCTATCCTATTGAATGCACACAATTCTAACTTAGAACCCCCTTAACACAGTTGCAGATTTTCAATGTTCTGTATATATTTTAATTTACTTTTTAAAACGACAAATACTTTTAGGAGCTTTGATCATTTGCATTTGTTTGTTAATATCAGATGTGATCGAACCATTCGGTTTATATTTAATTTGTCGGGGTGTGAGGCTGGATTGTATTGGTCCACTGATCGTCAGTGTGATTTATAGTGTAATCATGTCATTTATGTTCTATTACTTTTTGCTTTGTCATTTAATTTTACCATCTCGCTGTTCTTGTTTTCCATCAATGCTACAGTCATTATCTTACTCTACCTCGCACCAGATTCAGTCAATCCTTTGATCATCATCTAAGAGATCCAAGGTATTTTTGTCACTGCGTTTTTAATCTCTGCACGTACAATGTGTCCTATAGCCTTAGACCCCTCATGTTTTCCTGCTTATAGAACTGTCCCCAAAAAGCAAACATTTGTACATATGTACAATAATCACTTATTATGAATACCTCCACATAAAACCTATAGGACCTGCCTGGTTTGCACTGTTATATGTAACACAGCATAACAAACAGCATACGTTACTGGAAAGCTTTTCAGATTCAGAGTAGTGCGGTGGTTTTTTAGCTTTTCAGCGATTTGAGCCAATGAGCATAAAACTATCAATTCAGGTAGAATCCACTGCCCTGACAATGAACAGACGAGAGACCACTATTGAGCTATGAAATACAAACATCTGGCGCAATAAAAGGGAAAGCAAAACCATAATAAAAAAAACAAAGGTAAACGTGTCCAAAATATTTACATATACAGTATATGGAGAAATGATATGTACATACACCCCCAAACCCCCATTATAATATACAGGGGTGGCGGATATTATGGGAGAAATAATGCTTTTGAGTGATTGTAGACACATTATAAAAAAAACAAAACAAGACTATTACTTTCCTTTAATATACACTTTAATAATTTCGATCGATAATATATCTAAATGTCCCTGTCTGCCTGAGATTGATGAGAGCTACACTCTTTGGCCGCAGCTGCTGTCATTGACTAATTCAATAATGATAAGTCGGCAAAGTCAGGAGAATTGCATTTTTTTTTGTCTGTCTCTCCAGCGCCTTTTCAGACATACATTTTACTTACTAAAGATAGCTGGATTAATAGAGTGCTAGCTTCCGGGGAGAGCAGCCCCAACTAATCTCTGGATAACTAGGCCATACATGTCCAGGTGCTTTTCTGCTGCTTTAATGCCTGTTTGTTAGCAACATAAATAAAATAACAAAACTCGAATTTAGATAGATAGATATATATGTTATTGCTACATTGTAGCTGTAAATTGTACACGTAAAGAACAACATCTGTAGAGAAGTTTATAAGTGCAATACATTTACATATATGAAACATGTATATTTACATGGTATTATTGTTTCAGGAAGCCAAATTGCTGTACGTGCTTTGATTTCCATCTGTATTCTAGTAATAATAAACCCGCCAATAGAAATGCAGCTTGATTTTTATTGGCTCAGCTCTTATTCGCCCGTCCGCCCCTGTAGGTCCTAATACGGTACCTTCCTTATCTAACATGCAGGGCTCCTTACAGCAGTAAAGAGTGCAACAAACACAAACATGAATCTCTTTTAGGTGTATTTTTGGCCATCCCTACCATGATCATTAACCAGAACGTCTGAAAAATCTGAATTTAATGCTGACTTTGGCACTGAGTCATACTCTAGTCTACGCTAAACCAGTAGAACACACTGTAGTATCCTGCAGGTGAAATAATGACCCACTTGCTGAGGTTACTTGGCTGTTTGCAATATAACAGTAATATAAGCAGCATTGCAGCCCATTTCCCTCTTTCTCAACCCTATAAGGCTATGTTCCTTACCTCTAGACCAGCTCATTTTCATTCTCCCGTGTTTGTGTTTCTCTTTAAACCATTAAAGACCAATGGAAGCCAAAATAGACCGTTTGCTTATTTAGCAGTGCTTTGCCCAGCTTTTGCAGCCTGTTATTGCTGTCCAAGGTTTGACTAACCCTGTTGCAGGTGAGGTGCCGGACTTTAGATGCTCAGAGAGCTGGGTTTATGTCAAAATGGTTTAAAAAACAGCACCTGCAGAGTATTTTATTTGCAGTGGTTATAATCCATAAAGGCATACAATCTATACAGAACACTATGATGTTGGCAAAAAAGGCCATTGGTCTTTAAGGGTTTAACGTTGCCTTTTTTATTTGCCGTGGTTTTAATTTCTGTATTCCATGTCTCTTTAACACTTTGTCAGCCCATAAGTTGACAATTAATGCCTGTTTCTTGGCAGCAAGGATCACCCAATGTACCCTATCTTTTGTGAAGATGCAATCCGTTTGCTACGCTCCCGTAAGATGTGCCGTACCTATTCTGAGGGTGCTAACAATAATCATGAGAGGTACACATGGCATGGAATGTGTAACAATGCGCCCATGATGTGTGCGTTCATATATATGATTTCATTCATAGATAATTTTATGTGTGCCACATTTAATTATGTACAGTGATATAGCAGAAATCATTTTTAGAGAAAAATATTGAGAAAAAAAATCTTCAAAATAGAAATTATTTTTTTTTTCTCCAGCAAGTTAAATGTAAATTATTTAATATGTATGAATGGGGCATTTAATCCTGTTAACTTTTTTTTGCAGCATGTACTCATGTTATACAATACCCCCGCTATACAATATGTGTGCAGTTACTACTTCAATTACTCATTTAATGTTTTCTTCTACTGTAGTAATACTAAAATACTACTATAGTCTGGTTTAAATAGTTTTTTTATTAGGCATGCTCTAAAAGATGCCTCGATTCAATATTTTGGATAAGCTTCCCAAATGATTGCAATCTGTTAGAATTTTATTTTTTAATTGATTAATTTACAAAAATTCCCATGTATTTTAATCTATAGATCTGTAGACTGATCATTTGAAAAGTTTATAAAAAAAATATTAAATCAAGTCCTTAGTCCTATAAAATTATTTGATACTTAAAAGGTACTATTTAGACTGACTTTCAAAATGCTACCATAAACCCTCTTGTGATTTTTTGGGGGGAACATTTCGTATAATTATTTGTTCAATTTATTCTCATCGTGGAAGGTGCAAGGACTCATAAGAGAGTCTTTGAGAAGTGGATATTGATAACAAACAATAATTATCTTAGATTAAGCAAATACACCAACCCTTGCCTTAATGACAGCCTCACAAGCATTTGGTTAACAAGTCAGTTGGAAATCATGCAACATGTCTTCCTAAATCTTCTGTCGAAATTCCCTTTATAGGGTAGGTAGAAAAAAACATAAGGTACATATATTTATTGTTTTATGTACTTACTTTTACTAGCCCAATGTGCAATTGCCTTGTTAAACCTATTCGACACATCCAGACATTGTGAACCTACTAAAGACACTGCAAGGCAAGCTTGTCAAACTCAAAGCCTAACACGGGCCAAATAAACAAGGTTTAAGTTTATGTGGTCTGCAAAAAAACAAAAACCTCAGTTTTCATAGAAACGTGGGTTTATTTAGAAAAGTACAATAAAAAAAAAGTTTCCTAACTTTCGCTGGACGTCCTCACGCTCGTAGGGCTTCAAAGTAAACAAAACAAATTTATTTTAACTAGACGTGCATTTGCATATAACCAATGTTTCAGTCCAATTACCTTGACATATTAAGGAAAGCTTGGTAATGGGACTGAAATTGTGAATGTATGTTTCTGCACAGCTATAAAAAAAACAAATTACGTTATCTTGTTGATTTTGAAGTCCTTTGAGTGTGTTCTGCGCTTGGTGACCTCAGCCAATCCAATGCTTTCCCATAGGAAAGCATTGGGAGGCTATTGTGCATTTGTGCCAAAAAGCTGCGTGGCCAATCTCCTTGGGGAGCGTTCAGCGCCTCCATGCAGACCCAATCTAATACATTGTCCAATGCCCCCATTCCAATACACTGCCCACAAATCCAATACATAGCCCCCAAATCCAATACACTGCCCCCTCCCTCCACTCTTATACACTGCCCCCTATACCCAATGTAACACATTGCCCCTTACATAGGTATGCACCCTAAAGCACAAACACACACGCTGCGTGTACACGTGCCCCCTCCCACCATATATATATATATACACTGGACCTTAATCTAATACACTGTCCCCCCTCCCTCCCCTCTAATACTCTGCCCCAACCACCCAATCAAATACACCGCCCCTTAATTTAATACACTGCTCCCTCCACTCTAATTGAATACACTGCACCCACTCTAATTTAATACACTGCCCTCACCCCAATTTAACACACTGCCCCCTCCCTCAACTCTAATTGAATACACTGCCCCCACTCTAATTGAATACACTGCCTCCCCTCCCTCCCTAATTTAATACACTGCCCTCCCCCAATTTAACACACTGCCCCATCCCACCACTCTAATACAGTGTCCCCCCAATGTAACACACTGCCCCATCCCACCACTCTAATACACTTCCTCCCCTTTCACCACTTTAATACACTGCCCCTTCACCTAATTTAGTGCACTGCTCCCCCCCCCTTCCCCAAATTAATACACTTCCCTCCCTCAAATTGATACACTGCCCCCTCCCTAATTTAACACACCAATCCCCTACCTTAAGTCCTTACTTCCAGTCCTGCTCCTCTGGCACTGCGAGCAGGAGGGAAGGGGAGTGGCTGGCCTGCTCTGCACTCTTGCAGCCGCGGGAGCACGCGATCGGTCATGGGAGAAAAGACAGGAATCAGTTGCAGCCACAGAACAAAGCGGCCACAGGGCAGGTGTTCCGCAAAGATAATTATTGTGGGACGTGCAGGCTGCGAATTTGACATGCTTGCTGTAAGGCATTCCGATCCTACTTACTGGTGGGAAAGGAGAATAAACATAACTTTTAATATCATGATACAATTAACTTTCTATTTGTTAGCAATTTTGGTAGTGCCACATATAGAATAAATCCTATTATATTAAAATGCCAGTATGACATTTTTGGTCAGCAAGTATAAATATCAGTAGATATTGGTGCGGTGTAAGTGACAAGGACCTACACCTATAAGTGGAGCGCTCAAACACAGATAAATCTTACCAAAACGTAGTCTCATTCAATGGTAAAATATGCGGTACATGTCAAAGTAAAATACAGAAAATACAATATAGTGTAGATGGTACTGAAAAATGGCTTCACAGTGATTATAATGATATCGTGCTGAATATTACACTCACATTTCAAGGAGCCTGTATATAGAAAACACTGGCTCCGTATCAAGGCTTGTGTGCTGTTATGGTAGCACCACCCTCCTACTTCGGCTTGAAGAATTTCTCAGGAACACGAAAAAAAGGGAAGAAAGCAGACCAATGTGTAGACTTATGGTGATAAATGACACAGGTATGTGTTCAATAAATGGGGTGCTCACCTGGTCCTGAGCCTACGAATCCCGGCTCTAGGTGTGTAGGTTTTGTGCCAATTTGAATGGGGATGGCACTTCCCCTGTGAGGATTCCTTGGAGGCTCCAAAAAGGACTTGGATGAGGTTTTGAATGAAAATGGTGAATTTATTGGTTTAAAATAAACATAAAAACAAAGATGATAAAAGTCCTCAAATAAAAGTCCTTTAAAAATGGCCAATACGCGTTTCACTCTCAAATAGAGCTTCTTCAGTCAGCTGGGTCCTCACAGGGGAAGTGCCATCCCCATTCAAATTGGCACAAAACCTACACACCTAGAGCCGGGATTCGTAGGCTCAGGACCAGGTGAGCACCCCATTTATTGAACACATACCTGTGTCATTTATCACCATAAGTCTACACATTGGTCTGCTTTCTTCCCTTTTTTTCGTGTTCCTGAGAAATTCTTCAAGCCGAAGTAGGAGGGTGGTGCTACCATAACAGCACACAAGCCTTGATACGGAGCCAGTGTTTTCTATATACAGGCTCCTTGAAATGTGAGTGTAATATTCAGCACGATATCATAATAATCACTGTGAAGCCATTTTTCAGTACCATCTACACTATATTGTATTTTCTGTATTTTACTTTGACATGTACCGCATATTTTACCATTGAATGAGACTACGTTTTGGTAAGATTTATCTGTGTTTGAGCGCTCCACTTATAGGTGTAGGTCCTTGTCACTTACACCGCACCAATATCTAGTAAATTTATTCAGTGGAATAGAGGATATTTCCACACCAGTGTATTGAGCTGCCTGTAAATCACTTTCTGACTTTTTTGAGCACTTTTGTTATACACACTCCTCTGTAAAAAGAGGCAACCTTTGATTGGTATTCATAGAAGTATAAATATCAATATGGTATGGAATATTTCATATATGAAGTAAAACTATGAAAGTGGTTGGGATTGACTCAAACTTTTGTAATGGCCATAGATACTCCATAACCCAGCGAGTCTACAGCTGTATAATTTTTTTCAGACTTTCTATTTTCCATGTTCTTTTTGCCTAAGTTTTTTTTTATTTATTAAACAAGTGATTTCTTCTGAGTTCAGAACCAACATGCAAAATTTAGGTTAAACTATTAGAGTTCAAGAAAATCTCAAGGTTAGCTTGGTTTTTCTGATTTGGCCTACATTTTGCTAGTCTGTTCTGAGCTTAGAAGAGTTAAATTATTATTGAATAGGTCCGCGTGAGTACTGCGTCTCTGGACTTAGCAATGAAGACAAAATTATTATACTTTCAAAAAAGTTTTTCTCTATGTTTAGGAGGACTAGACAGGAGAGACGAGTGCCTAATATGCATTATGGTGAAACTGACCATTCTCCTGAAAGGTACTTAATGTCCATCGTAGAAATAGTTAAAGGGACATTATCCCCCAACCTTCTTATCGTCTGCCTTGCTTTAGGGCAGTGTTGCAAAGGCCACTTTACATAGAGCATTATAAGAGGTGGCTGAATGCATTTACCATATTTGGATAGCCACAAATCAGCCACCGCATCCTTAGCATTTAATCAAAATCCACAACTTTTTGTCAGATTTTACATTTTTAGGAAAATACATTTTTGACAGCATTTGTTTTAAAAGAAGTATGTGTATAACAGTATGCAATGGTGGCCTTTATTTACACTTCTAAAGCAAGTCATGGTAAATGTATTAACATGCTTTATTCATTTACCATATACTTTAATCAGGTGATAATCTTCCTTTAAATTTGCTTTGAGTGCATTTTGTATTGCAGGCTATGTAGAATCCCATTGCCTATTATCCCTTTGTAGTTTTCCTTTTCCACGCAGTGTAAATAATGGCTTGGCCAATTTAATTAAGATGTTACCTTATCATACCAATTATATAGGGTTTCCTAAAGATGGGCTAGAGTGCAAGGTGCTTCTTAAAACTCATTGATTTGTTCACGTTTGTAATACATGGATCAGCGTTAGGTAGATTGAACCATCTCCACTTAATGGGATATTCTAGTACTCATAATTTGTAATTGAAATACAATATTTTATCTGTAAGAGCTCAGCTCTTTCCAGGAAACCTCAACTGAAAATTGTCAGTTTAATTCTTTAATATTTTACCTAATTTCCAATAGTAACGGAAATTGGGGAGAGGTAACATAAAATGTTTATACCTCAAATTAATATTTTATTTCATGGTTTTCTCCTGAAAATTTTTTTTCAAATTCACCCCTTTCAACCCAATAATACTGGCAACTTTTAATATGTCTGGGCATCTGAACAGGTTGCAAGTCCTAAAGCAGATAGGTTGCAAGTGTTAAACGAGATCGTTCCCATCATATTTTTTATAAAGCATATTTGCAGAATAACATTCACTTAGCTAGGTTCACAGCAACTGGTTAAGTAGGGGTTTAGAACCTTGCATGAAGTCTTACAATCTAGAAAGGAAAGAAATAGGTAGAACAGCAAAGGTGGTAGAATATTGGGATCCAGCTGCTCACACTGAATTCCTTCCAACAGTCTCACTTTTTGTAGCAGGAATGTTATGTCTTCCCTCTTAAGTTCTCTGATGTGCACCATCCGGGGATAATGGAGAATTGTCCCTGGGCAGCACAGCCCAAGCACATTATTAGACATGCTTGTGCTTGAATAGCTCCCCATACATGGTCCTGTCGGTAAGACAATGCCACCCTAGGTCCACTCACTGTCCCGATATTGGGAAGTATGACATTGTGATAGGTTAGATCATGGAAGGGAGGGAAACATCTGTAATCTACCTGATGGCAACTTCATTTTAAAGTTTAGAATGACCAAAACTTCAAGAAAAGCTCTCAGCCAGTACAAATGCCTGTGAAGCTATTAATCACATTCAGACACGCAATATAATCAAATGGATTCAGCCACCATTAGTTTCAATGTGTCCCCAAACACTTGTAGCACATCGGATGGTGTTACCATGATCATTTATGTTCCTTGTTGAATGCTTATGTATCGTGTGTTGTTTCTTCAGGGTTTGCAGTTGTATCCAAGGATAGGTCTGTTATATCTGCGAGCAGAACAGCATTCTTCTTACCATAGCAAAATTAATTTCAGACATGGACTTTAATTTGAAGCCAAAAGAGAAAAGAGGGTTGCACTCATTCATAAAAATCACAGGGTGCTAACTGAGTATGGGTCAGCATAACCCATAGAACATATGTCTCAGAAACAAATCTCAGGCACTCACTGTGATACGTTAAGCAGCTAATGGATCGACCTTGTCACGCTAACACCACATCAAAAAGTGAACATATCTATACACACATACTCAATTAATGTGAAATTACAAAATTCATTAAAACTCACCGTGATGACCTGGGTACAGGTCGATCCATTAAAGCTGCTTAACGGATCACAGTGACTGCCTGAGATTTTCTAAATGGACTTTAATATGTTGACTTTCACATATTAAAATATGATGTTGTCTCCCTATGAATTATTCTCGTGTACCAGTGGTGGTTTAATAAGGATCTCCAGTTATTTAGATAACCCCCACCATAGAGCTTCATCAGCCACTTGCTATGCTTTGGGTTTTGGATGCATTGTTTAGTCACAATCGGTGAAATTGCAGTGACTGAGGTCTTCATTTACCCCTAAAAGACTTTTATATATATATATATATGAGAATAAATAATTAACAGTATGTATTTCAATATAAAAAGAAGTAAGAAGCACAGCGCCATCTCCTATTGCTACAGAAATCATAAAATCCATTCAAATTACAACTACAGAGGCCCTACACAATGCAATGGATTTAGAATGCTAATTAACTGGATGTCTCTATTTGATTACTCTAATTACGATAGACTTAAGATTGTTCTTGGCTTGCTGTGATTTACTTTGTAACACTTTTTGTTTTATTTTGACTGCTTTGCAAAGGTTGTACAATGGTGCAAGTGCATGGGCTGATCATGTAGCCAATGGGCCAGCAGAGACCCATGGGTAAGTAAAGAGTAGTTTTAAAACAGTTGTGTTAAACTAATGACTTACAATGTTTTATGGGCCCATAACTAGCTAGGTGCTAGGAAAACCGCCCGTGTTTCTGAGTCGGAAGACTTTGGGCCAAAGTAACACATCGGGAGACCTTGAGTTAGCCAGTTGCTCTGGACTTTGACTTCATGGTTCTTGAAAAATGTATAGATGGTGAATTCCTCTTTATTGGCTAGCTTATCAAAGATGATTCACTGTGGGATGACTTACAACTAATGGCGTAATTTTCCACTGGGTATGTCATATTTATTTCTCATTTCCTTTATGGCTGAGTTAATTCCTCTTTCAAAAAAACAACAACCATGAGATGTATATGAAAGAATATCTAGAGAGAGCTCAATTAGTTATGATAAAACAGCAGATTCACACATAGAATGATGACCATAAAACGGATATATACATTAACTGTGGCTTTTTATTTTTTATGTATGTATGGTTTGCAAAAATAATGCAAGGATATTAAGTATGAGAGATTGCAAGATGTTGATTGTCTTGCAATCTTTCAGACATTGAAGAATTAGAATAGATAAGCAAATATTTTGTTACATGCTGTAGATGGTAAACTAAAAAAAGAAAAAAAAAATCAATTAGCCTACTGATATATTTGGAAATTAGCTAGATATCTGCTGGCGGTGCGGGAATGTAGCATCCTATAAATGCAGAACAATATAAAATGAATTTAGCAAAGCTCCAACTCTTCATCCTAACTGCAAAATTAAAAAATAATCTCTAAATTCAAATAAGGTCGGGGTATAGTTTTAGAGTTTGTGGTAGTCTTATGGGAACTTATGGTTAGAGTCAATAGGTGTTTATGTTTGGGATCAGGGCTTAAAGGAACACTCTATTGCTAGATATGCAAATGTGCATTTCTAACGTTATGTTAGTATGACATGCTAGAACAGAGTAGCCAATAACTTTGACTTCCATCTCATCCATGGGGTGTAAAATATATTTTTATTTTCGTCAGCTTTTTTTTTTCTTTAATTGTCTTTGTTGTACCATTCTTTCAAGTCATGTTTTTAATGACCCCCCTGAGAAAACCGAGAGTCTCCCTCTCCCTTGCCAGCACATGATCTCCCCTCCGGTCTGCAGGCACCGTGCTGGCAGCCGGTAGGGGAGTGAGAGAGGATTCGGGAGCTCAGCATGCAGCTCCCCCGGGTCCTTCTCTCGCGAGCATGGAGCGTAGCCGTGGTTACCACAGCAACGGTCCGGATCTCATGAGAGTGAACTCTAGCCCTGAAACTATGGGCTAGAGTTCACTCTCACCGCTGGGACCACCAGGGATTCCCCACGGACCACCAGGGATCGAGAAGTGTCCCCCCCTCTTTGAGGTTAGAAGGGAGGGGGGACATAATGCATATTTGTTTTAATGACATTTAAAAAAAAAAAAAAGACATATAATGAAAAAGCACCCCTACCATTCTTATCACACACCCTACACACACACATTGCCTCCCCACACACATATACAAATTGCCCCATACACACACTGCCCCCACACACATACTAAGTGCCCCATACACACACTGCCGCAACACACACATACTGCCCCCATAAACACACATTACCACCTTACACACACTGCCCCATACACACACACTGCCCTCCATACACACACACTGCACCACATACACACACATTGCCCCCCACATACACACATTGCCCCCCACACACACACACTGCCCCCATACACACACTGCCCCCACACACACACACTGCCCCAATACCCACACTGACCCCCATACACACACTGCCCCCATACACACTGCTCCCATACACATACAGCCCCCATACACACACTGCCCCATACACACGCATTGCCCCACATTCACACATACACTGAAATCCTCACACACACTCACACTGCAACTGTCACACACACATACTGACCCACACAATACTGCTCCCAACACACACACACTGCACCCCTGGCATACACTGCCACCCGCACTCACACACTGCAACCTTCACACACACACACACACACACACACACACTGCTCACACACTGAGCTGTAGTGGTTATTGTGTCTGGATTATTTCTTTAAATAATCTACAAGAGCCCCTCTCGAGATCAGGCTCTGGATCCGCCACTGCACTTTATGTATAATACTTGCAGCTACTTCGTGTAGTATTACCTTACCCATACTACACCACACTTTTTGTGTGTACTTTTACTAGGATTTCCACTTTTTACTTTACAAAAACAAGCATAAGCAAAATTGTGTAAAATAATTGGTGTTTATTTTTCTTATGTCCCACTTAAAATAGACTAGTTCTAAAGACAGCTCTGTCACCATATGGGATCTTGCAAAGACCCCAGGTGGTGACTTCTCCACTTGTATTCTGATGGCCTGGGGGTGAAGGAGAAGATAGCTTTTACATACCCAAACCTGTCCCTCTCGGTGTCACTATCTTCTTCCTTGAGGTCCTCTTCAGGTCCTGGAACTTTGTCTGCCAAGAGCCAATATCAGCGCTGTACTTCCTCAAGAGTAAAACACGAATGCCTATCATGCTAAACTGCAATAACCCCTTTTTGTCGAGCTTTGTCAAGCATAGGAAAAATACATGAGACAAAGTAGTCCTTACTTTATCTTAGATATCTTTTGACTGGGTTGGAATTTCAGTGAATTTCCAACACAGTCTCTATATGAGCATTTAATAAAGATTTAAGTTTCTTTTTTTTCCGGGAGTTGAGTTGACAGGGCTTTAACTTTGGTAATAAGCAAACTGTGTGTCAAAGTGTTTATTTATTTATTTTCATGACATGGACATAGGAATATTTCGGTAAATTCTTTTTCAGAACTATACCATGCTCAGTAGAGTCACTAGAGTCACAGGCTAGTTTGTATCAGTTCAGAGAGACTTTAATTCAGAACTATTTCAGGCCAGTTTCAGGCCAGTTTGGAGATTGCTTCATTCACTAAAAATTGCTTAAATTCAGGCAACTGCATTTGAATGTAAGTCTCTGAATTGTTTTTGGACGATTTCCCTCCAGATTTCTACTGTGAATTATAAGTCTCTGTATGTAATGCCCACATATGGTAAGTACAGTTGTCTTGCAACATACAGATGAACCAGATATGTGTCCAGTATAAAAAAAAAAAAAGCGTGTTCTAATTTAATTGGTAAAAAGCATTGTGATTTTGGACTTCGTATATATGTATATATATAAAAAAAATCACTTTGGACTATATATATATTCCAAAATGATTTTGTAATGTTGCTTTATTGTCTATGTTTCCACATAAATGGTTATTCACAAATGTGAAACTGAAGGAATGGGAAATTTAGGCCAAAATTGGCCAGTTTGAACTAAACTGGAGAATTTCTTGAAGTCCACTGTTTTGGCCTTAAATTTCCAGTTAATTTGTCAATTCCTGACAATTCACATTTTATTGAATAATCTTGTAATTAACCCTGTGAATACCTATTAACAAGCCGTGCTCCTACATTTCTGCTATAACTGCCTTTGAGACAGACAGTACCACATAATGATGACCTTTTCATGTCACTCATTCCATACATTACCTTCAGTTCCACCACAGCAGACCTTCCTTTCTGAACCATGTATCACCTCTCACCACGTTCCCCTTTCTTTCCTCTTTCTGTCTTCTGTTCTGTTTTTTTTGTTTGTTTGTTTGTTTGTTTTTCTATTTGCTTTTTAAGAATACCACTAATGGAATACCATTTTGGAATTACAATATTTTGTAGAATAATATGTATCTCTATATATTTGACCATTTAATTCTCAGTTTTAAGGTACATTAATACTTCATTTGCATTTGATTTTTTTTTATTATTATGTCCTCTCTGGCAACTTATATTTCC
Organism: Pelobates fuscus; assembly: GCF_036172605.1. NCBI lineage: Eukaryota > Metazoa > Chordata > Amphibia > Anura > Pelobatidae > Pelobates > Pelobates fuscus. Next base: position 50,275,540 of record NC_086320.1, read on the forward strand.
CTAGTAATTATTATCCCAAAATGTGGATAATGCAGGAGCTTCCCTGTTTGACATACCTATGGAACCTTTAACCCCTTAAGGACCAAACTTCTGGAATAAAAGGGAATCATGACATGTCACACATGTCATGTGTCCTTAAGGGGTTAAAGAGAGTTAGAAAGGAAAGGAGAAATGTTCTCAAGGCATTATGTCATTTCAACTAATATCAAACAATACTCTGCAACTAGTAAATGTTAAAGTAGAACAATCTCCTATAAAATCTAAAATCCTGTTTATTAATCAGTAGATCAATAAATCCCATCTATGTGAGATTTAATTGTTTGTTTGTTTTTTATAATCATTTTTAAAGGATCACTATAGTGTCAGGAAAACAAAGCTTACCTTATTCCAGTGCTGGGCTCCCTCGGTGCTGGTGACCTCTCATCCCCGTCCAACGTCAGTATCTCTGAAACTGCTATGTTTACATCTGAAGGGTTAAAACCTGAGGGACCTGGCACCCAGACCACTTCATTGAGCTGAAGTGGTCTGGGTGACTATAGTGTCCCTTTAAGTAACATATAAAACTAAATGTAGTTTTCCCACCCAAGTTTTAAGGCCCAGTTATGGAAAATGTTTTTAAATTCTTAAACGTATGAAATAAGAAGTCCTTCACAAAGGGCAGATTGGGAGTGTGTGACAATTTTTATCTACTTAGTACAATATATAGTATTGATTGAATCTATGATTGAAGTTACTGAAAAATCTTAAAACACCATTAAATAATGTTGACTTAAAGGAACACTATAGTCACCTAAATTACTTTAGCTAAATAAAGCCGTTTTAGTGTATAGATCATTCCCCTGCAATTTCACTGCTCAATTCACTGTCATTTAGGAGTTAAATCACTTTGTTTATGCAGCCCTAGCCACACCTCCCCTGGCTATGATTGACAGAGCCTGCATGAAAAAAAAATTGTTTCACTTTCAAACAGATGTAATTTACCTTAAATAATTGTATCTCAATCTCTAAATTGAACTTTAATCACATACAGGAGGCTCTTGCAGGGTCTAGCAAGATATTAACATAGCAGGGGATAAGAAAATCTTAATTAAACAAAACTTGCAATAAAGAAAGCCTAAATAGGGCTCTCTTTACAGGAAGTGTTTATGGAAGGCTGTGCAAGTCACATGCATGGAGGTGTGACTAGGGTTCATAAACAAAGGGATTTAACTCCTAAATGGCAGAGGATTGAGCAGTGAGGCTGCAGGGGCATGTTCTATACACCAAAACTGCTTCATTAAGCTAAAGTTGTTCAGGTGACTATAGTGTCCCTTTAACTTTTAGTGCCCTGTTGAATAGTGTGACTTATTTTAAATGTAACAGCAGATTCATTTTTTTTATTGAAAATTGCACCTGAACTGAAACATAGACACATAGAAACATAGAATGTGACGGCAGATAAGAACCATTCGGCCCATCTAGTCTGCCCAATTTTCTAAATACTCTCATTAGTCCCTGGCCTTATCTTATAGTTAGGATAGGCTTATGCCTATCCCACGCATGCTTGAACTCCTTTAATGTGTTAACCTGAACCACTTCAGCTAGAAGGCTATTCCATGCATCCACTACCCTCTCAGTAAAGTAATACTTCCTGGGCAGCTTGGAAACCTAACTGGTTTCTTGGTGGTCCTCAGCACTCATCGATCGAAGTTGAGTTGTACTGGAGCTGTAACACAGAAAAGGCAAAACTCTATTCTCAATAACTTACGTTTCAGATTATGTGTTTTAACCGCTAATATATTTCTTATACACTTTCTTATACCTTGCATTTTTCAGAATTTAGTACATATAAGTTGAGTTTTATTTATATGTAGTTATTATTAAATCTACAAGGTAAGATTTGGCAAAATGCAGTTGGGTTCTCAATGGGGTGGGGATATCTCTATTCCCTGGAAACCCATTATCTTCTGGTGGTCTTCTGGAGATCTGTATCTCTGACAGCATAGATCTCTCAAACTTGATCCCCCTTTAATTTGTGCTAATATAGAGTGTGGGCAGCTAGAATCTCTTGTTTATACCCAAGCATCTTCACAGTGTGCTTTAACAAGTATAGATTGCCTGATCATTTGTTTTAGACCAACAGAATTTAATTCTGAATCACATCCCTTAATGAAATGTGTGTAAGAATAAATCTGAAGATATAAATGTAGAGGTTTGCGTACATGCAATATTTTAATATGTGTGATCAATTGCTCCCAATAAGTTTCACTTTGAAAAATAATCATGATGGCAAACACAATGTAAATATTCCTTGTATTCTTTAATTCATGGTATAGTACATTGGGTAACAACACTTTGTGTAATGTATTTGCATTTTTAGAGCAATGTTTAAAAAAGAAAAGGAGTTTTAGTCACAGAAGAGAGAAAAAGGTTCAGGCACCATCAAGGTTTAGATAGGCAAATTTATTCCAAAAGCAACGTTTCCACCAAACTGGTCTTTTTCAAGGTAAAAAAGCTGGACGAAAGACCAGTTTGGTTAAAACGTTGCTGCTGGACATGTTAGTTCCAATAAATGAGCCTATCTAAGCCTTGGTAGTGCCTGGACCTTTGTATTTCTTCAGTGACTACAAACCACCTCTTGGGTTTTGGTGCTGACCCCAGATTCGGTTGCACCCAGGACTTTATCGATTAAAGAGTGCAGTTCCTTATTTGACTTTTCAAATGTAATTTTAATGAAATGAAGAAAATGTTGAAGTATATGTTGTGACATCTAAGTTCAATAGTAATGTATGTATGACTTAAAATGGGTTATCATCTCCTATTTTGTTATTTTTCACTTATTTTGAATGTATTAAATAACAACTGACCTTTTTCTGGAATGATAACTTTGGTTGCTGGACCAACTAAAGCAAAAAAATTAAAATAAAAAAATGAAAAATCTCTCCTTCCCAAAAACTCACGGCAGAAGTTGAACTGAGCGACTTTTTGACTAACATTACAGGAATTGTGAATCGGCAGATAGACAGCCATATCAAAGATCCAGGTCAACAGAGCAACGGCCTGTTCTTGAGCGGACCAGCACCCGCTCCCGATCCACTGAGCGGCCAGACTCAAACCTCATGAGATCGATGCCTTCATTAATGACGGGAAGATCTGCCCCTCCTTCACCTGCCCTATCGAGGTGAAAACTGACAAATCGTCCAGCCTAGTCTTGCCCGCTCCCCGCAGTATCACCATTTTTATTTTTCCAGTAGCTAACAAGTCTATTTTTCATTCTTGGCTGATCACGTTTTACACCAGATACTAATGTTCTGACTACCAACACACTACTTATATTCTCTCATGGATATAATGGTGTGGATGTCATTGTGCGTTGTTTACTAACAATATTTAACAACATTTGTTTTGTGATTTTGCCATCGTTCAGGAAACCTGGTTCTAACTCATAATTTACACACCATGGTGATCACGTCTTCTCTTACAGAATGAGAAATCGTTTTGTCCTCATCAGACATTGTCTATTAAATAATCTTCACATACCATCATAATATGGTTCATGTTTAAAATGGAAGTTTTTTCACATGTAGATATTAATAAGTCCAGAAATTTGTATCTTATATCAAGAAAGCATTTGGTGCAGTTTGGAGAGCAATTCTTGACACTTGTTGTTCCGCTAATCCAGTCTGTACAATATGTTTTTTTATATAAAAAAAAGATATATTTTCAGCACTTATTAACCTATTATAAATCACTAGAGTGTGTATAAACATAAAAGTAATCTGGGAAATTACGACAAATATATGTATATAGTTATATATAGTATTTAAAACAAATTATCCATGGCAGGTGATACTTTAAAGATAATGTATTATGTTAAATGAGATATCATTTCCATGATACTCGCATTTTGAAAGCAAAAAGTCTCATGATTGAAAATCTAGCTCAGAATGAGATAGTAGTTTTTTTGGCTTAATTTCTAGTTTAATTTGTAACAATTTGATTGAATATTTAGACAGTACCCCATGTAAGGAAGTAGAAGATGGAATGTAATTGTAGTAGCTGAATGCACAGGAACAAGTTATTGAGCCGTCTCATTTTCTTCCCATGTAGCGATAGTCTATGTTGCAATCACATGTCCATCCTACCTGGATAGGCAACACTCTCCCAGAAAATCGTTGATATCCCTCTTCTTCTTAACTCTGCTCCTCCTTCTATAATCTGCAAGTCATGGAATAGCTGAGCAGAGAGAAAATAAAATAAAATGAAAACAAAGTAGGACAGCTGAAGCATAGCCAAAGCAGCCATCACTCAAGGAAAAACAAACAAACAAAAAACTAATTTGGATTAATAGAGGAGAATAATCTTTTATTTCCACAAGTCATTGCTTCATGGACTGAAAACACATTAGACAAAATAATATTGATTTGAATTTGAATTGCAGCCAGATCAGAGTTTTAACTTATTATTAAGTATATTCTGGGTCACAACATAAATTTAAAATGATCAGTATTTATTTTCCTGAAAGGAACACTGTAAGCACAGTTTTATGCCACTACTCCAAACACTCCGGGTATGAGAGTCGGGAATTTTACTTCCCGGCTCTCATACCGTAACATCCCGTGATGTCACGCATGTGTGCACAGTGCCGTCATGGTCGGCCTTAGAGAATATTTGTATTCAATGATTCTCGATGGCAGGAGGCATACCACCAGGATGACGTTACTGGAGGAGCAGGAGACAGGAGGAGACTCAGCACTGGAGAAAAGGGGAGTATTTGATTTTATTTAAAAAAATAAAAAAAATGTTTAATGCTTGTGGGTGTCATAAAATAATCAATCACATCAGGACTATAGCATTAGGAATACATGTATTTCAATGTTCCTTTACATAATATGACATTACATGTAGGGTAGTTAATGGGAAGCAGTGTTTAGGATTATTTCCCCTATATTTTAGAAAGGCCATCCATATACTTATTAAATTACCATGAAACATTCAAACTGTCTGTCTGCAAAACCTGGTGATCTCATGGCATTAGTAAGTTCAAAGAGTTTTTATTTTTTTTCGTCTCCACAAACACAGGTGTCTGTCAAAAGAAATGCTGATCTTCAGTAAATCTTCTTATGCTTAGCTAAACATCACGTAGAATAGGCAGAGACATGTGCAGTGAAATGCTAAATATCAGAAGAGTGGATTCTAATATATGACTAAGTGTTATTAATCTGACAAGTCTATCTCATCCCTTTTCTGACATATTAAGCACATTCATTCACTCCAGCAGACAATTAAACCCAATTATTTGTACAGAGGAAGTGAAATCTCAGAACAAAAATGAGGCTTCCGTGCCTGTGGGTACCAATTTCCTGAAGAATCCACTTCCCCTGAATGGATACTATGTTTCTTTATTTAGGTCCAAGTAGATGTGGCAATCAGTTGACTTTGTTTATGTGAAGCATGCATCACTTTCAGATTTATAAATGATCTATTCCTGGACATTTTAATTTGAGCACCTTCCAGAAAGTCTAAAATCGTACTGCCTCTATAGCAATAGTCTGTTTCTATTTCTCCTAGTGTAGTATAGAATTTAAATCTCAGAACAAAGATTTTGTAGACTTGTCGGATTAACAAACATTGTTATATGGCCACTAAAATAACCAACTTAAAGGGACACTATAGTCACCAGAACAACTTCAATTTATTGTATTTGTTCTGATGAGTATAAGAATTTCCCTTCAGGCTTTTTGCTGTAAACACTGTCTTTTCAGAGAAAATGCAGTGTTTACATTACAGCCTAGTGATAATTCCACTGGCCACTCCTCAGATGGCTACCACAGGTGCTTCCTGGGGAAGTGCTGCACTCTGTGCATTACTGACATTCAGTGTTTCCACCCTCTGCCTGGAGACACTGAACTTTCCTCATAGAGATGCATTGATTCAAAACATCTCTACGAGGAGATGCTGATTGTCCAGGGCTGTGTTTGGCTCTGCCCCTAATCTGCCTCCTTGACAGTCTCAGCCAATCCTATGGGAAAGCATTGTGATTGGCTCAGAACAACAATTCTGATGATGCCAGCCAAGCAAGCAGATTAGGGGCAGAGCGAGCAGCTGCAGACTTGAACAAAAGTAAGATTTTACTATATTTAGGAGGGAAAGGGGGAGCAGGGGGGGCTATATGGTGGTTTTAACACTATAGCATCAGGAATACGTTTGTATTTCTGACCCTATAGTGTTCCTTTAACTAGTAACAAAAAAAACATATAATTTACCAGTAGGCATACATCATTAGTTTTTTGTTTTTTTTTTATTTATTTTTTTTATCAATATGTGCTAATTCAAAATTGAGTCTGCCTATGTCAAATGAAGAATGTATTTGGACCCCAAAAAGTTAGCAATATACAGATCTATTTAATTAATAAAACGTTAGGTAGCAGTGAAGGATATAAATAAATAGTAAAAATGTAGGTGGCTGTGTAAGATATAGTATAATCCTTATCCTACTAGTAAACAAGCCATATTTTGATAATAACATGATAAAATAAAGGTGTTTTCTCTCTTTTCAATCTAAGGGGAAAGCCTTGAAGTTTAGTGCTCTGAATTAATTTTGTTAATCTACATAATTCAAGGGGTTATTTTAAGTACTGAGAAATATATACACCCATATATATAATTATATATATGTATATTTTTTTTATCCCAGCTTAAACGTGGATACAATAAAAGTAATATACTTTACGTGATTTATAATGGTTACACTGTGTCACGGCTGTACTCACCATTTTAATGCAATTTTATTACTTTATTTCCATCTTGTTCCATAACAGCTTTTATTCTGTATTTCTAAATGTTACTATGTCTGATTGATCTTTAATGTCTCTATATAATATTATTATACCGCTTGTAATGTTAACACTGTTGGAATTGTTGTTTTCTTTTCTCGTGATTTGTAATCATTTAAAAGTTATAAAAGATTTTGTTTTGTTATTTTTTTTTTAAAGAAATTACAATACAGTATTTTTTTTTAAATTCAGCTATTTACGATTATAGTCACAGAATGTGAGATATTTTAAAGTGAAAATTATATTTAATTCTATGAATTCAGCGTGTCTGTTTTATCTACTTTGCGCATTTCACTTCCAATTAAAAAAAAACGTGTTTAGCATCAAAATAACACTAATGAAATACGTGTATATAGATGTGTTTCTGTTTCATTTTAAATTACTAGACCCCTCTTCTTTATATATATATATATATATATTTTATACTTTATATATTATATATATATTATTTTTTAAACCAAGAGCCAGGAAACAAAAGCAACTAAACTCACCTTTATTCTAACGCTAACACAGTCTCCTCAATGCAGTCAGGTTCTCCTCCGGTAAAGTCATTAAGCTTTTTTGTCCATTCAGGTGTTTCTCATGGAGAAACATTAGTGACATCATATGTGTGCCAATCATATTCATCTGCCAATCTAATGCTTCTCTGGGGAAGCATTGAATCCAGTGGCACACATGTCCAGCATTTGGTGTCACCATGCTTTTCATGCTGATGATTGACATCAAATAGATCAAATACCTGAGTAGGGGCTGTCTGACAGCAGTTAGAGACCTTACATTACACAATGTAAATAGTGCTGTTTCCGGAGAAATGTCTTCATTTGCAAGGCTTCAGTGGCAGCATCTATGCTTCAAGATCACTAAGATACCTGCATTTTTCCATTTATTTTTTTAAACTTGAATAACCTAAATTCAGGAGTAATATGCATTCAGCTTTCTCTGCTGTTCTATTTCTACTCATGTCTTCCTTCAAACTTGACCTGAAAATGTCCTATCACTTAAATCAATGGTACCATTTTAGACTGCCCTTCTTCCTTGAGCCCACAAGATCAGTGTCAGGTGTATTCACTTTAAATTTGGATATTACCATTCCCCCTTTTATACGTAGACATTTCTGAAACAGAGGTTGACTGCTACCCATGCATTTCACTCACATAAGCTTCATCAGGGCGTTAGGACATAAAGATCATTGTAGTTCCACCGTTTCTCTTATATTTAAATGAAAACGTTTGATAATTATAATAAAGCCTGCATTATTTTCTAGATTTACTTGCCTCCATGAGTACACTTTACAAAATGATGCCAGATAATTGGAAATATCTAACATTCTGTGAACATATGGAAAGGTGTAAAATACACATTTGTAAATAGGAAAACTGGTTTTACATCAAAAGAACAAATACAGCAATAATAGTATGGTTTGACTCTTATTGTGTTTCTGTATTGAAATAAATTAATTTATTTTGCACTTACGATTTTAGAAGTACGGGTGGAAGTTAAAATTACAGAATGTTCTTAGGCCCTTTCAGTGCTGGAGGGAATGCATGATACAATGTGTTGGGATGTCCCTAGATCGCTTAGATAGGTATTTTGTGTCCAGCTCATATTCTAACTGCTCTACTTTATTAAACATGTGTTTTGTAGGGCACATCCTCGTACTGGCTCTGTTCAAACAAGTCCCTCAGGCACACCATTAGCGGGTCGTCGGGGTCGACAGCTACCGCAGCTTCCTCCAAAGGGAACACTGGACAGAAGTAAGTGCAGGTCTTCAGGTAACTATAAGAAACCCATGCTGTTTAGTAATCTAGAAGTGTTAATCACTAACGTGAGATTTGTCAGAAATCCAAAGTGAATTTCACATTTAAAGCCGGAGTAGCCTAACTCAAAGCATAGCTGATGGAGAACCCTGCCAGATTGACTATTTTGATTTTAAATTTCAAATTTACTTTGAATTCCTGACAATCCTTAGCGAATAACCTTGTTAGGCCTTTTGGTCCTTTCCATTGAATACCAACGGTTTACTTTTTAATTGATGTTGGTGATTAAACTACAACTCCCATGATGCTTTGCTAGCTGGAGAGTTACCTGCTGGCTAACAGTGGTCTAGTGTATTTACAATATACAGTGTAGATTTAAGAATTTTAGATTTGTTTTTGATAAGCAATATTCTAGATTTTTGTTTTTTCGTGGATAAGGCAGAATTTTAGTGCTGTTTTGAGGACTGTTTTAGTGCACTGTGTTAGAATAATTTATTGGGACTGTTTGTGGCCTTCCAGTACTGGCTAAGCTTGGGACCTCAGATGTTTGTGAGCTATATTGCTCTTAGGGCTTGCAGTGCATTAAGGGACATTCTCTAACATCTATACTGCTAGATAAAGACTCTGGAAAGTTCTGTGGAAAAGACTGTTTTAGACATTGACTTGCAATTAGTAGGCTACTACAGGTGTTGACTGTGTAAGAACTAATGAAACAAGCAGGACAAGGTATCAAAACCAGTTACACCAGTAATTTCATGAATGTAAGCCCAAGTTCAACAACACCTGTAGGCCTTTTTATTAAATGATTTGTGGTGACTTTATAGGGAATTTGCTAATTTACCTCTGAACACCTGACTTGAAAGAAAAACCCCAGTGCTGTGTGTTCAGAAGTTTTTCCAAATTTACCTTTTTGGCCTAAATTTTGGATGTCGGTTGACATTCACTTGTTAGTGTTTGAAATTGTTAGCGTCATCCCCAGAGCTGTGTGTTTGAATTTTCTTTTTTCCAAATTGACTTTTCTGGCCTATCTTTTAGATGTCAATTGACATCCAATAGTTTTTCATTTGTTAGTGAAATAAATTGCATTTTACATAATTACATAATAGTTACATCCATTGCAGTTTATAAAACGTGAATGGTTTTTCTAAAACAAAAATGTGAATTTCTTGTGAAGTTATGATTTGGTTATTTTTTTTGTCGGTAAAAGTTTATTGAGCAAAACGGTCAAATACATACAGTAGAGCAAATACAATGTTGTTTAAACAAACTATACATAGCAATCACATAAATAACATTATGATGTTAATAGAAGAAAATAGAAGTATTGGAGAAGAAGCCAAAGTAATAGTGTTTGACTGAGAAGCATGGAACCTCTGGGGAAGAAAAGTGTGTCCCCTGGCAGAATGTGACTGATACACTATGTGCCAGCAATTTGAGCAGTGCCCGAACCTCTTCATCGGGGAGTTTAAGCCCCTACCATTAACTGTGAGAAAGGTTACTCTGCTTTGGCAAGTGGCAAAAAAAAAAAAACAGAGGTAAGGTTAGGGGGTCAGCGGTAAGGGGGTTGGGGAAGGGAATTGCCAGACAAGGGGAATATGCTGCTACTACTGTTACTGGGATGGAGGTCATTCCCCTCTAGTAGAGGCACCAGGAGAATGGCATGTAGCCCAGTGAGGAATGTAGTATATTAGTAAGTAGGTAAAATATGGAACATCAAGGTGAGCAAACCCATCTGATCTCAAGCCCCCCATCCATGTGGGCCATATGTTGTCCCGCACCATAGTAACCGCCATTGAGGTCAGCTCACAAAGCACCATCTGCCCTCCAAACTCACCCAACCTACCACCCACCTTCCCTCAGCCAACCCACCCGCAAGCCCCCAATGGGTCCTTGATCCGCCCAAGTTATCCAACAATGTGTACATAAGAACCTTGTGAACAGGGAAACTGTTAGGAAGGGGTTAGACTATGCAGCTAGCAGTCGTCAATGTGCTCAATCGGCCATCTTCTTCCAGCGTCAAGCCATGCCAACAATTTGTTTATTTATCTTGGTTGGTAACCTATAACAATTGTCATTCTACAAAATCATTTTCTTGCTGAACTTGAATTTTTTTCTGTGGACTTAAAGCTTAATAATTAAGAAAACAGGTGTGGTGATGAACATATATTTTATATCCTAGCTTCTTCCAAACCTATTACACCATAACATAAAAAATAAAGAAAATAAATTTAGTGTATATATATATATATATATTATTATTATAAGTATGGGATTGATTGTATCTGTTAAGTTGTTTTATTGAAAAAAAAAATCATTTCACTAGACAAGAATGGTTTAAAAGCATCCTTTTGATGAATATTTTTGATAAGGATCCTAAGTTTTGTTCTTTATAAGCATCCATATCAAAGCATAGGTTGTTACCATACATCATTACAATTTGCAGAAAGTTAAACTCTCACAACATTTGAAACATGCTTGGTACTAACCAAGAAATAAACCGTGTTTATAGCATATTATATGATGTACAGCAGGTCTATCTCCTAAAGAATGTTCTGTTCCTCCAACAGCTTAAAAGCTCTATATGTTTAATTTTATACCTTGATTGCCCTACAGAACTTAAACCGATATGACAGCGTTGAATGTTGACTTACATTTAAAAACGCTTTGTGAGAATATTGTGGTAAAATATAAGTTCAACCTTTTTTTTTTTTTTTTTAAGCGAGAGGTAAAACATAAAACTCCTAAAATATGTCAAAATTTCATGAGTCTAGCTCATAAACCTGATGCCCTCTTCATCACTGGAGAATCGTACAATGCCTCGGGTGAAGTTAACTGTCAGACTGATATTGAGATTCAAGCTTTAAATGTCCTGGACAGTGTCTCCTGTGAAACGTTAAGGAATCAATTTCAAACACAAGGTTAAAGGATAAAACTTTGCTGAATTATTTCACTGGAAAACACATAGTAAGAAAAGGCTTGGTAGTTTGTATCTATATTAAGCAATTATTTAAAATAGAACAGTCACTTTTTTGTTTTTTGAACAGTCCAATAGTTAACTTCTACATGAGGGCTATTTAACACTTGAGACATTTTGGAAGGGATACCCAAGTGTGCATACTTATCTTAGATAATTCCCAGAGGTGCTTAAACATGCACAAAATATCAGGGGACAATGATGTCACCTCATCTTCAAGTACTGCAAGGCAAGTATATTTTAAAATTACCTCTTCCGTTTTCCTCACTCAGATAAACATCTCCATAGCTTTTACTGGGGTGAAGAACTGAAGAACTGTTATTTTTAGAGAAGTGACAATTTGTCTTGAATTTACACATACTACTTTAGTATTAGCAGAATATTTAGAATACATTGTGTATATAGAAATACCTTATGCCATGTATTATACCTCGATGCCATGTAGCATACCTCCCAACGTTGGCGTCCTGTGTATAGTGACGTCCGTGATGGAAGGGAGAGGAGACAGGCCAGTGACATGCTACCCTAAAGGATGGGATCCACCCAGGACAGGACAGTCTTGGGTGAATACTCACCAGGCTGCCTATTCATCAGCCAGGCCATCATACCATCAGCTGACACTGGAGGGAGCACTATATCAGTGCCCTTCCAGGATCCTAATGCTCTGAGCATCTAATGACACACTTGAGCTTTGCTTGTTTTAGATCAATTTGGGATCAAAAGTCGAGGCAGTGAGAGAGGTCACGAAAATTTGGATATTTGGGAGTCCTACAGGTAGAACCTGGACCTAGGACATACTTGAAAACGAGAGAAATCTCAATGTATCTTTCCTGGTAAAATATTTTATAAATAAATAATGAGAACACCATGGTAGAAAACACATTGAGGACATTTTAGACAGTGCTAGCAACTTAGATCTCAATTTAATATTTTTGGATAATCTTTTCAAATGGTCACAACTTGCTAGAAGTTTCAAATGATTTATCTACAAAAATTCTCATAGACATTAATGGTGACTGCTGTAAATAAATCTTTTAAAAATATAGAGTATCTATGTATAATATAGTGAATCTTTAACCGGTTGAAGAGAGACAGATCTCCTTTCTCACCATGGGCTCAATTTTAATAGTTTTGGATACTTTTTTAAAATTATTTAATTTTTTTGATACATTTTTAAAATGATTTATTATTTTGAAAACATATTTAAATATTTTAATATTTTTTGAAATATTGATTATTTTATGCATATCTTTTTTTGATATTTTAATACATATATTTTTTTTAATTTCTTAAAGTTTATAAAAAATAATAATTTGAAAAGCTTATCCAAAAATATTAAATCGATCACTTGTGAAATACATGTTCAGATGCAAAGGCTGCATGCTTCTGAAGTCGATAGATTGTCTATCAGTGAGTTGGGTACTAATAAGATCTTGGTTAATAAGATGACTTGGTTAAATCCAGAAGTGAGCATGTTATATCTGATGTTATATTGCTATCATTACCTTTGACTTGTTAACTTAATGAAAACTATACGGTGATAAATAATCAAATCAATAATGATGGCGACATTATTAGTTTTCCTCTGTAATAATAATTATTCATTTTTTAAGTTTCATTATTATTTTTAACGAGACAATGTCTGTAAAGTAACCTTTATAGCTATCTTGAAAATGTATACAGATAATAAGTCATGCGTTGCAGCATCATAGTTGGTATTTTCTTTTTAAAACATATGCAGGGACTAAAAGCAGAGACTTAGGTTAGGTAAAATAAATGGATAACCTTTACTACTAAACTTTAATATTAAATAATAATAATGGTAATATAAAATAATGCAATGCAATTACAGTACTTATATAACATGTAGAAAGCTCCTGGAAAGTGACTGGTGTAAATCATGGTTGATGTAAAAAACACATCTTCAGGCTTCACTGAGTGAACAAGGTCCCAAGATCTCCACCAAGGTGGACCGTTTGCTGCCTCAATATTTCTGAGTGTGCCACTGGCACTAATATTAAGAGGCCCTCTGTTCTCATGCCATAAAACCAGGAATACATTGTAAGGTCTGAAGGGTCTGCTCAGTTTTTCTCTGGAAAGGTTGGCAGAACATGAAGGGATGAGAGAGGGCATTTTGTTGACACATACGTACAAATTACATGATAGCTACCCCAAAGACAAGGCTTGCAGTGAAACTTCTGAAGAATCACATGCAATGTGCTTATGAAGTTGTATACCAAGCCTTCATCTAAACATTTTGGTTTGACCCTCTGTGTTTGATACCTCTTCTGCTTTCCATAGAAAATGGAGACAAGAAAAGAGAGTTTTATGAAGGTCTGTACACAACCATGTTTTTTTTTGTTGTTTTTTTTCTAATTTGCCCTTTTGGGTAACCAGACTAAAAAAACCTGACTACAATTGATGTTTAGTCATCGAATTTTGCACATACCTTTTCATGTGTATGGTTTTACTGGTCTAGGTAAAATGTAAAAAAAAACATTCATCTATACAGCCAACAGAAGGCATGAAGCCAACAGAAGGCATGAAGCCAACAGAAGGCATGAAGCCAACAGAAGGCATTGCAAAATGATGCATTGTTTTTAAATTGTGGAATGATGTGATGATCTCATAAAAGCCAATGTGCCACAGTTTAGATATGACACTTTCGAATTAGTAATTTAAGGTCCTCTGTATCGACTGTTAATTGTAGGAGTGGGTCTGTTCTGAGTCTGATCATAAGTAAGTTTTTAATAGGGTACTGTTTATAGGCTGTCTTAAGGTGGATCTGTCACTTTTGAGGGCCTTTGCATATTTTGCAAAAAAAACTCAAAGGTGATATTTCTGGTTAGGGTCTGGTGTCTGAGGGGTGAAGTGGGAGGTAGGTTTTACCTACTTGAAGTTGTGTTCCTTACAGCCACTGCCATCTGTTTGCTGTAGGTCCTTTGTTTGCCAGGAACATCATACAGCAATCACTGCTGTAGTCTTGTGTGCAAAGGCAACACTGAGATCTGCGGGGAATCCCACAAGACCACAGGCTCCATAGATAATGTCTTGCAATGTTTTTTTACAGTGGGGGTCATATTAGGTAATATTTAATATAGACCTTACACGCCGTTATGTTACCGTGGGGTAATATTTAATATAGACCTTACACACCATTATGTTACCGTGGGGTAATATTTAATACAGACCTTACACACCGTTATGTTACCATGGGGTAATATTTAATATAGACCTTACACACCGTTATGTTACCGTGGGGTAATATTTAATATAGACCTTACACACCGTTATGTTACCGTGGGGTAATATTTAATATAGACCTTACACACCGTTATGTTACCGTGGGGTAATATTTAATATAGACCTTACACACCGTTATGTTACCGTGGGGTAATATTTAATATAGACCTTACACACTGTTTTGTTACCGTGGGGTAATATTTAATATAGACCTTACACACCGTTATGTTACCGTGGGGTAATATTTAATATAGACCTTACACACCGTTATGTTACCGTGGGGTAATATTTAATACAGACCTTACACACCGTTATGTTACCGTGGGGTAATATTTCATATAGACCTTACACACCGTTATGTTACCGTGGGGTAATATTTAATATAGACCTTACACACCGTTATGTTACCGTGGGGTAATATTTAATACAGACCTTACACACCGTTATGTTACCGTAGGGTAATATTTAATATAGACCTTACACACCGTTATGTTACCGTGGGGTAATATTTAATATAGACCTTACACACCGTTTTGTTACCGTGGGGTAATATTTAATATAGACCTTCACACACCGTTATGTTACCGTGGGGTAATATTTAATATAGACCTTACACACCGTTATGTTACCGTGGGGTAATATTTAATATAGACCTTACACACCGTTTTGTTACCGTGGGGTAATACTTAATATAGACCTTACACACCGTTATGTTACCGTGGGGTAATACTTAATATAGACCTTACACACCGTTATGTTACCGTGGGGTAATATTTAATATAGACCTTACACACCGTTATGCTACCGTGGGGTAATATTTAATATAGACCTTACACACCGTTATGTTACCGTGGGGTAATATTTAATATAGACCTTACACACCGTTTTGTTACCGTGGGGTAATATTTAATATAGACCTTACAGACCGTTATGTTACCGTGGGGTAATATTTAATATAGACCTTACACACCGTTATGTTACCGTGGGGTAATATTTAATACAGACCTTACACGCCGTTATGTTACCGTGGGGTAATATTTAATATAGACCTTACACACCGTTATGATACCGTAGGGTAATATTTAACATAGACCTTACACATCGTTATGTTACCGTGGGGTAATATTTAATACAGACCTTACACACCGTTATGTTACCGTTGGGTAATATTTAATATAGACCTTACACACCGTTATTTTACCGTAGGGTAATATTTAACATAGACCTTACACATCGTTAAATACAGACCTCACATATTGTTTAACCCTTTGCCCACCATTTTATGCACAGCCTTGATTGGCTAGATGGTAAGTGGTTATCCTATGTTGTTTTGCTTTGCTGGCTGTTTTATTTTTTATTTTTTTACAAAATTTAAAAGGCAATATATTGTAATCTTTTCAATGGCTTTTAAGATGTCAGTTGCAATCCTGTTGTTTTTTTGTTTGTTTTTTTCTGTTAAAGGTGTGAGTGCTTCCTCTTGTCAGAGTTGAGGTGCTGTTATAAATTCACTTTTTCTTTTTTGGGGGAGGATAGAGGGAGTATTCACTGTTTTCTGTTTACCCCTTATGTGTGTATTCTCTCCTTGCACAGACATACAGTATTTGTATAATATGTGAGTTAGACCATAGAACTGATTTAGACTTGTTCTGTAAGCTTCAGGCAGCAGATTAATATCATTGTTATCTAAGTCTAGCTCAGCAAAGGTAACTTCAGCTGTAATTAACACCTGTAATGATAAGCATGGAGGGGCTATCTAAAAACTGCATCACAACTGTCAAATTGTCAGTGACAGATAGAGAGAAAAATCTAAATCTACAGCATTTGAAGACATCAGCCAATCACAATTTTTTATTTTATTTTTGCACTGTGTTATTCAACAAAAACAACAATTTAAAATTGATTTTAATGTAGCCGCGTTATATAGCCCAGGCATCTGTGCCAAATATTATGTAATTCGATGCAAACCAAAACCAGCATATCATTCCGATCTAGAATCCCAGGAAATGTGTGTATTGTGCTTAGGACTCTGTACAGTATATATTGCATTTAAACAGTGTAAAGGGATTTTATTGCAATGAAAAATAAAAGAAGAGCAAAAACAATCAATTTTTTTTTTTGCAGTGGCATTTTACCATAACCAGCTCCATGTCGTGGTTATGGTCCGACTCCTATTAGTCAATGGGTGCAGTCCAACTTTTTGGTCAAATTGTTTAAGAGCAGTTTGACAAAAAAAATGGTGCTTTTTGTATGGCACCCACAGACTGTCCATTCTCCGGCCAGCTTGATATTGCAGAATTTACACTTCTGTGTTACTAAGGGTGCTAAGGGTTAGGCTCAAAGACAAAGTACTTAACAGAGTATCTTCACGTTAGGTATACAAGTTAATAATAAAAATAAAATAATAATATAAATATGTATATATGTCTCTGTGTGTGTATATGTATACATACAATTTTATACATTTTACAAAGTGGTGTCTTGTCGATTCCTAAATATTATTAGAGGAGATGACGTTTAGCAGTTAGAAAATTGAGGTTAATTCACCAAACCAGATTATAGTGGATTAAAAACCAAATTGCAAAATCTATGAAAAAATAAAATGCTAAAAACAATTATTAAACGGAGCCTGACTAATTTAGCCAAAAGGTTGCTGTTCAGTTTTCAGTACCCTATGATTGGGTATATAATCCCTAATGTAATGTGTGTGTCTGATGAGGGATGGTGTGGCCAGGGACAGAAATTTCACCTCTTGAGTAAAGATTTTGTTTGCTTTTATTTGCTTAATGGCCCCCGTTTTGAACAATTTTTAAGCTTTAAAAAAATAGAATAAAATTAAACCCCCGTCTGACACTCCTCTGATGTCATGTAATATGTGTTTCAAAGTTCCCTATTAAAGGCCTACATGGATAATTTAAGTTATCTTCAATTATGTACCATTACTTTTATAGCATAGGGCATTTCTGTTACCATTGTGCTTGCTGAAATCTTGGCACATTTTGATAGCTATTGTTTTAACTTGTATTTCCATATCTGACCACTGGGTGGGGTATAATACACTTATTTAAATGGTTTGCAGATTTAATTGCTTTAACTGTCTGTTCTTCCTATGTTGCCTCCACTTACAAATGCTAGAGATCACTCAGCTAATTTAAGATAGCTGTGTTCCCGTTGTCTTGGTTAGTTTTCTCCCTGTACTGAAAAGTATCAGCATGCCTGATCTCAAAGGTATAATACACAGCCAAAATAATGTCATGCGGCTCATTTGTTTATTTGAAAAGTGTAGAATATTTCACTGTGATTCTCGATTTAAAAAAAAAAAGAGGATATAGACTTACAGCTGGGTCACCATACACTAGATTTTCCAGTATTCTTTTTACAGTGAGCACTCCAGAATGGAAAAAAATTGCACTCAGAATGCTTTTACATAGTTACACAGACTGAAAACAGAAATGTGTCCATCAAGTCCAGACCCTTTCACATCTGTTTGTACTGTTGATTCAAAACAAGGCAAAAAAAAAAAAAACAACCCAGTGTTAGATGCTTTCCAATTTTTCAACGAACTAGGAAAAAAATCCTCCTGAATATTACGTTTTTGCAAGTATTCATACAGTTGCTGTTTAAACACCTGTGTGGACTCTGATAAAACCACATGTTCAGGGAATTCCACATCCTTATTATTTGTACTGTAAAAAAACCTTCCCTTTGCCTTAGACGAAATCTCCTTTCTTCCAGTCTAAATGAGTGGCCTCGTGTTCTCTGAAAAGTCTTGTTTATGAGCAGATTTCCAGACAATGGTTGTAATTGCCCCCAAATATTTTTTTTTAATGCTATCATATCCCCCCTGTGGTGCTGTTTTGTCTAAACCAGGGGTAGGCAACCTTCGGCTCTACAGATGTTTTGGACTACATCTCCCATAATGCTTTTACAGCCATATTGCTGGCAAAGCATCAAGGGAGATGTAGTCCACAACATCTGTAGAGCCGAAGGTTGCCTACCCCTGGTCTAAACCAAACAATTTTATTTTCATCTTTCTAAAATGTCCCATACCTTTTATTAATTTTGTAGCCCTCCTCTGCATTTTTTCTAGTGTCATAATATCCATTTTTAGAACAGGTGCCCAAAATTGCACAGCATATTATTATTATTATTATTACATATTATTACATATATTATTATTATTATTATTAATGACATTTATATGGCGCCAACTTATTCCTCACCGCTTTAGAATTTCATTAAGGGGAGAATTTAACAATAAATTAGACAATGATAACATGTTGAGGATCCTGCTCAAATATGCCCTGGGAATTATATATATTATATATATTATTATAATTATATATATTTATAAAATCCAAAATTTGTATTTCACTTTGAAATCCTGACAATTTAGTCTTTAGTCAAATACACAGTTTTTTTTAAAGTTTACAAGGATCAAGATGTTATGATTGCGTCTTTCGTGCCCATTAATAAACAGAGCCCACCTGAATGTTTTTTTTTTCTTTTAATTCTTAGTTCTACATACATCCATTCAGCACTTTTGCTTTTTAAATTAAAATATGCATTACAGGAAATTCTTTTTTTTTTCCTGAATGTGTAGGGATTATGACTGATAATTGATCTAGTGCTTCAAAAACTGGGGTTTAAATTCTAGCATACATTTTGTGTGGTAGTGAGAATTCCTAAGGCATTGGTGGCTAATCTTGGCACTGCACATGTTTGTAAACTACATTTACAATGATGCTCAGTCAACTTGAGGCTTGCTGTGCATGATGGGAAATAAGGTTTACTAATGTCTGCTGTGGCAAAGTTAGCCATCACCGACCTAAGGTGGCCAGGTTTATTCTTTAGCCATGTTTTGTTATAAAGCTTACATCCAGCCATCGTCACAATGTGGTCAGGATAGTCCTGATGGTGAGACTGGATTCCTGGTTGAAGGTTGCCCTGAACAAGGGCCTAGTCTGGAAATAGATGTACCACGACATCACCAGGTATGCTGTCTTTTTTAGTTTTTTTTTTAGCAATAAAATGATTAAGTTAGGTATGTATATTACGCAGAACAGCAGTGACTATAGAGCTGCCCTACAATGTGCGTTATCCATAATGCCCAGTTAAGAAGACATTTCCTCAGAGCATTAATTAATAGCAGTTTATATTTATTGTTTTAATGTCTTGATGTTCATGTATGTGTCACTGCTGTTTCTTTTGATTTTATGTAACCGTGTGCGCATGTTTCCCCCCCCCCCCCTCATTTTCTTTGCCTTTGCGCATGCAAATGAAGAAGACGAATTTCAGCATGATGAAGATCAGGGCTCAGAAGTGGAGGCAGGTTGGTCTCATCGTAGATGATTAGTTAACCCTTTAGTGATAGGTCTGCATAGTGTTTAGTTGCAACTCGAAAATGAGCATCCCAACATCCTCTGCTAACATATTTATTGCAGGATATATAGCCCATATTTACTAAATGGTGGTGGTTTTATAGCCATCTACAGTGTAAGAATATGCCTTATGCGATGCAATGTCACTGTGCTATAGCTTGGATTGTGTTTTACATGTTCAAAGTATTGTTAAAGGGACACGCCACACACCTAAAACACTTTAGCGTGCTGAAGGGCTTTTTGTGTGAAGAGTGTGTCCTTTTTTTTTTTTTTTATTTTATAAAAAGTGCAGAATTAATTAGAAAATGGCATTATTATAAATTAACCTTGTTACACCCCCCTGGCTTTCAATCAGACATCCGATCCTGTTACTTCCTGGTTTGTTTAGCTCAGTGGATAATAGTGCTCATTTAATTCTTACATTACTCTCACACTGGTATTTTAGTTACACACATCTTTACAGTGTAACAGTAGGAGTCCTTTATAATGAACGAGTGTGAAGCAAAGCCCTAACATTTCTACAATTACCATGAATTTGGCCCTGGTTAATATACATTTGGAGAGGGATAAATTTGGTGATAATTAGGGTTATTCATTTCGGCTTAGTTTTAATGTTGATTGTAAATGTAACAATATTCATCCGAATTGGAGCCCCTGGATTTCTCCAGATTTTTTCAAATATTTTTTTCTGGATTCTGCTGCTGCAAATCCTGATCTAAGCTATTGACTTACTTCATGTCCAAACCTGTAAAAAAAAACTATGCAATGCCACAATGAATCTGTGCGTGTCCCATGTGATGTCCCCTCATATTGCCTCTGGTGCGCTTTCTTAGTTCTTGTCCTAGAATGTAGTCTTGTTGATTAATATTTATTCTCTCTTTTAATGTTACAAAGATTTTGAGGAGAAACAGCAAAGTCCACCTGTTAATGGGAGAAAAGGCAAGTTATTTAAGTAGTTAGTTGATTGGGCTGATCTTAACACGTTAGCTCATTACTATTCCTTTCAAATGGTGTGCTGCATGTGCTTTTGTTTCTTGTGTGGCATAGACTTTTAGTTACACAATCTGACTATTTTCTGTGTTTTCTGTGTTTTTGTGTTTAGCAAAAGTTGTGCACATGCATATACAGTGGGACATCGGTTTACGAATTTAATGCGTTCCCCGGGACGTTTCTTATTGCAAAAAATTTGTAAACCGAAACGCGGTTTCCCATTGGAATGCCAATTAATCCGTTCTGGAGGTCAGAAAAAGTCAAAATGAGCTGGGATGGAAACCAATCACAATGCAGAACACACAATAAAAGGCATGCAAACGATGAAGCTCAGCTCTCTACCTTTCCACAGCTTGAGAAATGCACCAAAAAGTCCCAAAACAACTGCAAACAATTTCCAGAATGGCTCCAAAACTCGATGCAAAAGCCGCTCCAACACCTGCACACTCAACGCCACGTGCTACCCACAGGTTTCAGCATGCAGGGGTCACTGCTATAAACCTCCCAGGTGCAATGCATCCTGGGGAAACTTGCTTTGTATTGCGAAAAAAAATTGTAATCCGAGGTATTATTTTCAATGGATTTTCATTTGTAAACCGAAAATTATGTTAACCGAGGCGTTTGTAAACAGAGGTCCCACTGTATATATACACACGCACACACACACAAGGTTTTATATATATATATATATATATATATATATATATATATATATATATATATATTCATGAATAATTTGTTATGAATGATGTGATATTTGGACTAAATCAGAAATGGATGTGAGAATATGTTAATGTGTGTAGGAGGTAAAGGGATACTATAGGAATCAGAACAACTTTAGCTTAATTAAGTAGGTTTGGTATATATATCATGCCCCTGCAGTCTCACTGCTCAAATGATCTGCCATTTAAGAGTTAAATCACTTTTGTTTCTGTTTATTCAGCCCAAGCCACGCCTTCCCTGTCTGTGACTGACACAGCCTGCATGAAAACAAAAGGTTTAATTTTCAATGAGATGTTAACTGACTTTAGAAGTTGGTATCTCCTGCTTTGTAAAGTGAACTTTAATCACACACAGGAGGCTATTGCAAGGTTTTGCAAGCTTTTAACAGATTAACAGAGCAGCAGATAAGAAATTCCAAAAACAGAATGTGCAATAAAGGATGTTTAAACATTGGATCGCTCTTTACAGGAAGTATTTTGTAAAGCTGTGTTCGTAACATGAAGGAAGGTGTGACTAGGGCTGTGTAAACAAAATTATTTGAATGGCAGTTACTGCAGTGAGACTCCAGGAGTATGACCTATACACCAAACTGCTTCCCTAAGATAAAGTTGTTTTGGTGCCTATAATTTCCCTTTAAATTTGAATTTCATTTGGAATTCTCACTTTAGTATTTCTTTACATAGGCACATTAACCTGCATAAACAAAGTGACTTAACTCCTAAATGGCAGAGCATTGAGCAGTGAGACTGCGGGGGGTGATCTATACACACAAAAAATGCTCCATTAAGCTAAAGTTGTTTTGATGCCTATATTGTCCCTTCAATGTTTAGTGACAGGGTAATGTTGGACTTAATGCGTAATGTTGGAGTTAAAGGACCACTCTAGGCACCCCAGACCACTTCAGCTTAATGAAGTGGTCTGGGTGCCAGGTCCAGCTAGGGTTAACCCATTTTTTTATAAACATAGCAGTTTCAGAGAAACTGCTATGTTTATAAATGGGTTAAGCCTTCCCCCTAATCCTCTAGTGGCTGTCTCATTGACAGCCGCTAGAGGCGCTTGCGTGATTCTCATTGTGAAAATCACAGTGAGAGCACGCAAGCGTCCATAGGAAAGCATTGTAAATGCTTTCCTATGCGACCGGCTGAAAGCGCGCGCAGCTCTTGCCGCGCGTGCGCATTCTGCCGACGGGGCGGAACGGAGGAGGATCGGAGGCAGAGAGCTCCCCGCCCAGCGCTGGAAAAAAGGTAAGTTTTACCCCTTTTCCCCTTTCCAGAGCCGGGCGGGAGGGGTACCCTGAGGGTGGGGGCACCCTCAGGGCACTCTAGTGCCAGGAAAACGAGTATGTTTTCCTGGCACTAGAGTGGTCCTTTAATGTCTGCTGATAGTGTTGTGAGCTGGTGTAATGTAGGGGTGAATGTGTAGTTACTGATAACGTAGTGTGTTAGAGTAATGTAGGAGTTCATGTGTAGGTATTGTACAACAGTAGTGTAGGGCATCAAGGGAAGGTATTTACTGTGTACTTACATACATGTGTTATTGCTACCTCAGCTATTTCAGCACCTGTCATTAAAATGGTGGTGGGTATTGCTTGGGAATGTAACTTCCACTAACATTGAGGATGATCAGGGTCCCCAGACTGCAATCAAGTTACCATCTTTTTATTTACCCTGTCATTGATGACATCACTGCCCATGCAGTATGGGATTCTAAAACATGATCTGCTGTTGAATAAGGCACAGATCAACTCATGTATGTATAAACGTACAACGTGATTGACCCTCGGTTATTATCAGAGTATTGTTGGCAATTCAAAGGGAATTTCAAAGTTTAGTCAAACATAGTTAAACTGGATTAAATCTGCAATTCAGTTGTTTTCAGTTTGGCTATTTTGGCTCTTAAATTTTAGATTCACTTTGACTTTAGTGAATAAAGCTGATTTATATTTAGTCCTCTTTTTAGAAGCCGTTTATACACCCAGAGGATTTAGATTTATGTAATTTACAACAGAAAGACATTAGAGGAGATAGATTTTTAGCATGTGGCACTGGAGCAGCAGTTAAGTATTTTTGTTGGTTTACAATTATTCTGTTATGCTAAAGAGAAACGCAACATCATGTATAATGATAAAGGAACATCGCACACACAAAAAATACACTTACAAATCTTTGAAGACTACTTGAAATCACCTATCTCATGGGATTCTGTTAAGCCGCCCCACCAAGTGATAGTACCCCAAAATCGGTGGGATCTACATTAATTTTAACATGGGAGATCAGCGTATTAATGTAATACTGACGGCTTAAACTTTTTCCAGAGACTTAAGTCAGACGTTAGCTTTCCTTTGCACACCCTTCCCCCCCCCCTCCCCATCCAAGTACCCCTTTCTAAATGACCACAAGAAAGTATGCATTTGAGGAGAATCTCGGGATGCTTTTTAAACAGTAAGTATTGTAAGTTAGCATGTTTATCTTCCTGGTCAAAATTAGCATAGGACCCACCAATATTGGGATACTGTGACAAAGTGGTATGGCAATACGGTATAACCAAATCCCCATATTTGTTTGCTGAGATTTTTTATGTTCCCTTATTCTGTATGTTGCATATATTTGTGCGTACATTTTGGTCTACAGTTGTACCACTAGTAAGAAATGCGTGGTCTAGGTGTGCCACCGCCTTCTCCCTTTTTTTTAACCCTGTACAAAAAGTCAAACACTTAGATGTGTCTATATGTATGATCTCATACGTTTGTTGTACATCGTGTACATTCAAAATAAAAAACTTGGTCAGTATTCTCATTTAATAATGAGAAATAGCTGAGCTGGAAACATACCTAAATTGGAGAAATCTTAAAACGTGGCTATTTTGGCTAGAATTTCCTTCTTCCTGATCTAAATCTCTAGTTTAGTGTGTTAAGAAAAGGGAATAAAATATTTTTCAGTAATACTCTAAACCTGCCAGAAGAGGGTGCCACATAGCTGTTTTACTAGATACAGATCAGCGATCCGACACAGATACGGTTGGTTAAAGCAGCCAACATGCTTTTTGAAATAGTAACTTAACTTTGTCTGGTATCACTGACAATGACTTTATGTTACTGAGATAAGCAAAGTATTGGTTTGCTCCATCTGTTATAAAACTCTAAACATGATCTTTAGTGAGACTTGTTTGGGATTTAACCCCTTAAGGACCAAACTTCTGGAATAAAAGGGAATCATGACATGTCACACACGTCATGTGTCCTTAAGGGGTTAAAATTACTTCAAAGTGAATTTCAAACTTAACTCCAAATTAACTGAACTGGAAATATTGTCCAAGTAAGCTATGCTTCCAGTTTGGCTACTTTGGCCTTACCTTTAACATTCACTTTGAATAGCCAACAATTCTCACTTTAGTAAGTAACCGTTCAAAGACATTGTGACTTTCAGTGGTTAGTTGGGTTGATAGAATGTATGGAGGCATTTATGAGGCTATTAAGAAGCACTGTGCAAAATCGACAAGAGAAATGGAAATTGTAGGTCAATGTAACCAAAATTGAAAAGAATTTCCAAAATTCATCAGATTTTCTAGCTCAGCTCTTCTGAGCTAGAATTTACAAAGTGTGTATCAATTCTCTACACTTCTGTATCTGTCCCAGTCTTTCCAAAATGATGGGTCTTACTTAACCACGCCGATCCTGCTGTCCTTATTTCAGCTCATCTCCCTTTAGTGATATGCTGGAAGAGGAGGACAGTGAATCACATCCTTAAATTCTCTCCATGTCTACCATTGTCACTGAACTGAATTAATGGCAGCTCCACAGTATAACTCCCATTCATTTAGGACAGCCTGGTACATGTCCCAGGGCTTCTCTGAAATCAGGGACCCCGTAGTGCGCAATGTCAGTTTCAACACACATTAGCGTTTTAATGCATAGTTAAATGTCACACATCATACATTGAGGGATTAGAAAACTTGATTTTCTAATTTCAAACAGTGGATTTATATTGGGAACTTATTTTGACAGAACTAAACCTTTTCCTCTTATTCTTTCTATTATGTAACCTCCAGAAGGTGCGTGCAAGTGGAATGTCGACTGCAGCATGTTACACCAAAGAAAAGAGGTTTTTTTTTCCCATAAAAATAAGAGCTGGAAACATTCTAATATGATACCTAAAAGAACTTGGAACATAGTAGACAGCGAGATCGCTACTTAACATCCATGTGATCATTTATTTATGTCTAGTACATTTCACTGTATGAATTAATAACATTGCGATACTTTGGGATGTCAGGCTGAAGTTTCCAGCATTTTTGAATAGTGTAGGACAGAAAAGCTATGATTTTCTTAAGTTTCTTAGTGTTTCTGGTACAGAGCACTATTGTGTAGAAATCTAGGCCTTATTCACAGCCACGAAGACCTCTATGTATAGCAAAATGCAGCAACGGAGATGGTTACTTTGGGTTAAAGACTTTGTTCATGGAAATGATTTTATGAGTTGGCAATTTTTAATTTGTTGTAATGTGCAAATGTTACATTATTTAGGTTGTTCATATGTTCTATTCCTTCTGGGTTTCCGTGCTTTCTAAAATCACATTATCCTTTACTGTTGTGCTTGCGTTTTTTGTTTCTTCTTTTGTCTCACTATAGACTGTGTTGAACTTTCCCCACTTTGTCTCTCTGTGTTGAGCTTGTCCCACATTTGCTCTGCCGATTTCCTGCCACAAGCTATGTGTGTTCTCTGCTTTCTACCTATCTTGTCCTCTGTATTCTTGTCTTTACCAATTTTCCACTGCACTGCCTTTCTCAACCCTTTGTATCCTCCTACCCTGACTTCCTTTCCACCTTATTGTCTCGTCTAAACTTTTTTTGTCAAAATTTTCACTTGTCAATTCCACTCTCATGTCTTGTTTTTCCCCCTTTGTGGTGACTTATATCTACTTCATTAGCAAATATGAGTGTTACAGTATTCCTGGAAATCAATTTTCTTTAAAAAAAAACAAAAAAAAGTAGAATGTCCAAGAAGTCAAAGACATCCAAGAAATCAGATTCGGTCCCTAAACACCAAAGAAACATATATATGGCCATATGTGATCCGTGCTTGTTAATGGTCATAGCTTCAGAACAGATCATTGTCAGTCAGACATCAGTATTGGGATTCATGACAAGTGGTGGGCGTTGATAACTTGAAAGTAGCATTAACTTCATGATGGACCTGTAGGCAATTCCTCTCTATGAGTAATGAGGAAAGACAAAATATTAATGTTTGATTATTTACGAGATCCATTAAGGAGCGATTGCATTGTATATATTGATGAGGAAGGATGACCTACTGACGGACAAATGAAGGAATTATGCTCAAGCACAATTAACATCTTATTATTTACTTTGTTTGTTATGAAGGTTATGGATGCAATACAGAGTACCTTGTGATTGTCTTAAAAAAATATTTGTCACAAAAAAATAAAAAAAATAAAATGAGATTAACAAATGTCAGTACATTTTGTGAGGGCTGACCTTTTAAACATGAACAGGAATGCGTGGTTGGTATAAGTTGTTTAAAGGAACACTTTAGTTTGAGGAACACAAACATGTATTCCTGACACTATAATATAACATTTAGGTCTTTGGCCCTCTTTACTTCGCATGGGAAAGGTGATTTTACTCACCTTTTCTCTCATGATGCGCCGTCTTGGCCTCCATTGCTGAGATCATCAAACCTGATGATCTCAGCCAATCCAATGCTTTCCCATAGGAAAGCATCAGGTGGCTTTTGTGCATGTAAGAAGCTCTAGAAGGTGTTCAGTCATCATGGTTTGAGAGGTAAATCTATTTGCAAAGTAATACTCAATGCAATTTTACGGATGTTCGGATTGGTTTCATAGCAACAACCTGGTGGAGGCAATTGACCCTCTTCTCCTTCACCTAATATACTATATTTAATAAGGTGCAAGTGGTGAATGTAACTGACTGGGGAGCTATCAAAGTGCATCTTGTGTGTAAATTTAAGATTGCTGAAGCTCAGCAATCTTAAATAGATCTCGGTCACAATTCTCCAAGACCCAAGCTGCATCACCATTGATTTTAGTGGAGAGAGTGGCTTCAACTGAAACTAGTAAAATTAGGTCATTTCTAAGCATCGAGTTTATGCTCGGGAATGGTGGGAATTCATTGAATTATCAATGCAGGTTTGAACTCGGAGGTTTTACTTACAGTGTATTATACATTGATAAATATATATTTTTTCATTCTCAGATTAAACAAATTATGATAATTCTATTTTCTTAGTTTTTGGATATTTTTGGTTAATAAATTAGGTGCATCTTTCTGGGAAGGTTACTTATTTGACTGTGAATAGTGTTTTATTGAGAAATTATTTAAAAAAATATGTGCCATAATAACCAAGTTTGGATAAGATGGACATTTTTTCCAACTAGTCTTTTTGGTCTAAATTTTGAATGGCAAATAAACCCTTTGTCTTGTTCTTGAATTGTTCGTTCAGTTGTTGAACCCTTTGAATGCCAGGTTGGTATTCATGCTCATACAATTAAACTTTTGGGGTTTTTTTGAGTCGTTTTTTTTTTTTAAATAATGACATTTACCTGTCTCCAATGAATACAATGCCTATTTTTGTGATCGATAATTCCTCTAAGATCTGTGCATTTGTATATCATACAAATTAGGTAATCAGAGGGATTTCTCAGTCTGAAATGTCCACAAATGTGCAGTAGTAGTTGGTGCCAATACAGAAACACCGAATGAGTGTCTAGTGGCAAAACGAGTGGGCTTATAAAAATAGTAAATTATTGTTTAAACCCCAAAAAATCAATAATCAGTAGAGAATCTCATCCAGCAAAGCTCGCTGTGATCTAACCTACATAAAGCACCTAATATGTGTAAGGATTCCTGGTGAGCCCATTTAATGTTGAATATATATTAATTACCTGATTTTGGGTTATTCGGAAAACTCAAGCTATTAAACCATCTCTGAGATTTCAAGTTAAATGAACATTCCCTAGCATCCCCTGGCATATTATTGTATGAGTAAGGCATTGTAATAAACAACATATTACAACACATGCAGGCCAACATTTTTAACGAACGTTCTACCCTAATATTAAGTTGAGCATAATTACCTTCATAAAATATGTAGCACCTTCTTCCACCAGACTAATTCAGCAAGCTCATATATGAGCTCAAAGATTATAACGACTGCCACTGATGCCATGTCACATTGATCTATTTGTATTCACAAAATTAGTTTTATACTATTCATGAATTTGTATGATATTAATGGTATTCTAATCCATTATTATATAAGATTATCACTATATTTGTCTTGCCCAAGCTACCTGGAAAAGTAAGATGACTTCTCCAGTAAGGAAAATCTCTTTAAAGAGCATTAGAAAAATGACAAATGATCAAAGCGGTAACAAAAAAAAAAAAAAGTTGGCATCAAGAACTTTTTTGTTTTTTTTTCTTTAAAGGTAATTAAGTCTAACTTTTTGGGGTATTCTTTCCACAAATCAATGTACCCTTCCATGTGTACTTACATAAGTGTCCCACACTTGTGCTAACCCTAAAGTCAAACACCTCCAAATCTACGCCAAGTGCTGTGCTTGCTTCCACCCTCGTCTGTGGTAGCCCCCCCCGTCGCCGTGTTGTGAGGCTGTGTTTGATGTAAACCTTAATTCTCTGTTTCTGACAAGTTTTAATTTCTTTTGGTTTATGCTAGAAGTTACTTGGGAAGACCAGCAGAGAAAGGTGAATGGTACAATAACTGATGACAAACAATTGCCGAAAAAGAAACACCATTCTGAGACAGGTTTGTCAGGGTTTGAAAAACCATGTAAAAGCATGAGACTTGAAGCGCCATTTAGAGTAAAAGCTCATGCTTTTGTATAGCGTGTGTTCTATGTTCCCCTTTTTCACTCTGGTGTGAAATGTTTGGGTATATTTTGTGACCTTTAAAGTGGACTTGTCACGGTCCCAGAATTCTGTTATCTTGTAGACAGTGAAAAACAGTTTATAGATCGTGTTACAAGAAAGTCTTACAATTTTAAACAATTTCTCCTTAGAGGACTGGTATTATCGAGGCTCTAGAAATGATTTTTACGCCAATTAACTTCCTGCCTTTATTTTCCATGACTTGTATTGTGACGGCTGAAAGGCAAGAACTTGCTTTACATAAATAGCCTTTCTAATGCCTACTTAACTGGCCTTTGAGGATTAATAGCTTAAAAACCTCAAGATTTTCCATTTATTGTATTTTTATATAGAGGTATTTTTCCTTATCTACAAGATAATGTAACCATTGGGACAGTAACGGGTCCTCTTAAAGTCTATGGTAGTCAAATGCAATTACCCTAACTGCTGTGGAATGCTGATGTTTCAGGCATTACTCTGTAGTTGGAGTTTGCCAAAGATCACATACCCCTGCTTTTAACTCAGTGTTGTGTATCATCCCTGTTCAGAATAAAAATAACTTCAGTGTAAACTATTTAATATATATATATATATATATTTATTTATTTTTTTTTTTTACAAATTTTCCATTATAGATTATTACTTAATTTTACAATAATTTTGAAAAGCATAGACCATTGGATACCTCCAGTCTTTTAGAAATAGCATATATGACATATATATGCTATTTTTCTTACATTATGTGTACTTTTTTATATGAGAACATAAATGAGATGGTGGTATGCTATTTAAATGGTCTGCAGATAATTGGGGTGAAATATATACAAATTCTAACAGTACGTCCTTGAGTCAGGAGAAATTCAGTTCCTCTCTTATAATGCTAGTGGGGCAATCACTTGGGCCGTTGACATGGCCCTATAGCTCGTACCGATTGGGAAAGAATAATCATTCTCTGACATTTTGTGTATTTCAGGTTAATATGATGGTATGCTTCAAATGGTAGCATAGTATTTACATAATTTGTGGATATTTAGAATAAAGATCAGTGTTCTAAATTTGTTCTCGCCAGACTTAGGCACATTAATCCAACACTCATGGGAAAAGTCTTCATATGTACCAGACAGCCCAGACTGGCCAAATCCCAACTATTGAACTTTCTGGTATTCTTTCTGCCAGAGAATGTTGCTGAATATAGTTGCTGGCTTCCTAATAGCCACTAGAGGCGCTCCTGCAGCAACAGCCGTGTACATGTAGTTTGATTTTGTTGGTGAGTTGTGCATGACTTTGATCGACAGCTGAAAGACAACCTTCTTTTAAGCTCCGGCCCTCGTACTCGTTTGTCAGGTTGACTGCCATAAATAAGGAAACGTAATGCCTATTTTTCCACGTGTGTTTTATGAAAACTGATGTCCAACTCAGGAAAAAAAAATAAAAAAAGATTCAGACAAAGGAAGCTATGTAAAAGCAGATTAGGTTACATTTGTTTTCAGTGCCATTGTTGTAAGGGTAACGTTGCCTTCTGTCTGTCCCTACCTCGGACCTTCCTACTTCCTGAACATTTTGCTTTTATCTTCAGCTTAATGAGTGTTTTACAAACCACTTTCTGTTCTTTGGGTTCTAGTGTTCAATAGAAAACAGCTATTTTTAAGGAAACATTTTAAAGTAGATTTTCCGAGCAAGTGGTTTGGTTTTGTAAAATATCCCACTTGTTTTATTTCGTAGTCTGAGAATTTGTGACGGGTGAATATTGTGATTTACATATTGCAGCCTCATCGTTAATGAGGCCGTTGGAATTTGCTGAACATTCCGACAGCTCGTGGGTTTTCAATTAACTGTATTTAAGGATTCTGTCCCACTACATGTGTGTGCAAAGCATCGTAGGAATTAAAATGTAAATGGTCATTTATGAATCACATTGTAAAATATTAAAGATTAGCAGTGGCGTACACATGACCTATGGGGCCCCGGTGCGAAAATTGATCCGTGCCCCCCCCCCCGCATGCTTACTCTGCGCAGACCGGGGCCGCAACACATGGCGGCGGGCACCTGGTCGCAGGGGTTGCAGGGCTGCGACCGCGGTATGTACACCAGTGCATGCAGATGCACACACACTTAAAGGACCACTACAGACACCCAGATCACATCAGCTCAATGAAGTGGTCTGGGTGTCAGGTCCCTCTAGTTTTAACCATGCAGCTGAAAGCATAGCAGTTTCAGAGAAACTGCTATGTTTCACTGAGGGTTAATCCAGCCTCTAGTGGCTGTCTCACTGACACCCGCTAGAGGAGCTTCCGTCATTCTAAGACACTGAACGTCCATAGGAAAGCATTGAGTAATGCTTTCCTATGGGCGGTTTGAATGCGCGCACGGCTGTTGATGTGCATGCGCGTTCGGAGCTGAGCGGCGGAGGGATCCCCAGTGCCAACGGAGTCTGGCGCTGGAGAAAGGTAAGTGCTGAAGACACACACACACTCTCGCGAACAGACGCATTCACACTAGCTAACAGACACACACATTTACTGACAGAGACACACTCAGCGACAGACATACATACACACTCACTTACAAAACATACACTTTCACTGACAAACACACACTCACTAACAGACATCAAACAGACTCATTAACACAAACACACTCAGTAACAGACACACACAGTAACACACTCACTGACACTCACTAGCAGACACACACTCAACAGACACTCACTAACACTCACAGTAACACTAACACACACAGTAACACACACACTAACACTCACAGTAACACACACAGTAACACTAACACACACACTAACACTCACAGTAACACTAACACACACACTAACACACACACACACTAACACTCAGAGTAACACTAACACACACACTAACACTCAGAGTAACACTAACACACACACACACACACTAACACTCAGAGTAACACTAACACACACACACACACTAACACATTTTTTTTTTAATTTAATCCCCCCAGCCTCCTTACCTTTTGGAGTGCTGAGGGGATTCCCTGGGGTCCAGTGGTGCTGCTGGGCTCCTGGGGGGCCGGTCACCCGGCGGGCAGGCAGGCTGGCCGGAGCGCGAGGGAGCACTCTCCCCTGAGTGCTTCCTCTTCAGCTCCCTCACGCGCCGCGTACTGATACCGGAGCCAGAAGATGATGTCATCTTCCGGCTCCAGTATCATTGCGGTGCGCAAGGGAGCTGAAGAGGAAGCACTCAGGGGAGAGTGCTCCCTCGCGCTCCGGCCAGCCTGCCTGCCTGCCGGGTGTAAGCAGGGCCAGCTTCGGGGGGCCCAGAGGTGGCCGGCTCCTGGGCCCCCCAGGAGAAGAGGCTGGCCCAGTGCATACATACCGGGTCGCAGGGGCGGCCGGGCCCCCTGGTGGGCCGGGCCCGGTCGCAGCCGCGACCTCTGCGACCCTGGTATGTACGCCACTGAAGATTAGCACTTGGGCTTTTTTATTGTATAAATCAAGGGTCCCTATCTTTTGGACTAGAGCCGACATCATACAGGAATGCTTGTAGTGCAGTCCAACATAACGCTTGAGAATTCCTTGTAGACCTATGTCTAAAATGCTATGAAAGTCACAAAGTAATGGAATTTGACTAACCTCTAATCCTTGGTGGAGTGAAAGGGAGATGGTGCCAAACCACAATAACCACTACATCAGCATTGAGTGGGTGTTTTGCTTACACAGCCCCTATAACTCTCCAGTTAAATTTTTCCACTATGACTAGGAAACCATAATGGTAGATGAAATTGTGTTTCAGTGGTGGAGCTACCAAGCAGTTATAAGCGATGTAGTCACTTAAAATGAAAAAAAACACTCTTGTTTCAGCTAACCCACAAGGCCACAGCAAATCACTGCCTTGTGGCTCTTTTTAAGAGAAAGTTCAGGCACCTACACATTATATTTAGTAATACTGGGTGAGGTTTTTAAATAGATAGTTTTGTTTCACCACCTTTTTTACCCTTCCTTAAACCTGATGTGCTTTTCTCCAAACCTGAAGGGGTTCTATTGTGGCTCCAATAAAATTGCTAAGCGTGATGGTTTGATTTGGGTTTCTGTGAGTTGCAATTGTACAGTAGAGAGTGGGCGATTGAACTACAACTCCCTAAAAGCTTTGCTGTTACTTTTATGCACTGCTTATGAGATAAGCTCAGCTGGGCTATAGCTAGAGAAGTAAGTGATTGCTTGAGTCCATTTTTGGCCTGGGCAGTGCCTAGTAATTTGCACCAAATGCATATATATACTTCAGATGTTATTATCTTTAGTGTATTTTTTTGCATAGTTTAATGCATTGTCTCCATAATGCAATAAAACTATGGTGGGTCAACTTCAGTCTGATGTGTCATTTTAACGGGACAGTTTAAGCATGATAACCACTGCAGCTCTTTGTAGTGGTATGGTGCAAGAAGTCTTTGGATACAGTGCCTTCTTTTTTGGTTGATTTTTTTTGAGTGGTTTGACACAAAAAATGGAGCTGTCTCAGCAATCAAAGTCCAGCCCCTCTGCTGTCATCGAGATCATGCAGAAGTTTTACTTGCTCACCATCCATACAAATATCCCCATGTATGGACTGCAGAGCTAGACTGTGAGTGCTAGCTAGGCTCAGCTGTCCCCAATGCTCACAGCCTTTATTTAGTTTCCAGATGTGGCATTGGGTCCTGTTTCATGTCAACATTTTTAAAAATGAATTGACATGAACCAGAGGGACAGCACCAAATGACTCTTTGCTCCATAATTCTAGAACAAGCTGTGGTTATTATGCTGCTTATAGAGTCCATTTAAAGCGTGAGGAAATTCCTGTGAGTGCGAAATGTAGCCTTGTGTTTTCTATTCATTTTCGAATTGTCGGAACTATAATGGTCGTTCAGACTCAGTTCCAGTGGGTATAGAAATTCCGAACCCTCTTTTTTTTCCTTTGTGAGGGAATGAAAGTGGTCACTTCGAGGCTGCTCAGCTTTCTTTTCCCTACACTGTATGGTGATACGTGGATAAGGGGATATGGCATTGCAGCTGAATCCCATTGTGTCTGTGTAATCCTATTGGGCTAAAGGAGTAGTCTAGGCACCATAGCTACTACATGCCACGGAGACCATTATTTTTTTGTTAAACCATATGAAAACAGTTTAACCAAGAAGGTTAAACTGGAGGTTGGTGTTCACAACCAAATGGCACCATAACTACTACATCAGCACTTAGTAGTTATGACCACCTACAGATCTAGAATACCTCATACATCTGAAAATATACCCTAAATACAGTTATAAGGTACAATAAAGGAAAATAATAGTAAGGAACGTGGAAATTGCATGTTCATTTTTCATTGAACTGGGGAAACATCTGTTGAAATGAATCAAAATCCAAGTTTTATGACTTTATTTGTCCATGGTGGGAATATTTTTATAGATGTTAAAAAAAAAAGCACAGCAAAGGTCATGCTTGTCAGAACCTTTAAACATCTAAATAAATTGGGAGTTATTGTTAAGAAGTAGGATTGGCATTGTTTTTATTTATATATCAACAAAATCTGCTGTTAAGCAGATAAGCAGATAAGTTACGAATAGATCCTCCAACTGAGGTTCCGTGGAAATAAATATGGCATTTTGATAATGCGTCTTTAGGGGTCTGATTAATTCATTCCAAGTCTTAGCCACTGAATTAATGAAATAACACTCAAGGAAACTCAGCAGAACCCAGATAGGACTGAGCAGAGGATTTCAATTTCAGGATTTTTACAATTCTGATGAGTTTGCATTGTAATAGGTATTATCCAAATCTCTGTAGAATTATGGACATATTTTCACCACCCAGTTGGAGTGCTCAGTGCACTTATATTACTGAGTGTACATCATCTGTCCCAGGCTCGGTTTCTTTTTACTCTTTTAACTCAGCTGAGGCACTAGATTTTAGAGCTTACTAAAACCAAGTAACTGTAAGATTATAATGATTGCAAGCTATTGAATTCAACACAATCCCTGATTTTTTTTTGCCTTTTATTGTACTTTTTCAGAGTCCACATGATGAAAATGATCATAATCAGATTTATTCTCGTGCCACCATTAGTAAATAACACCCTTTCACTAACGTTTGTGCTGTTCGTTCAGCCATAAGATGCTGCAGAGAGTTCCAGAATATTTTCAGTATTGAGTGACAAAGTAGATAATACAATGGTAAGCATTTAGCACACAGTCCTAGAATAATCTTATAAACCTTTTAGGTCATCTGTAGGTTCAATATTTCACACAGAACAACCTGACACTCTCTTTCACCCACTCACTGTCCACGCGTTTTATGGTTAAGTTACCTACCAAATCAAATTGTCACCAATTTGATCATATAAATAGTTAAGTCTGTGTGTGAATATCTGGTTGAGACCAGGAATATAATTCACTTGTATGACGGAGGTCACTATATTTTACTGATTTCCCATGTTAATAAAACCGGATTTACAATACAATGGCCACTCTTTCGGCATTGATAAGAAATAATTGCTCCCCCTCCTCTCTTCTCTTTTTCTTTCCAAAGAGTCGTCCTTAGTCTTTTTATTTGCCCTAGATTTGTGGCCTGGATGCTTTCATAACCTATAATAATAACAAAAATGAAAATGATTACTTAAAACTCATTCTGGCTGTTAAATAAACACGAAATACAGTGCAAGATGCCAGAGTCCTGTTTCGTGCTACGTCCTAGTTTTTTATTTCTTGCAATTGATTATCTTAATATTGCAATGTGTAACCGCTAAACACAAAAGCTGCTGAAAATGTGACACTCTGTTACGTATGTTTTGTGTAAATCTTTGACATTTGATAGTTGTAAGTCTATATCCAAAAATCCCAACTTGTATCGAGGGACCTTTAACTGCTCTTATATAGTATGTGTAAATAAAGCGTTATATGGTCTTTTTTTACGACTATATGTAATCTAAAATGATACGTTGCTAATGGCTGCTTATGTAAAGTATTTTTGTAAATGTTTCATTTTGAAAGAAATGGGAACGTGAGAAAAAGATGAACTGTCACTTGTTACAATAAACTCAATCTAAACCTTATACAACACAGTGTATAGAATCACATGTTGCAACAAATAACAAAAAAGAGACACAATAGTGTCAGTGTGGACAAACAAAAAATGTTAACGAATACAGAGTTGTCTACGTGAGAAGCTTCTGATTGACCAATTCTGCCTGTGCTGGGGAAAGAGGGGAAGGCTTGCAGTACGTCTACAGCATTTTCAAGCTTTTTTCGTGCATGTTTTCATGAGGGTATATCTACTAAACATTAAAAAAAAGTTATTAAATATTTGATAGAACAGTTGGTACATGGAGTCCACAGGATTATTTGAGTCCATGTGACTATTCTCAAGTGGGATTGACAATTGTCTTCAAATCATTCCGAAATAGTTCTTATAGTATATGCAGAGAATATAACTGTTGCTGAAAACATTATTCTGTACATAAATTGGATACTCTAACCGTTTTCTGAACGTTTTAATGGGCTTTATAAGGAATGATCTGGATACTAAAATTACTTAGCATGTCTTATTTAAATTAAATGTCCTGGAAAAAGTAAATTATTGTCTATGTACTAATCCCTTTTTATTATTTGAATTATTTCATGTAATTTTCAACCATTAGCTTAACTGTTGGTAGTCTCCATATGGTATACAGGAATCATTGAGTAATGCCATCATGACCCAATAAATGAAAGCAATGGTTTGGGAGAAAGCTTTTAATTAACTGGAAATTGTCATATTAGAAAAAGAACAAGTGTTCTGATTTATTGCAAGAAATACTATCGTGAACAATCAAATGTTTAAAGTATCACATACGTTATGTTTTCATTGAGATTGGTATTTCCATTCGTTGTAACGACTCTCCCTTCTCTGATCATCGAGAGTTGATCTTTTCAATGACATTCCCGATTTAAGAATTCTGTAATTGAATCAGATTTGGTGATTTCTTCATTCTCTGTGACTGTGCATTTTGAGGAATTTTATTTACAGGTACATTTAAGATCTTCGGAAGAGTGTCTATTTTCATTAATTCATTTTCTTTTAGGAGTTACTAAAAACGATACTTGTGTCTGTATTACAGTAAAGTGATTATACAACACAGATAAGAATCTATGACTATTTGAATTAGTATTCAGTGCAATGCTTGGAATTTAACTATTGCTTTTGTAAAAAATATGTATTTTTTAAAGTTTCTTTTTTTAATTAACAATAAGGTTTTGACCTTGAGAACATGGCTAATAATTTCTTTAAGTGTTCTTCTTCCTTATCTGTCAGACCACATCGTTCTGCTGTTGTGTATCACTGTGTCTTTTTTCATCGTGTGTCATTTGTTTTCTTATCAATTGTTGTCCGCACTGTGTATTTTTCTCTAAATCTCTGCTAAGTCCTTTTCCTTCAGTGTCCGTTGCTCCTTTCTGAGTTCATAACTCACTTCCATCTCCTTTGTCTCTGTCTGTCACTACACGATGTGGTCACAGAAGACGTGGACCATCCACGGAGACGAAACCCAGGTCTGTTTCTATAACATTTTCTTTTCCTTTACTTAACATATCTTGTATTGCTACTTTTGTGTGCATGTGTCTCCTATTGTCTCATGTCTCATAACTAATTTAACTAAAGAAGAAAAATACATCAATTTGTGTTCTTAGTAGGAGTAAAGTAGTAGATGTGAATTTCATAGTCCCTTATATTCCTAAATAGCTTATCTGTTTTCATAGGAGCAGTTCTGATGGTATCATTAAAATCTACCTCTATGTTGTACCTGATTTGTAGGACAGTGTCTTGGTTTAAGTTGTACATGATACCAAACTGGTGTGAAATGTTCACCAAAAACATTTAGCGAGTGGTCATGTAGTTAGACAAAGGAAAACATCTGGAGGTTTATTTATAAAACAGAACATTGTGGTGCATCAACAACTAAGTTCTAAAAAGCCAACTTGGAACTAAATCTCCAACTCTGCTGAGTTTACCACAGACATATCTTTTTTTTTTGGTCTAAATGTTGCATCTTAGTTCTTGAGTCAAGGCTACTAATTGTTTAGTGAATTAAACACCTAATCTACTGAATATGATTTCAAGAATAGGCACATCTTTATAGTACATTGTTGCTATAATATCTCATTACTAAATGCCGATTGTGGTCTAAGCCTTTGTTTCTTATCCTGTAATTTATGTACTCGTTAAGTACGATTGGATTATGATGTTGCTGAACCAGGTTTAATTCCAGATCCTATAGAATAGCCTGCCTACTGCCATCAGACTCTTCCCTAGTCTTCAATCCTTTAATAAGCGCCTTAAAATCCATCTCTTTAGGAAAGCCTATGGCCTTCCAGACTAACCTCTACCTTACATACCTGTCTCTTGCTCTCTCCTAAAGGGCAGCACTCTACTCTCTCCTCCAGCTCTGCTTCACTCCCACCTTGTTTGATTGCCATCTCCTGTCCTAATGTTTTTTATACGCAACCTCCTATAGACTGTAAGCTCGTTTGAGCAGGGTCCTCTTCAACCTATGGTTCCTGTAAGTTTTCTTATAATTGTCCTATTTAGTTAATTACCCCCTCTTATAATTTTGTAAAACACGTTGGAATCTGTTGGCACTATATAAATGGCAATAATAATAATAATAATAATAATATGGAGTCCTAAAAAGCTAAAGTAGTCCTTGTGGACTAAGTACCTGCCTAGCATGGTTTGAAGTAAATGGATTTGCCAGCTACTTGGTGCTCAAAGGCAGAGGCGGCTCTCTAATTAGGCGGTTTAGGCAGCTGCCTAAGGCCTCGCGCTGGCTGGGACCTCGCGGCCGCCTAAACCACCTGTGGGCATTACACCCTCACACCACCCTCAGCATCACCCCTCCTCACCACCCTCAGCATCACCCCCTCACCACCCTCACCATCAACCGCCCTCCCTCACCATCAAACCCCTCCCTCTCAGATTACCCTGCTCCCTCTCACATGACCCCCCCTCCCTCTCACATGACCCCCTCCCTCTCACATTACCCCCCTCTCACTCTCACTTTACTCCCCCTCACACTCACATTACCATCACCCCCTCTCCCTCTCACCATCACCCCCACACCATCACATCCCTGTTACCATCATCCCCTCTCACCATCACCCCCCTTCCCTCTCACCATCACCCCCCTCACATCATCATCATCCCCCCTCCCTCTCACCATCACCCTCCCATACACACAACACACTTCAAGCAGCTACCCCATACACATAGAGTCTCAGACAAAAATGCAAACATGCTCACAGAGACACACACACACACACACACACACACACAAGGATATTCTCTGTCAGACACACTCTCAGGCATATACACAGGTAAACTGTGCATCAATGTGTGTATGTGACACTTTTTTGATAGTGGGGCCTCATGTTTGAGTTTCGCCTAAGGCCTCATAAAGTCTAGAGCCGCCTCTGCTCAAAGGGTTGTTAAAAATTGTAAAGGAAAGATTTATGTTTGTAACATCTAGTTAGAGCAGAAGTAGGCAACCTTCGGCCCTTCAGATGTTGTGGACTGCATCTCCCTTGATGCTTTGCCAGCATTATAGCTGAGAGAGCATCATGGGAGATTTAGTACACAACATCTGGAGTGCCAAAGGTTGTCTAGGATGGAGCATTTGATTCCCATTGAAACCATTTTGAAAAAGGTTTGAAACACTTTTTTAGAAACATATGTGAGCTAATCTTGCTTTGTGTATGTTATAAATGGAGTGTGTGGTTTTAACTGTTACCAATAGGACCTTGCATGCAGATATTCTAATATCAACCCTCTGGCACATTTTTGTACCTTATTAACTCACCTTATTTCCAGTGCTGCGCAGGTCTGCCGGCCCTGGCTCCGACCCCTTTGTGACATCATCAAAATGGCCAATTTTTTGCCAATCTAATGCTCTCCCACAAGGAAAGCATTGGATTGGCTAAAATCGTCATGGGGACGGGGCCAAATGATGTTTTGGCCAATCAGGACCTCGTCATGGAGACATTTTTTTCCTCCAGTTATTTTTCTCCTTTTCCTCTGTCACCATCAGTGTTTTTTCCACTTGTTAAAGGCATTTAATTCTAAAGTCTAATATGCAGAGCCAGACTGCGGATACAAAGCAGCCCTGGAAAAAATAAATTGCTAGCCCCATAAGTCACTGCGCCTAATACACTACTGGTCCCCCTCCCAACTATCTAATACAATACTGGCCCCCCTCCCCACTATCTAATACAATACTGGCCCCACTATCTAATATAATACTGGCCCCCCTCCCCACTATCTAATACAATACTGGCCCCCTCCCCACTAATATTGGCCCCCTCCCCACTAATATTGGCCCCCTCCCCACTATCTAATACAATACTGGCCCCCCTCCCAACTATCTAATACAATACTGGCCCCTCTCCCCACTATCTAATACAATACTGGCCCCCCTCCTCACTATCTAATACAATACTGGCCCCCCTCCCCACTATCTAATACTATACTGCCTCCCCTCCCCACTATCTAATACAATATTGGCCCCACTATCTAATACAATACTGGCCCCCCTCCCCACTATCTAATACAATACTGGCCCCCTCCCCACTAATATTGGCCCCCTCCCCACTATCTAATACAATACTGGTCCCCCTCCCCACTATCTAATACAATACTGGCCCCACTATCTAATACAATACTGCCCCCCCTCCCCACTATCTAATACAATACTGGCCCCCCACACCACTATATCATACAATACTGGCCCCCCTCCCCACTATCTAACACAATACTGGCCCCCCTCCCCACTTTCTAATACAACACTGGCCCCATCCCCACTATCTAATACACCCCTCAAATGCAATACACAGTAGGTCCCCCAAGCCCCTTTACTCTTACCTGAACTACAAGATGCAGACAGGGCAGCTCAGCTCAGTGATGCCGGTGCCTGTGTGCAGGAGGGAAGGGATGCCGCCATGCTGTGCAGTGTAGATCCGCCGCCGGATATGACGTCATGTTGTCATATGCCGCTCACATCCGGCGGCTGGCGCAGGAAAAATCATTGCGCTCGCTAGGCTCTTCTAACCATGAGCCGCAGACGCATCGGCGGGCCGCGGAAGGGCGAAGTAAAGGAAGAAAAATATTTTCTTGTCTTGTGCAGCCACATCTTAAAGCGGCCCCAGGGCCGGCGGCCTACCGGGAAATTTCCCGGTATCCCGGTAGGCCAATCCGGCCCTGCTAATATGAGTCAATATCAACAAACATAATATTTGTCGGATAAAGATCTTAGGACAGTTTTTAGTAGTTTTGAACTTGCTGTTGGAACATGTCTTAGACTTGGTACAAATCACCAGCTATATTAAAACAATCACACACCATAACAGTGCTTGGCAATTGTACTTACAGGCTTATTCACTAATTCCCGAATTGTCCTAAATTCAAAGCGAATTTATATTTTGAGTAAAAATAGTTGAACTGAAATCACAGCTGACTTTTTCCAATCGACTGTTTTAGCCTCAAATTTTTAATTTATTTTGAATCCATTTTCATTTCCTGACAATTTTCACTTTATTGAATAACCCTGTAATGTTTGTACTGAATGGGGCACTTTGTTAATTGTGTGCTGGGGGCTAGTTGCAGGTTTTTATTTTACAGGTGGCTGTACAAAACGAGGGGGGACACCTTCTCTATAGTACCCGATAGGGCATTTTACACCGAAAAGGTCCTTCCCTCCAAAAGCATTAGAGTAACCCTTTAAGTTTAGCCTGCAGGTGCTTTCCTAGTGTTTTCTGCAGGTTATGTCCCATTTTAAGTTACAGAACACTTTGATGTTAAAAATTGAAGAAACACTTTTGTTAATGTTTAT
This sequence comes from Pelobates fuscus, assembly GCF_036172605.1. Taxonomy (NCBI): domain Eukaryota; kingdom Metazoa; phylum Chordata; class Amphibia; order Anura; family Pelobatidae; genus Pelobates; species Pelobates fuscus. Next base: position 50,318,177 of record NC_086320.1, read on the forward strand.
TGTAGATAGGGTTTTAAATACAAAACATGGTAATGTATCAAGTGAACATATATATATATAATTTGACATCACATGCTTGAAACAGGGTTGAAGATTGCATCCTCTAGTGGTGACCTGCAGAATTATAGTTTTCTATAATCTTTCTATTTTGTTGTTTTAATTGGCGTATATATAAAATTGGGGGGAAGGGGGCAGTGCTGCCGCAGAAGAATACAAGATTGTTGATATTTATTTCCTTATAGGAAAATTTGATTTAGTAGGCTTGAAACAGGCTTTAAATAAATTATCTTTGATAATAACAAGGTGCTGCTATGTTCATATCAAGTGCCCAGTCACAGTCACACTACTATTTAATTTATCAGAAATTGCATATTGGCTCTCAAGGCCCCTGTCTAACCTCTTTGCCCTAGGGGCCCTATTTTTTATGATGAAAGCAGGACTAGAGTATTAGGATTACAAATATGTATTCCTAACGCTATAGTGCCCTAGACAGCATTTAAGTGACCGGGCCAACGCTGTATTTTACTTACCTTTTCTCCTTCACATCCCTGGTCTCTTCCATTAAAAATCCAGCTCTTTGGCTTAGACCAGGGATAGGCAACCTTCTGCACTCAGAATGTTGAGGACTACATCCCCCATGATGCTCTTACACCCATATTGCTGTTAAAGCATCATGGGAGGTATAGTCCAAAACATCTAGAGTGCCGAAGGTCGCCTATGCTTGGCTTAGACCATCAGTGTTGATGATCTCAGCCAATTCAATGCTTTCCTAAAGGCACGTCAACAACTGCACTGGGCCAATCAGATGGTCTTTCACAGAAGCAGGTTAACCTTGCAGAGAAAATATGAACGTTCCTGTAGAACACAATGTTTCAAGCTGCACTGTTAAAAACGGGGGACACCTGGCATTGAGATTAACGGTACTGGGTAGCTATAGTTTTTCTCTACTCCTGCTCTGCCTTATAATTCCCTCTTAAAAAGAAGTGAAGCAAACCAAAGATGTGATGCCCATCCTTACACTGCACTTTGCAGCGTCGTCACACCGGGCGGAGGCTCAGGGTTTATAAAAAGACTGACCTGTGTGTAACACTAATTACACCTTGTTTTTAGATTACATTTCTGTACATTTTGTTAAGTTATTGTAATACACTTCAGAAGGTGTTAAACCAGTTTGGAACAGAGCATGCTGTATTTGATATAATATATAAAACACGATAGAGGACATATTATTATTATTGCGTAATGGATTGTAATGTAAAATATGAATAACATCCCCAACAATACCAATATAGAGAAGGGCATTTAGTGAAATGGTTTTACATATTTGGGTTAGCATAAAAAAATATCTGTATAATCATAATTTAAATGGAACCGATTCATGCATATGTATATTAAACCTTTATTTAGAATGTTACCGATACACCTGGCGTTGAATATCCACAAACAGCATTTATTAATGAACAAATAGTATTGAGATAATCTAAGGCATTCTGTGCAATTTGATTACTTTGTATGACTTTCTGATTAAAAGAGCCCTACAGAAGCGAAAGTATTGTTGAATTCTGCAGGATTTTTTTCGCGTAAAAGACATGCTTTTCACCATATTTGTTTAATTTGATCACATATGTGGCTTTGTACGTGTTTTTATTTGTTTTGTTTGCCAAATATTCTCTTTTTGCAGCTGCAGTGCTCCATGCCCCTTTTACTTTCTTAAATGAAAACCCAACACGTAAATGAAACATTGTCTTTTTCGTTCATCCCGCTACTAAATGTTAGAAAAGATCTCAAATGTGTGGCTATGGAGAAACTGCAGCTGGAACGATTGCCTCTTTAGTTTAGGGCAAAATTCTACTTTTGCCATTTGCGAGCATGGTTGCTTAGATTTTTTTCGGCTCAGAAACATCTTTTGCATGTTGTTCCTTTATATTTATTGCTTTATTTCATTTGCTTTTAGAAGAAAAGACTGGAGGACAAGAGAATGATGATGCAGGTATGCTATTAGGCAGATAAGTAGTGAATACATAACAATGTGTGGTATTACAGATTTGTACCGAGTTTATCAAGGAGGTTCCTTTATTTAGAAAGCTCAAATGAGAAATGAATCTTCCTTTTCAAGGGAATGACTATAACTACCTATTTCAACAAGGAAGAGGGGATTCTAAAAAAATGATGGCATAGAAAGTGGTTGAAAGATACACAGGTTTAAACGTTTTGGGAGACAGAGTAAATGAGGAGACTATATTTAAAAGAAGACAAACTACCACAACAAGAGGACAAAGTCTTAAATTAGAGGGGCAAAGGTTTAAACATAATATCAGGAAGTATTACTTTTCTGAGAGAGTAGTGGGTGCATGGAATAGCCTTCCAGCTGAAGTGGTAGAGGTTAACACAGTAAAGGAGTTTAAGCATGCGTGGGATAGGCATAAGGCTATCCTAACTATAAGATAAGGCCAGGGACTAATGCAAGTATTTAGAAAATTGGGCAGACTAGATGGGACGAATGGTTCTTATCTGCCGTCACATTCTATGTTTCTATGTTAAGAGTTGAATGTAAGGTGATGATTATCAGATCATTGTCAGCGCAATTGGTGAAATATAACAAGACCTGGGGTAAAGGACATATTTGCAATGATGAACACCAAAGTAAAGCATTTGCAAAACCCAGTGTGTCAAGCAATATGTAACGTTGATTTGTCTATAATTGTGCTGGGATGTCATCTGACGTGTACACGGATTTGTAAATGTATGTTTGAAATTATTGGAAGAATAAAATGGGACATTGTCATATATATGAAATAAAATCCTTTTAAAATTTGCAAAAAAAAATCTAAATAAGACAGCAGATGGGCCCAGTCTGCCAACCGTTGTGCGTAGAAGATCTCTCCTATTGCTATGGTAGTTGCCCTTATTTGTATATATCTCCATATAGGAATGATAGGGCAGAAGTACTAGGCAGTGGAAAGTAGAAGCCGTGTTACTAAAGTTAAAAAGTTAAATTAGCCTACTGTTACTAGTAGTATTCTATAGCAGCCATTTAACAAAAACCTTAGGGCAAGCCAATGCCGCTTCCACCCAAACTAGGGACTCATCATTATTTTATTGTGTCCCATTGCTACTCGCTATCCAATTCTCAGTCGCTCACCACCTTCTATTGTTTTGTTACTTTGTCTCTTCTCCCTCATGTCACCCTGTCCATTTCAGTTTTTGGAATGGATGCAATAGGCAGTCTATACATGGGCCTGAACAAGTTATTTAATGCTAATGCATGGCAAGGCATTCACTTAAACAATACTTTTGCATATACATTACAATACATTAATCAGTGTGTTGAGAGGTTCATTTTTCATGTACATATTAAATAGCTCACAGTATTGAATCTTGATTAAATATATTAGGCAACCAATAAACTTTATATCAACCTAATATCAAACTTAAAATAAATAAAAAAGGTAGATAGATAGATAGATAGATAGATAGATAGATAGATAGATAGATAGATAGAAAGATAGATTGCACTGAGAACAATATTACCACACTGTGTAGTGTGTATATATATATGTAAATAAAATTGTTACGTACAAGATTAAAGGGACGCTATAGTCACCAGAGCCGCTTAATGTAAATGTTCTGGTGAGTATAGTCAGTCCCTGTAGGCTTGTTGCAGTAAACACTGTCAGAGATGGGGGCTACCTGGTGGTTTTAACACCATAGGGTCAGGGGGATAAGTGTGTGTTCCTGACCCTATCGTGTTCCTTTAATTCAGCATTTTGTGCGGTTAATACACTACATGTGGAGTTTATGTATATAGCAGACAAATGGTTGTTAATATATTGTTTATGGTCACTTTATGTAGGGACCACCTACGTAGCCATAGTTGAACATAGATTAGCAGGAAGTGGAATTTCCGAGTCGTTCATTTGACTGTTACTGTGGATTCTGGATAAAGTATTAGGGTCTCACTTAGTCTAAAAAAAAATCTAAATAATGCACAACATTGATTCAATAGACCAAGATGTGATATGGTGGGTACGTTAAAAACACAGCATTGTACACAGAGTGACAGGGCGCCATGAATCTGCTCTACCTGTCAGAGCTGCAAAACAACATGTTTATATGCTGTCCTCACCTAACCCTCACAGAAAAAAAGATGTAGTTTTCAAATTCACTATAAGGTTGAGTAGTAACCTGTGTAAAATGTTAACTAATTCACCTGTGGAATGCGAGGAAAGGTCATGTAAAAACATCAAACTCATACATATTCATTATCAGTGATAGATAGTTGTGATGTTTCAGAACTACATTTCCCATGATGCTCAGCTAGCCTAAAGCAAAATGGAGTTCAGAAAGTATGGTGTGGCAATGCATACAGATACCAATGGATTTTCGAATAATTGTCATTGACAAACATTGCTAATTTAAGCCAGATTATAATTATAATTTTATAGAGGGAATTATATCAATTCTGTAATACCCTTAAGAAATGTCCTGCTTATCGAAAATTGAGCTGAGAGGGAAATGTACTCATAGTTTTTTTCTTTTTTTTTCTTATTGTTTATTGGGGTCTAAAGATCAAAACTCTGAGTACCAATGCATTTTAATAAGGTGATTCTGCTTTGTCTGTAATAAGATATATAATCTCATAAGACCTCAGTTCTCCTTCTGGCAAACCTTTCTCAACATAAATCTTCAAGGTCCATTGAATTAGCTATGAGTGCCCTTTGTACTGAGTTAATCGTACCAATACAATTCATGTAAAATTTGTTTTTGGTACATAAAAGTTTGTAAGTAATAAGGTTTTACGATTTTATGGACAGTAGAATTCTAGGGTTGATTTTACAAAGTTATTTAAAAAAATTAATGACTCTACCAGGTTGAGTGCACTCATTTAATCAATACAAAGTCTTGACTCCAGTGGAACAATATATCCATAAATGTAAAATTTATCAACCAACTTGATACTCATTGGTACAACTATTGGTTCTTGGATTCAGCTTTTTAAAAAGCAGAAAAGTTAATATTAACATTAAGTGTGTGTAAAAAAAACAGTATTTATACTCCCTTCTGTTCTAGCATTTTCCCTTACATAGTCCACATGTAACCTTTTGTGCCTTGATAAACTTCACCTTTATCTCGAATATCTTCAATGTTGGTATTTAAGAGTGATGTTGTTCCAAGTTCCAACTTACAGGTTCTGTTTATATCATGCCAGACTGGAGAGATCATACACTGAACGGGAAAGGAAAATCATCTGGTTTGAGGTCCACATAACCTAGAGCTTGAAAACTGTACTCCCAGAGCATTTAGATGTACCACTTTCTAGTGCTCTTGTGTGTAGAGGAGAAGATTTTCCTGGGAAACATATAAACTATTCTTTGCGAGCAAGTTTAATGGATCTTTCTGTCCTCGAGTATTATAATTCTTAAATAAGAAACACTATATATAGGGTGAGGTAGAGGCAAAAATGCCTACAAAATTCAAAATGTAAACAAAGAAAAAATTAGACCTGTGCTGCAGATACTCCACACTTAAGTCCCAACAGTGTATATACAACCAAAAAACAAATACGAGTCCTGCGCATCCAGTATAGGTGTGCACACCCAGGTGCTACCACAATTTATTTGAGGACAAAGTTAAAGCAGCAAACGTTTCGAGCAGCAGCCCTTTCTCAATGCTAACTATCATTTCAAAACGTTGCTTTAACTTTGTCCTCAAATTGTGGTGGCACCTGGGTGTGCACACCTATACTGCATGTGCAGGACTCGTGTTTGTTTTTTGGTTAAAAGACAATATATCTGTGAGATATAACCATGAGTATGACATTGGTTGTAGTGTTTTGATAAAGACTTTACGTTTATGAATGTTTAGTTCCACTGGACTAAACACATTTCAAATTGATTAACTGTTCCATAATGCGCACTCTCTCTGATCTTGACATGAAACACATTGTGCACTGTGGCTCTCCACTTTAGAGAGCTTTTTCACTGTATGTGAGTAATGGATTTTATGATGATATGAGTAAAGGATTGATACGTTGAACGAGCGGTGAATTGGAATCTATTACAATCGCGGATTGTATGCTCTCTGAATAGCGAGTAGTTTTTTTCTCTAGCAGAGAGAATGGCCATTTTGTAAAAAAAATTAACTTTAACTTCTAGCATTTGTCTCTGATATTGAGTTGGCTTCAGATACCCCAAAATATTTTTTTGCTAAGAGTGTCATCTTCTGACATTTACCCCTGAATATGAAACAGGGATAATTCAAGCAGAAACTTGTCTGGATCTCTGGTAGCCGTGCACTTTGGGAAGATGAGTACCTCATGTTTTGAGTTGCTTGACCTGGAAGAATGTATTGTATATTTTCCCACCGGGCCAGGTGCCCATTAAAAAAAATGATGTGAAAAAAAATAATCAATAGTAATCTATTTAATTGCAATGTTTATTACTTGCAGTGTAAAGCATTTACTTCATGATTAATTAGCACCAGCATCTTTGTTGCTATAGGACCTACTGGATAGGGATGCTACAACACTGATTTTGTCCTGTGTACATCTTTAGCTGACCTTCATTGCTTATATATTTAGCTGCTTTGTACGAGTTCATATGCTGCCAATGGGGGGTGATATCTAAAATACTCATCTAAAAAAGATAGCTTTTGCAAACTGTATGCAAATCATCATCATTTTTAATAGTAACCAATTGACTGATTTTAACATGTTGAGCATGTGTGGTATATCTGCTTTGCTCCACCAATTGCTGGACTATGTTAATTATTCAGGGTTCTTCTCTAAAGGGAGAGTTGTTGAGAATTCAAAGTGAACTTCAAAGTTAAGCCGAAAATAGCTGACTTGGAGAAATGTTTCCTGTTCGTCTTTTTTAGACCTTAAATTAGAAATTCAATTTTAATTCATTTTGCTTTCCTGACAATTCTCCCTTCAGTGATTAACCCTGTACATCTTGAGTTTATGACCCATTTTAAGGTGAGCACATTCTTGTGCTATTCTGGTAGTATTTTGATGATCTGATAAAGGATACTTTTACATTCTCAGAGTGTCCAGTTTAATGATAATTTAACATTTCCATGATTGTGTCTGAATTAAGTCCCTAAGTAATTCATTGGGACTCTGTCGAGGTAAATTTATGCCCTTGAGTTAACTCCCAAGTAAGAGTTCACCAAGTTCTTCTACATTGTCCTACTCCAAGGACCTGCTAATACATAAGTAGCTGCTGTGCTATTTATGTAAATTAACTTATGATATGTTGTTGCATTGAAGTTTCAAGTACACTACTGTACTATTTAATCCCAGTGTGAGTTGCCGTCTAACGGTTTGCTTCATTTCCTATATAAAACCATTTGGTACATTGGCAGCAGCCTGATATGCATTGGGCAGAGGAAGGCCATTGACACATGCTCACAATGTTTTTTTTCAGTTATTTCATCACGAGAGGTTGACAGAGAGTGGACAAAAAAAAATCTTAATAACATTTAAACTGTGACCATTATGCCTTTACAAAACAGCATATATAAAATTGTTACACCATATCATAAATCCTTTTTCTCTTCTCTTTTATGCCCAAGTATATATTTATGTTATGTAGATCGGATATACCACCAGATGTATTTGTTATCTGATCTTTTTTTCATAGAGAATTATCACTATTGATTGGTATCCAGTTGTCCTGATTATTACTTTATTGACTCAAATTCTAACAGTGGAATCACTCTCCAACCACCCACTGATTATTTATGAAATTTGAATTATTACAACTCATTGCCAGTGCAGTGCACAACCTTAAAGAGAGATGTGTTGTTCTCTTGAAAAATGACCACCCATTATCAGTGCATGTCTATGTCCGGCCTTGTAGACTCACCCCAACAGCTTTCTAGCATAAGTATAGAGCTCCGCAACAAAAGGTTAATTTTGATTTATGCAAATGTACCGTATTTAAGTAACACAACTTTACAGATACAAAATAGCACAACTGTGAAAAGATACATTTCCAAAAATATGTTTTTTATATATAATAAAATGGTTTGTGGTTTAATTATTTAAATCTACTCCCGAACAGGCGCAGTAGATGGAGATGAAAGAACGCGTCAGATGAAAATGAAGCTCAATAAGTACAAGCAAGTTGGAGGATCCGATTCTAGACTAGAAAAGGATTATCGGCCAAAGGTAAGACACGTACACCTGACCTCACATTTAGTTCATGATACTGAAACCAGCATGGGTCATGTACTGGTATACTAATGTACCACACTGCACTAATTTAACTGTGCTTAGGTCTTGAGCCAAGACCTGTTATAAGACTTAAAAAAACACATTATCAGGTAAAGTGAACTACCCAGCATGCTGGTTAATATAAAAGTCATCTGCACTTTTGTAGTTAAGGAACCTCCGATCCTCTCCAGCGAGCATATCTTTCTACAACAAATGAAGTTCTTTGTGGGTTCTTCTGTTTATTGTTAGTTATTCTTTGATAGCACCAACCGTTGGTCCTAATGCACAATGGGGTAGAGAGCTACAAGAAGAAAATTGAGTTGGTCTAGATCTAGAATGAATGCACATTATTATTAGTATTATTATTATCGTATGCTTGTTTTTTTTCTCGTAGCTTACCTAGTGCATGGTTATGCAAAGTACAGATAATATATTGCCAACTTAATCAAGGTCAAAATGTATAAAAAACACAAATACCATATGTTTGGCGATGTTTTCTACTATAGTCTAGAGCAGGGGCAGGCAACCTTCAGCATGGTTTCCTACTTCTGGTCTAGAGTACAGGAGCATCAGAAGAAAGATCTTTTGGGTTCCTTCAGCTCAGTTTGGAACTATTTTCATACTACTTTCCCAGAGTTTAGAGGGGGAAAAAACCTTGAATCACACCTCTGCCATGCCATACTCACTCATCTGGTGTAATAGGAAATGTCCCAGTACCTAAATCTTGCAGTTCAACCCTCAGATTATAGTCTGGTCCACATAACCAACCTAGAAAATCAATGTATATTTATTTTTCTCATTTTGAATAATATTATATCGGGCTATTAACTTCTCGGGCTCACAGCCTAAACCACCGGACACCATCTGTATATGCTTGAATTCCTTCTTTAGACAAAATGGGGCAGATGAGAACATGGTGCAATATTTTATACCTTTTTTATTTTGTTCCTGCCCTTGTCCTAGGCAGCTGCCTGATTGGAATGCAGCTAAGGTATTTCAGGAAAATCAAAATTATAATGAGCAATGCTGGGCAATGTTGTGCTTACTTTTTTACTTTTATACTGATATAAATACACATATGACTGTTCAAGAGTAAAATTTGAATAATTTGTAAGAATAAAATGTATTTATCAATAGTAAAACACAGCCCGGATTAGTAAGGTGTGAACCAGGCTGTATATAAAGCGATATGCTATCAGTTTATGTAGTTCTCACCGTTCTATGTGATGAAAGAAATTGTGGGTGGAGGGTTAATTACTTGTCCCATAAACCTGTGATGGACAGAAGTTTATGGGATAAGATCAGTCCCTCGCAGACTAGGATGAGACTCTTCTGACTGAAACATTTCATCCTGGTGTGGGAGAGGTCTGCCACCAGCTGCAGGCGCATCCAATAAGCAGTGCACAGAGGAACACTTTTAAGGTAATTACATTGTTTTTTCACAATATTTTCAATGCATCATCTATATAATGCATAAGAAATATGGGATACATTTTTACCCAGAAAATCCTTTAGCCTTTGAAAAAACTGCTCCTCCCCTCTACAGTATCAATAGTTATGCCAATCTTATAAGAAATAATGACTTATTACCTGTCCCTATTTCATTATCCTTTCTATCCTGTGACACGATTTTCATGTGTACAATTTACTGAAGTGTTCCCAACCAATCACTTTGTAATTAGCCCAACAAACAACATAGTGTGTTTGTACTGGTTGTTCCTCGGCACTGAAGAACATTATTTATCCATCCAAAATGTTCTGGCAAAAAATAGCAGGTATTAACCCTCTGAGTGTCACACAGGACACATGTATTTTCAAATTAACAAGCACTTGTAGTCACACAAAGAGTCCATGCTTTATATATTGGGCATTATTAAAAGAAATCGGTCAATGGTGGAAAAAATGTGTTTATAGACAAGGCTTGTTCATTGTATAAAGAAACTTTAAGGAAACTTTATAAAAATAAACGTTATATTAAAGGGACACTATAGTCACCAGAACAACTATAGCTCATTTTTTTTGTTCTGGTGAGTAAAATCAGCGCATTCAGGCTTTTTGCAGTAAACACTGTTTTGTTTTGGGGGTTTTCAGAGAAAAGTCAGTGTTTACATTACAGCCTAGGGATACCTCTACTGGCCACTCTTCTGATGGCTACTAGAGGTGCTTCCTGGGGCAGTGCTGCACAGTCACTGACACTCAGTGTCTCTACCCTCTGCATGGAAATACTGAACTTTCCTAATAGAGATGCATTGATTTAATGCATCTCTCTGAGGAGATGCTGATTGGCCAGGACTGTGACTTGTGCTGACTCTGCCCCTGATCGGCCTCCTTGACAGTTTCAGCCAATGCAATGCAATGCAATGGGAAAGGATCAGGACTTCTCATGATGTCAGTCAAGCAGGCAGATCAGGGGCAGATCCAGCAGCACCAGACTGGAATAATAATACGATTTTACAATATTTAGTGGGGCAAGGAAGGATAGGGGGGCTAGATGGTGGTTTCAACACTATACGGTCACAAATACATGTTTGTGTTCCTGACTCTATAGTGTTCCTTTGAAGTTTATTACAAATGTGTTTGTTTTTATATAGTTCAAATCCTACAGTGTATCTTAAACACAACATGCAAAATTATTTATTTACAAGGGTTGTGTTCTAAAAGAATAGTTTATTAATTTTATGTATTGCCAGCTGTGTTCGATATAATTTTGCATGATCTGTTCTGTGGAGCTTACAATCTAATTAAAAAAAGGAATAACACTTGTTGTATGGGATTTAATTCAGCTTGGCATCTTCAGTCTGAGGATGAGTTTTTTGTTTTAATGTTTGCATTTTTACAGTTCATGTCTATATTATCATGTTTTTGTGGATTTTTTTTCCATTCTATGGGGTTATTCTCTAAACTGGGAATTGCAGATGATTGACATGAAAATTGCAAAAATAGCCAGGGTGGGCATTTTTACAATTTTACTGTTTTGGCCTGGTGTTCACGTCACTGATTTTATTAAAGAAATTCCTTTATTTGCATAAAAATTTATGTGTCTATGTGTGTACAATGGATGCAGTGTGTTTTTGTGCATATAGTTGATGCAGTGTTTGTATAGTGGATACAGTTTGTGTATAGTGGATGCCGTGTGCATGTTTATAGTAGATGCTCAGTGTTTGTGTAGTGTGTATAGTGGATGCAGAGTGTATGTGTGGTGGATACAGTACATGTGTGTATAGTGGATGTAGTATGTGTGTGTATAGTGGATGCAGTGTGTGTATGGTGGATGCAGTGTGTGTGTATAATGGATGCAGTGTTTGTATAATGGATGCAGTGTGTGTATGGTGGATGCAGTGTGTGTGTATGGCGGATGCAGTGTGTGTGTATGGCGGATGCAGTGTGTGTGTATGGCGGATGCAGTGTGTGTTTATAGTTGATGCAGTGTGTGTGTATAATGGATGCAGTGTTTGTATAGTGGATGCAGTGTGTCTGTTTTTATAGTAGATGCAGAGTGTTTGTGTAGTGGATACAGTTTGTGTGTATAGTGGATGCAGTGTTTGTATAAAGGATGCAGTATGTGTATAGTGAATGCAGTGTGTGTGTGTGTGTTTATAGTAGTTGCAGAGTGTTTGTGTAGTGGATACAGTGTATATGTGTATAGTGGATGCAGTGTGTGTGTTTTTATAGTAGATGCAGAGTGTTTGTGTAGTGGATACAGTTTGTGTGTAAAGTGGATGCAGTGTTTGTATAAAGGATGCAGTATGTGTATAGTGGATGCAGTGTGTGTGTGTGTGTTTATAGTAAATGCAGAGTGTTTGTGTAGTGGATATAGTGTAAATGTGTATAGTGGAATGCGAGTGTTTGTTTGTGTACTGGATGCAGTCTGTGTAATTTAATAAGGTATGATAAAGGCTGGATTCTGTGGGCAGTGAGCAGTTTAAAAAATCACATTATAAGTTAGTTTTTTATAAGTTTATTCTCACTCCCTACCTCTTACCTGTGACCAGGGATGGGGGACACTATATTCTCTGGTAGTCCGGTGGTACTATGCAGGTCCCTAGCTTGGAATTGTATAGTGAATGGGGAGCTGGAGACTACAACTTACAGGTCTGGCAAGTCTACTCCCTTTCAAGCGAGCTAATACGCACACACAAATTATATTTCCTATTAACGAAATATATATGGGTGGATTGGCGCTATTAATACTGATATAAAAAAAGTGAACAGCAACTACCCCCAAGTGCCAAGTAAATCACCAAAAGGCACTGTACAAATATAATAGGTGATAAAGAAAAAGAAGGAGGGGGGTGCTATACAAACAAAAACACAGTGTTATACTTATATCTGTACATGATAATTCTGTCAGTAATCTACTGGATCAATCTAAAAGGAATAAACATAATGTACATAGCATAATACTGTATAACAAAACTGTGTGTGAACAATTTCTGGTATTGGGTCACTCACGATCCCAATACCCACTTGGTTATTCGAGCTGTGGTGTGATCGGGGGAATATCTGAAAACGGCCAAAGCTGGTCTCGCTGGACCACACAGTCTGCAGGATATTTGAGGAGCCAATAGAGTCAGAGCCTGCTATTATAGGCTCTACAGATCGTGAGTGACCCAATACCAGAAATTGTTCACACATAGTTTTGTTATACAGTATTATGCTATATACATTATGTTTATTCCTTTTAGATTGATCCAGTAGATTACTGACAGAATTATCATGTACAGATATAAGTATAACACTGTGTTTTTGTTTGTATAGCACCCCCCTCCTTCTTTTTCTTTATCACCTAATACGCACACACACACACATTGGAAAAATAAGGCCCAGGTCCACCAGGACCCCGGGTGACCCAGGTCCCTTATAGTTGTATGGGCAGTACCCACATTTGTAAAGATGTTTCCTCTCCCTGTCCCTAATGTAGATGGAATAATCTATACCTTGACCAAGAAGACAATTCTTTTGTAGGATAGTACTTTGTTCCAGGAAACCATGGGCAAGAAATTTGAAGGTTCTCTAGTCACCCCTTTGAGGTTGCATTCGCTCTTTTTTTTATCTCCCTGTCTGTATGGCCATTCTTTCAGCAGCATTGTCCATGTGATTGGTCCTTGTTGATGCCGAAGATGCGCTCTTAGAAGATGCCTTGGATGATGTCTACTTACAAGAGCTGGCAAATGGGTTCCTGTGTGAGCCCTTGACTGAAATTGTGTATAATAACACCAAATTGAGAACCTTGAGCATGGTTGATAGATGGGCTTTGTGTGTGGTCCTGGCATTGTCACTTCCCTTTTAGGGCAAGGTATTTTTTGAAAATGTATTAAAAAAACATAACCTTTTTGGCACAGGTTTCCTCAACAGAATAAGGTTTTTTTTTGTTTGTTCATTTTGGAGGGTTTCTTTCTTTTTTTTTTTTTGGCAATCTTTATTTTAGTTTTTAGCAGGAAGCATGAGAGCAATTTGTACTGTGATACAAGCTGTTGTCATGGTATCAATTTCCATAGCGGCTAATAGCATAACAGAGACAATATGCATGGTATGCCAATGAACATTTCCAAAACAAGTATTATCAAAAAGGGCAGGTACGGAGACTCACTAATAACACTATGCAATACTGCATTTGTTTCCACTGGCACTTATAGGCTGGATCTTGTGTAGTTAGTCTCTCCCCCCCCCCCCCCCCCCCCCCCCCGTCCCTCCCTTGATACGCTTTGTCTACACATTTTATCAGAGGGATAACAGTACAGTAGCATTCAGAATTGGTGTCAACAGTGCCTGAGTTACTGTGTGAAGTCAAGTCAAGTCTACTCAAACCTATTGTGACATACAAATCCTCCTTGGAGTTGGAAACCAAATATCAGGGTGCTTAAATATGCTCCTTTGTTTATTGGATTTGCAGTTGCCATCCTGGAGGATTTCTGAACTTCCATCTTTCTCATTTGAGCCCTTTGTATTGTTTTTCAAAAGGATCCTGAAGACCGATTAAGTCAACTTCTCTACTAATATTAATCAGGAAATTGATTTCCCCTAAACTTTTCACTCACGTTCAAATGTCAAAGAGATAGTGTTGCATAATTTGGATGTTATTCATGTCCTCAAATATTATATTGAGACCACTACTCTATTTAGGAAATGTTGTTCCTAGTTTTTTTGCAAAAGAGTGAAAAGGCTACAGCCATCACTATCGCCAGTGTGCTCAAGTTGATGATCCAGAAGTCAAATGTCATGGCTAACAAGCCTCTTTCAAACAGAATGATGTTCATTCCACTTGGACAGTGGTTACCTTCTCCATTGTGTTTTGGCAGGAAGGGGCTCCAGGGAGTTATTTTATTATTATTTTTATTATTATGATATTTATAGAGCGCCGTCAAATTCCGCAGTGGGTGAACGAACAGACATGTAGTTGTAACCAGACAAGTTGGACACAAAGGAACAGAGGGGTTGAGGGCCCTGCTCAATGAGCTTAAATGCTAGAGGGAGTGGGGTAAAATGACAAAAAAAGGTAAGGATTGTATAAGACTAGTGACAGTTGCAGAAGAGGAATCAGTTGGGAGCTATTAACAGTTTAATTGATATGCTTTTATGAAGAAGTGGGTTTAAACACTGTGACTGCCCACCCAACATTTTGAGGTGGCCTTGTATCCTGCTTTGCTTGGGTATACGGCCCCAGAACTACCAAGGTCGCTACTGCAACCAAGCTCAGGAGTTCCACTTTTCAGGGTGGCTAATCAGGAATGGTAGCAGCAGGCAAGACATCAGCAGGCAGTTTACTTTATTTGCAAGCCTGCTGCTGCCCTACACAGAATTCAGCACTGGATTCCACTCCTCCACGATTCCCTGGTGGTCCGGTGGTGTATGTGATGCTCTGCACCCCCGTTGAAACCCTCTATCATATCCGCTCTGTTGCGGGAAATGCAGGTGTATCTGTGCATGTTTTTCAGTGGTTTTGTGTCATTGTATGTATACTTGCGTGTGTCAGTGTAGTTATCTGTGCATGTGTGTGCCAGTGTATCTGTGTGTTTGTTGATCTGTGTGTGTGTGAATCTGTGCATGTACACCAGTTTGATGTGACAATGTAACTGTGTATGTGTGTCATTTTGTGTATCTCTCTCTCTGAGAGTACCTGTGTGTCTGTGGGCATCTATGTGTGGCAGTGTATGGGTGTTTCTGTGTATGGCAATGTGCCCCTGTATGTGCGTGTGACAGTGCATATGTATTTGGGAATACATATTTGCATGTGATCACCAATATTACACACAAACACACATGTATTTATACACGAACGCTGTACACAAAAACAGCTCTGCATTCATACACCAACACTAGACAAACACCTGCATTGAAATGCCAACACTACACACAAACAGATCCTCTGCATTCAAACATCAGTATTGTACACAAACATTCACACAAATATACCCTATACAAAAACACACCTACATTCACAGATACTGCATACAAATGGAACCCTGCAAGGATTGGTAAATAGTGGATCCAAAGCTGGCAAAGAGCATGATGGAATGTGTACGGCAGCTGAGAACCAGCTATTGTCCACCTCTGCTCTATAGTGGGGAGAGGGGGCAAAACAGATTCTTACACTGGGGCCCTGAGGTTTCTAGTTACACCCTTGTAAGGCCCCATACGTCATGACTCATGGATTTTCAATATATGGAAGGAAATAAATAAATCAGGTAAGACCCACATTTTGATATTTCCAACATTTGCATGTTTTCTACCCTTTAAATAAATCTTGAATACCAATATTCGCAATATTCTCTTTTATATGTTTCACAATATTAATCCTCTTAACATTCATTTTATGCTTCAGACAAATGGTGAGATTTAAAAAAAAAAAAAGATTAATAGACAACACTGTAGGTGCTTTTAACAACTTTATCTTATTGAAATGATTATAGTGCTTCAGTCCTGCCCTCCAGTCCTACCTCCATCCATTTATTACACTAAATAGCAGGCTTGAAAGTGCAGCTTCAAGCCACATCTCCAAGCCCTCTGGGAGTGAGGGATGTTACTTCCTAGCTTTCATAGGAAACTAGTCCCTCTGTGCACTTTGGTAATTACTTGGATAATGTACATAGTACGGGTTTATGACTGTCCCTTGTTTTGAAACAGCACTGTTTGCCATTGGGTATAGATATGATGTCTCTGACTGCAGGCCCTATAGACATTGTAAAAAGTTTCTGCAAAAGAATACGTTAGGGAGAATGTGTCAGGCTGCTAAAACAATATGTGAGGGAACCCCTGAAAATTAACACATTTACCAAACAAAACAACTAGGGAAACAGAAAAAAAAAACCTTAGACCAAAGCAGCCACATTGTAATAAAACATAACTTTTAATTAGAAAACCTTCTTAGAAGAAAAAACTCTTAGTGAATTTACTAAGATAAAAAAATGGTTATCTATAATGTGGGGCCCAGTGTCCCCTCCCAGGCTCCCGCGCATTCCGGCATGTTGGGGCCCTAATAAGTATAAGGGAGGGGACCTGGTGTACACCTCCCGTGGCCCCCACCCATGCTAGAGGCTGGGTGCCTTATTATCAATAATTGGAGGGGCCTACTGTCCTCTCTTGCGGCCACAAATATTCTTCATTGGTGGCTAGAGGTCCCCAGTGCCCCCATGCCCCAGCAAAAAAATAAATTACCCCTCTTATTCTGATAATAGTGAGAACAGGACCAAACAATCTAAAACCTGTAGAAAAAAATAATACTTACCATCACAAGTCTTTCTGATTCTTCTTTTCTTCAGTATCAAATATTGCCAAATAAAAATCCACAATGCCTGACATCACTAGATAAAGTAAAAACAATGCTGTAAGAAAAAAATATCAATTTTAAAGGTGTCCCATGCTATGACAGTTATCGCAAACCATGGAAAATTGCCTAAGCTTTGCAATATGACCAAGAGAGCGCACTGGTAAACCAACCAATCAGAGCGCTCTGACATTCATGTCTCACTCTCTTCACTCACAAGCCCTTATTATACTTATTATATTCCCCATTTGCTGGAATGAGTGGGGGCCAGGGCAGGAGACACTTGCCCCCCCCCCCCCTTTCCCCATATTATACTTATTAGGGCCCCCATCCATGCCAGTGCAGACATTAGCCCCCGCCCATGCTATTATACATAATAAGGCCCCGCTACCAGCATGGGTGGAGGCTGGGGAGGGGACACTAAATCTCCCCCCTAATTATACTTATTATTGCCCCCACCTGCCGGCATGGGTTGGGGATGGGGAGGAGACACTAGATCCCCCCATAATTGATAATAGGGCCCCCACCCAACAGCATAAGTGGGGGCAAAGGGAGGGAACACTGGGCCCCCCTTCTAAATATACTTATTAGGGCCCCCACCCACAAGGATGGGTGGTGGCCCGTGGTGGGGACACTATCCCCCCCTCTAGAAATTAGTAGTTCCATCCAACCAAACCCCATGTTTGGGGGGACATGGGGGATCTATAACTCCCCCCTCCCATTTTTTTCTCATATGGGGCCTTTTCTAGAAACTGGTCAGCAATTGCTTTTTAATTGTAGAAATGCCCCCACCTTCCCGGATGGCAAATAGGGGCATATAGAGCTAAATACCTAAATTGTAGCAATATGAGAGTCGCTATATTTATTTGCTAAGAGGATTTTATTTTGGGGGGGTGGTATTCCAATATTCATGTGGCAGCTAGCTAGCAAGCGCTGGCCAGCTTACACATAGTTAACCCTGACACTGCCGAGGGTTTTAAACTATTTGCCTGCTGGCTGCAAGGTCTGTCAGAAGGCAAATAGCTCTTCAAATTATCATTCAATTGCGAATAGCAAGTGAATGATCATTTGCGATTCTGGTGCTGTAGATTTGTTTGGATGAACATGGAAAAACTGTGATTTCCGCATTCAAACCAATGTTACAGAATCAGTTGGGCAGACCAAATTCTGACCACATATGGAATTAGTAAATATGAGATTTGCCAGTGTGGTTGGAATTCGAGTAGGCGATGGCTGATGACATCACTGCTCTGTGCTGGGAGTGAAACAGGAGCCCCATGGTCGGATTCTACCAAAGGTGTATGAATATGGCAGAGGGATCTAGTGTTGTGTAAACGTAAGGGTCAGATTTTCTGGTAAAAAAAGAAAAGCCATATCTTGTTATTACATGCTGCAAGGATTCTTATAATAAATAAATAAATAAATAAATACAAATCTGGTGACAGTTGTCCTTTAAAGAAAAACTCTAAGCACTAAAACTACTACATCTTAATATCTGAAGTGCTCAGAAATGGTAATTTACATTTGGCTGAAAACATGCCTCTAGCGGCTTACAGAGAGACAGAGAAAGACAGACAGCATCCAAGGGCACTTCCGCCTTACAGTCTTCAATTTTTGAATGACTTCATGTTCGGTGTCATTATACACATCGTGATAATGCTGAGATGCAGCTAATGCTTCTCATAGGGAGACTTTGGAGTGGTGGACCCAGTGCCAGATTTACCCTCGCTGCCCCAAGGCCAGTTTCCTCAATACGCCCCACAGTACCTTCAATTATACATGTATATTAATGCATGTGTGTTATAGTAATTCTATATTCTACTTATATATATATATACACAGTACAAATAACAGACCCATGCAGACACACACTGATTCATGCAGACACACACTGATTCATGCAGAGACACACTGACCCATGCAGACACACAGTGACCCATGCAGACACACACACAGTGACCCATATGGATGGACACTCACACAGTGACCCATATGGACGCACTCACAGTGATCCATGCAGACACAGTTTGCACTGACCCATGTAGACACTGACACATGCAGACACACACTGACCCACAGGGCTGGCGCTACCATAAGGCGGCACAAGCGGCCGCCTTAGGGCGCACCGGCCCGGGGGGCGCAATCCTGGGGTGACCGGCAGGAGGAGAGCACCCTGCATAGTGCTCCTCTCCTGCCGGTCATTGCGTGTAGAGTGGCCGAGCGGGCGGGCCGGCGGCGGTTTACCCGGTCTGACAGGAGATGCAACAAACTGCTTCCTGTCAGACCGGGACAGGAAATGGGATCCTCTACCACATACCGCCCGCTCAACCACGCTACATGGAGAGAGAAGGGGGCCCAATGAAAGGTAGGAGGGGAGTGGAGGACAATACAAGTTACAGGGTGGGGAGAAAAGTTGAAGGGGGGACACAATAAAAGTAACAGGGGTGGGGAGAAAAGTTACAGGAGGGGGTACACAATAAAAGTTACAGGGGGAGAGAGAAGAGTTACAGTAGGGGAGACACAATAAAAGTTACAGGGGGGAGAGAAGAGTTACAGTAGGGGGGGGCAAAATAAAAGTTACAGGGGGGAGAGAAGAGTTACAGGAGGGGGGACACAATAAAAGTTACGGGGGGGGGAGAGAAGAGTTACAGGAGGGGGGACACAATAAAAGTTACAGGGGGGAGAGAAGAGTTACAGGGGGGGGACACAATAAAAGTTACAGGGGGAGAGAAGAGTTACAGGAGGGGGGGACAAGAAGAGTTACAGGTGGGGGGGGGCAAGAAGAGTTACAGTAGGGGAGGGGCAAGAAGAGTTACAGTAGGGGAGGGGGACAAGAAGAGTTACAGGAGGGTAGGTGGGCAATAAGAATTACAGGAGGAAATGGAGGGGCAATAAAAGGTACAGGAGGGTATGGGGATAATAAAAGGTTCAGGGGAGGCAATAAAAGGTGGGGGACATTTAAAGGCACATGAGGGGAGGTGGGACAATGAAAGGTATAGGGGAGGGGGACATTGAAAGACACAGGAATGCTGGGGGGGCACAAAGAAAGTCACAGAGGCTGAATGCACACGGGGGGCAAAGAGACACACAGAGGGGCTGAGGGAGGACACATAGACAGACAGAAGGGTTGTGGGGAGAAAGAGACGTACAAAGGGACTCTGGGGGAGAAAGAGACACACAAAGGAGCTGGGGAGAAGAAAGAGACAGACAAAGAGGCTGGAGTAAGTAAAAAATACACAAATGGGTTGTAAGAGAAACACGAGGAGATAAAACACAGCAAAGCGGGTGTAAGACACATAAAGGAGAAAAAGGGAGTAAGATATTCGAATGATAGGATATAAAACTCTGAAGGGGGTAAGAAATTCAAAAGGGGGGGGGGGTTACTTGACACACAGGTGAAGACGCATTTTTTGGGGGGGAGGAGGGGCGGCAAAACGCATCTTCGCCTGTGTAGTCAAAAATCCTTGCACCGGCCCTGCTGACCCAACTGCAAAGTTGGGCAGCCCCTGGGATGGCAAGGCATGCTTCTACTGGCCTGGCAGGTCACTTGCTGTGCAGCTGGTGACTGGCATTGGCCCCTAGCTGGACTGAATAGAATAGGTGGGGAGAGCTGCATTGCCTGCTCCCTTCTGTGCTTTCCTCTTCTGGCCCCCTCTTCCTTACAAGCATGGGGTTTCACCCAGGGTTATCAAAACAATATCATAGCCCTGCCTATTCTCCTTCAATTGGTGCAGCAGCTCAGTAGAACAGGCAGGTCTATAGTCTCCTTCTAGCTCGAGCACACATTGCCACAGTGGATTCTCTGCATGAGAATGGACTGGCCAGTGAGGGAGACCTTTGATCTCCCCACTGATAATGCTGCCTCTCTCTTGCTGGTTGCCGCTCGGTGGCCTTATAGGAAATCTGACCCTTGGTGGATAGTGATGTGTCCTCAACGCTTTTTATCATAAGATTTTTCTACTCAAGGTGATCGTTTTACAAGATCACAATCACTGGCCCTCAATGTATAATAATACTATAATTTCATATATTTACAATCTATCCACTTCACAAATTTCTTTAATGAGCTGTTGGCTTAATGAATAAAAAAACAAACAAACATAACTTAACTTAAAAATGAGTAATGAAATAATTGATAATTTCATAATCTATTAAACTCAAGTTATTTTTTTTAAGTTTGAGATTTTCATTAATTACCCCCAGAATTCCTGTTTATTGATCTATTTAGCCTCACATAAAAAATGAAACAACTCCAATGAGGCAAAATACACAAGTCTCTGCGCAGGGTGAATACATAATCTAGAATGGATTCACTGAATTGTATTTAATGTGTTTTCAGCATCGTTCAGGTCGGGATCCGCAGAGGGGCTCGGACAACATCTCCAACAAGTCATCAGACAGTGATGTGAGTGATGTGTCTGCCGTATCACGGACAAGCAGTGCCTCTCGATTCAGCAGTACAAGCTACATGTCTGTCCAATCAGAACGACCGAGGGGGAACAAGAAAATAAGGTGAGCTTTAACATACAGATGAACTATTCATATGACGGAGGGGCATAGTGAATGGCACTATTTTCAGATTGCCCCGCTGAAAAGTTAAACCTTTATATAACTATTTTAATTAAAACTTACACAACAGAAAATATTGTGATTGTTCACAATATTATTCTTTTTTTCCCCTATATTTAGAGGTTTATTCAATAAATAGTGGTTAGCGGTAAATAAAAAACTACATTTAAGGATAAGTTAAAAACTAGTATTTAAGTTTTAAAATAAGTATTTTGTCTCTGTTTTCTAATTTGTTTGTCATTTCACTGTTTAATGAATAAATATGTAACATTTAAGTACTTGATAGGGAATATGAGTGTTTTGCGAGATTTTTATTTTAACCTCTATTCCATTTTGGGGTACTCAAATAACCTAAGTGTTATTTGAAAAATGTCTTATTGTCTGTGGATTGCTGATTCTCTATATTTTATCATGTTAGGTTTTTACATTTAAATTCAGTCCTGACATATAATAGTGTTATTTAAAGGTGACTTATGATATCATACTAAGAACTCTGCAGTCCGCTAACAATAGAAAGTGGATATTTTAATGATTTAATTAGTGTGAGCACCGTGCTAGTGAGAAATTGAATGAATTAAAAGATGTACTTAAACTTACATTAAAATCATGTATATATCCTCCAAAAGACAAGGGTGTTGGTCACGCAGCTGCGGGTCTCACTTACTACATGCAACCAATTTTATAATGCATGGAGCTTGCATTATTTGGGGGGTGGAGAGTGTATGCACAGTTGCCTACATCGATTTCTGTCCTTCATCTGGGTACATTAGATAAAAAGAGATGTTTTTCTATGCAATTGCTTGTCGCTTGGTTAGCTCGCTGTATAACTGAAAAAGGGCAACACTACAAAGCAGGTATTTGTTATAATTATTACAACCTGTATTACGAGTCCCTTTAATGAGACTGGGATTTCTAGAATTAAAGGAAAATTATAGTCACCAGAACCACTGTGCTGTGAAATGCTTTCTGTGTCAGTGTGCAGCACTGGTATTCAGCATCTTCACAGTCTGCAAGGAGGTGCTGAAGTTTCCCATAGAGGTGCATTGACTCAATGCATCTCTATGAGGAGATGGTGATTGGCGCAGCACAGCGTTTTGTTGCACATGCGCAGTAGCCTCACATTGAGATCATCAAGTTTAGTATGATGATTTCCTCCATGGAGGCGGGACCAGGAAAGACTGGGATGGCATGGGAAAAAAGGTGAGTTTAAACACCTCTTAAGAGCAATCTAAGGGGGGCCGGGGACCTAAGTAGTTTGTTTAACGCTATAATGTCTGAAATACATGTTTATATTCTTGCTTTCAACGAACACCTTAACTCCATAACAAGTCTACTTCATTGTAGTGGTTATGATTCCAGGAGTACCCCAGTGCTGCCCTATGATAACGTTTCCCAGTGCTGCGCTATGATAACGTTTCCCAGTGCTGCCCTATGATAACGTTTCCCAGTGCCGCCCTATGATAACGTTTCCCAGTGCTGCCCTATGATAACGTTTCCCAGTGCTGCCCTATGATAACGTTTCCCAGTGCTGCCCTATGATAACATTTCCCAGTGCTGCCCTATGATAACGTTTCCCAGTGCTGCCCTATGATAATGTTTCCCAGTGCTGCCCTATGATAATGTTTCCCAGTGCTGCCCTATGATAACGTTTCCCAGTGCTGCCCTATGATAACGTTTCCCAGTGCTGCCCTATGATAACATTTCCCAGTGCTGCCCTATGATAACGTTTCCCAGTGCTGCCCTATGATAACATTTCCCAGTGCTGCCCTATGATAACGTTTCCCAGTGCTGCCCTATGATAACGTTTCCCAGTGCTGCCCTATGATAACATTTCCCAGTGCTGCCCGATGATAACGTTTCCCAGTGCTGCCCTATGATAACGTTTCCCAGTGCTGCCCTATGATAACGTTTCCCAGTGCTGCCCTATGATAACGTTTCCCAGTGCTGCCCTATGATAACGTTTCCCAGTGCTACCCTATGATAACGTTTCCCAGTGCTGCCCTATGACAACGTTTCCCAGTGCTGCCCTATGATAACATTTCCCAGTGCTGCCCTATGATAACGTTTCCCAGTGCTGCCCTATGATAACGTTTCCCAGTGCTGCCCTATGATAACGTTTCCCAGTGCTGCCCTATGATAACGTTTCCCAGTGCTGCCCTATGATAACATTTCCCAGTGCTGCCCTATGATAACGTTTCCCAGTGCTGCCCTATGATAACGTTTCCCAGTGCTGCCCTATGACAACGTTTCCCAGTGCTGCCCTATGATAACATTTCCCAGTGCTGCCCTATGATAACGTTTCCCAGTGCTGCCCTATGATAACATTTCCCAGTGCTGCCCTATGATAACGTTTCCCAGTGCTGCCCTATGATAACGTTTCCCAGTGCTGCCCTATGATAACGTTTCCCAGTGCTGCCCTATAATAACGTTTCCCAGTGCTGCCCTATGATAACGTTTCCCAGTGCTGCCCTATGATGACGTTCCCCAGTGCTGCCCTATGATAACGTTTCCCAGTGCTGCCCTATGATAACGTTTCCCAGTGCTGCCCTATGATAACGTTTCCCAGTGCTGCCCTATGATAACGTTTCCCAGTGCTGCCCTATGATAACGTTTCCCAGTGCTGCCCTATGATAACGTTTCCCAGTGCTGCCCTACGATAACGTTTCCCAGTGCTGCCCTACGATAACGTTTCCCAGTGCTGCCCTACGATAACGTTTCCCAGTGCTGCCCTATGATAACGTTTCCCAGTGCTGCCCTATGATAACGTTTCCCAGTGCTGCCCTATGATAACGTTTCCCAGTGCTGCCCTATGATAACGTTTCCCAGTGCTGCCCTATGATAACCTTTCCCAGTGCTGCCCTATGATAACGTTTCCCAGTGCTGCCCTATGATAACGTTTCCCAGTGCTGCCCTATGATAACGTTTCCCAGTGCTGCCCTATGATAACGTTTCCCAGTGCTGCCCTATGATAACGTTTCCCAGTGCTGCCCTATGATGACGTTTCCCAGTGCTGCCCTATGATGACGTTTCCCAGTGCTGCCCTATGATGACGTTTCCCAGTGCTGCCCTATGATAACGTTTCCCAGTGCTGCCCTATGATAACGTTTCCCAGTGCTGCCCTATGATAACGTTTCCCAGTGCTGCCCTATGATAACGTTTCCCAGTGCTGCCCTACGATAACGTTTCCCAGTGTTGCCCTACGATAACGTTTCCCAGTGCTGCCCTACGATAACGTTTCCCAGTGCTGCCCTATGATAACGTTTCCCAGTGCTGCCCTATGATGACGTTTCCCAGTGCTGCCCTATGATGACGTTTCCCAGTGCTGCCCTATGATAACGTTTCCCAGTGCTGCCCTATGATAACGTTTCCCAGTGCTGCCCTATGACAACGTTTCCCAGTGCTGCCCTATGATAACGTTTCCCAGTGCTGCCCTATGATAACGTTTCCCAGTGCTGCCCTATGATAACGTTTCCCAGTGCTGCCCTATGATAACGTTTCCCAGTGCTGCCCGATGATAACGTTTCCCAGTGCTGCCCTATGATAACGTTTCCCAGTGCTGCCCTATGATAACGTTTCCCAGTGCTGCCCTATGACAACGTTTCCCAGTGCTGCCCTATGACAACGTTTCCCAGTGCTGCCCTATGATAACGTTTCCCAGTGCTGCCCTATGATAACGTTTCCCAGTGCTGCCCTATGATAACGTTTCCCAGTGCTGCCCTATGATAACGTTTCCCAGTGCTGCCCTATGATAACGTTTCCCAGTGCTGCCCTATGACAACGTTTCCCAGTGCTGCCCTATGATAACGTTTCCCAGTGCTGCCCTATGATAACGTTTCCCAGTGCTGCCCGATGATAACGTTTCCCAGTGCTGCCCTATGATAACGTTTCCCAGTGCTGCCCTATGATAACGTTTCCTAGTGCTGCCCTATGACAACGTTTCCCAGTGCTGCCCTATGACAACGTTTCCCAGTGCTGCCCTATGATAACATTTCCCAGTGCTGCCCTATGATAACGTTTCCCAGTGCTGCCCTATGATAACGTTTCCCAGTGCTGCCCTATGACAACGTTTCCCAGAGCTGCCCTATGATAACGTTTCCCAGTGCTGCCCTATGATAACGTTTCCCAGTGCTGCCCGATGATAACGTTTCCCAGTGCTGCCCTATGATAACCTTTCCCAGTGCTGCCCTATGATAACGTTTCCCAGTGCTGCCCTATAATAACGTTTCCCAGTGCTGCCCTATGATAACGTTTCCCAGTGCTGCCCTATGATAACGTTTCCCAGTGCTGCCCTATGATAACGTTTCCCAGTGCTGCCCTATGATAACGTTTCCCAGTGCTGCCCTATGATAACGTTTCCCAGTGCTGCCCTATGATAACGTTTCCCAGTGCTGCCCTATGATAACGTTTCCCAGTGCTGCCCTATGATAACGTTTCCCAGTGCTGCCCTATGATAACGTTTCCCAGTGCTGCCCTATGATAACGTTTCCCAGTGCTGCCCTATGATAACGTTTCCCAGTGCTGCCCTATGATAACGTTTCCCAGTGCTGCCCTATGATAACGTTTCCCAGTGCTGCCCTATGATAACGTTTCCCAGTGCTGCCCTATGATAACGTTTCCCAGTGCTGCCCTATGATAACGTTTCCCAGTGCTGCCCTATGATAACGTTTCCCAGTGCTGCCCTATGATAACGTTTCCCAGTGCTGCCCTATGATAACGTTTCAAACTGTTTTCGACACAGGCAGTGGCGTACACACAACCCATGGGGCCCCGGTGCGAAAACTGATCCGTGGGCCCCCCCCCCCGCGCTTACTCTGCGCGGGCTGGGGCCGCAACACATGGCGGCGGGCACCTGGTAGCAGGGCTGCGACCCGTGCGACCGCGGTATGTACGCCAGTGCATGCATAAACACATACACTTAAAGGACCACTACAGACACCCAGATCAAATCAGCTCAATGAAGTGGTCTGGGTGCCAGGTCTCTCTAGTTTTAACCCTGCAGCTGAAAACATAGCAGTTCAGAGAAACTGCTATGTTTCACTGAGAGTTAATCCAGCCTCTAGTGGCTGTCTCATTGACAGCCGCTAGAGGATTTTCTGCGATTCTCACTGTGAAAATCACAGTGAGAAGACGCTGAACGTCCATAGGAAAGCATTGAGTAATGCTTTCCTATGGGCGGTTTGAATGCGCGCGTGGCTCTTGCCACACATGTGCATTCGGAGCTGAGAGGCGGATCGGGACGGAGAGATCCCCAGCGCCAAGGGAGCCCGGCGCTGGAGAAAGGTAAGTGCTTTAGACACACACACACACACACACTCTCATGAACAGACTCACACATTTACTGACAGACAGACGCACACAAACATACTCAGTAACAGACACACACACTAACACACTCACTAACACACACACACACACACTCACTAACACACACACACTCACTAACACACACACACACTCACACTAACACACACACTAACACACTCACTAACACACACACACACTCACTAACACACACACTCACTAACACACTCACTAACACTAACACACTCACTAACACACACACACACACACACTCACACTAACACACTCACTAACACTAACACACTCACTAACACTAACACACACACACTCACACTAACACACTCACTAACACTCACACTAACACACTCACACTAACACACTCACTAACACACACACACACACTCACACTAACACACTCACTAACACTCACACTAACACACTCACACTAACACACTCACTAACACTAACACACTCACTAACACACTCACTAACACAATCACTCACACTAACACACTCACACAATCACTCACACTAACACACTCACTAACACAATCACTCACACTAACACAATCACTCACACTAACACACTCACTAACACAATCACTCACACTAACACACTCACTAACACAATCACTCACACTAACACAATCACACGTTTTGTTTTATTTTGTTTTAAATTTAATCCCCCCAGCCTCCTTACCTGTGTGAGAGCTGGGGGGATTCCCTGGGGTCCAGTGGTGTTGCTGGTCACCCGGCTGGCTGGCAGGCGCGCGAGGGAGCACTGTCCCCTGGGTGCTCCCTCTTCAGCTCCCTCGCGCGCCGCGTACTGATGCCGGAGCCGGAAGATGACGTCATCTTCCGGCTCCGGTTTCAGTGCGGTGCGCGAGGGAGCTGAAGAGGGAGCACCCAGGGGACAGTGCTCCCTCGCGCGCCTGCCAGCCAGCCGGGTGACAGCAGGGCCAGCCTCGGGGGGCCCGGAGGTGGCCGGCTCCTGGGCCCCCCAGCAGAAGAGGCTGGCCCTGTGGGTACATACCTGGGTCGCAGGGCGGCCGGGCCCCCTGGTGGGCCGGGCCCGGTCGCAGCCGCGACCCCTGCGACCCCGGTATGTACGCCACTGGACACAGGCCCTTTTGTTCTTCTGTGATATCTTTGAGGCAGAAGTTCCCTTTCCAATATAATTTTTGTCTGCCTTTGGACATCATACGTCCTCATACATATCAGCTGATACTGTCCTTCAATGAATTAAGACATAGCAGGGACAACTTTGATATTGCTGAAGTGGAATGGGAACATTTGCTATAGCCAAATCAAAGAAAATAAAAAAAAGTTATGGTGGGACAGCACCGGCGCACCATAATCACTACAGTGAAGTCATGCATCCTTGTGGATTCAGCTGTGCTATATATAAAACAAATCTGCCCTTGAAATGGATTGTCACTGAGAAAATAGTATTTTAAATAATATGTACAAAACTGACTGCACGAGGTGATTAAATATGCCCAATGTTTTCAGCAGCACACCTCAGAGCCACATTTTATCCCCTAATGATTAGTGTGCCTATTCCTTTACGTGTATTGCAAATAAAATGAACAATAATGATTTACTCTAAATTTTGTATACTAAATGTAAATGGTTGCTATAAAAACCATGCAATTCTACCACTCCGCATTAAAAGCCAAATTATAACTTAAAATAAATTACTAGAACACACAAAAAATAAGTGTAACTTTAAAGGAAAAGTCCATCGGTATTACGTTATTATGGTGCCAGGAGGTCCCTGGAGTTGGCTTACCATTAAAATTGTAACCGTTCACGAATGGTTTAGCCCCAAAATCTTGAATACAGCATCTTTGTTCTTCTGCTCCTCTCTGTTTTTTGAAACAGGAAGCCTCAGACATCAGCTGATGCTCTCAGTCAATCTACGGTACCACCATTTGTGGCTTCCTGTTTCAAGAATTGGAGAGAAATGTAAGGAAAAGGGTAGATCTAAGTAGCACTGGATTCAAGACTAAGACTGTTAGTAACATAATTACATCATGATTTTTTATGTGTTGTATATTTTTCAAGAAAATACGAAGTATCCAGTTAAATTCAACATTAATTAATGTTTGTTAAAGAATGATTAAAGGCTACCTGTCATGACAAATACAACTTAATATTAAATTATAATGAATCAAATTTCATCTATACATTGTTGTACCAGAATTGCTCAGAAATGTCTAGACTTCTCTAAAATCAGAGGTTAAAAAGTAGTCCTTTCCCTCTACTCTCGGCCAGTTCAGTCTGTGACGAACTTATATCAATCAGCAGAGAGAAAAGTTTCTGCTCTGCATGTCTGTTTTGTTTTTTTCAGAAAAACCTCTCCTGGGCATTTCTTCTGCTTGAATTAAGAGTAAGAGGAAGCAATGCCTACAATGGGAAGTAGGGAGGAGGGGAAGGCTCTGTGTGAGAACAGCAGCAGCGAGATGGGAGAGAAGCAGTCAGAATGGTTTATTGCTGCAGCTGTGAATAAGCAATTTGAAAATAGAGAGAGAGTACAGATATGTTTTATTTACATACCATAATGACAACATAAATGGTTGGGGACTATTAACCTATTACGGGAGCAAGTTTGTGCTTCCCAAAAGGGGTATGCAGGAGAAGTGAGTCTTACAGCAAGCATTATACCCACTGAAAACTCGAGTGATGCTCTCAGCAGGAGACAGTGGTAATGGAAATAAATTAAAATATTAACTTTTAAAAGTATTAAGGGAATAAGCACTTAGTTCTATAATATGAGTCAAGCCATATGGTTAGAAAACTGCAAACCTATATCTGTCATGACAGGTTCACTTTAAATGCTGGACACATCGTAATTTAGTTTTTACTATGAATAAAAGGTTTTTTGGCTATTGGACAGCTTGCAAATCAGGAAATTTCCCTAACTGCTATTAAGCCATTATACTATCTTTTCAAAGCTAAATTCTCAATTAATATGGCCATTTTCAACGGCTATGGATGCAATGGCCATTTTCAACGGCTATTTAAGAAATGTTTCAACTAGGATATTGAAGAGAATATAAATTGAGACAGAAAGGCAATGAAAGTCATACTGAAACGGCTCACATCATATTCCCTGGTTCATTTTATTTTGCCAAGCAATGGGCTATAGCAGTGTTTGTTTATTATTGGATCTCCAGTTAGTTTGGGTTTCATTTCCCACAATACACTGCCAGCCAGCTGAATGACGAGCTTGTGCATTGAGGGAAATGTAGTCTGCAGTAACTGAAGGTCTAAAGCCTAGCCATTTCATATAGCTTCATCCTTTTCCAATAAACTTTCTTTATCCTGCATGTGGATTTGTTTTATTGTTTGTGTCTAATTCTTCTCTTTTCTTTCTGTTTGCATGCCTTCCCATTTCTGTGACTGGTTAGGACATCCAGGGAAATAGAGGCTAGGTGGGAGAATAAACAGGGAGGCCAGGGAGGGGAGCATCACAGAGACTTGGGGTTCCCTGAAGAAGATGAGGAGGAAGTTAGGCAGGATGAGGATAGTGAAAAGGTTACGGAAGTGCAGCCAACCAGTGAAAACTGCACCAAGACAGAAAGCAAAGAACCCGTAGAGGAAGATAGTCTGCATGATGGAAAAGAGGAGGGAAGTCAAGAACAGGAGGAAAACCAAAAAGAGACCTTGACAAGGAGATTGTCAGAGAATGACATCAGGTAAAATAAATGTTCATAGAACCTCTCTCCTTTATGTAGATGTAGAGTTTCCCAATCCTTTCTCCTCTCTGTTTTCCTTTAAAGGGATAGACTGCTTAAACCATTGGCTGTAGACATAGTTGTAACGTGTGTTCTAGCTCACCTTTACAAAAATTATAATAAATATAATAATAATGCTTTTTAACTTGCTATTACAAAAAAAAAAAAAAAAACAACAACCGGTGTATTTTTTATATCTGTATAAAGAATTATTTTTCAGAGTAATCATAAACACTGTAGAATTTGTACGCCTCACTTGTCTAAATCTGTTGCAAAACAATGACAAGCAGGATTGGGAGAAGACCACTAAAGCCATATTAGCTAATGATATATCATTAAATAAGTGTCTAACTGCTATACACCCTTTACTATCCCTTTATCCGTCCCTCTGTGCTGCCTATCGTAGAATGCTCCATGCTGTAACTCTATAGATTCACATAATGGAATGTAGAGAATGAACAATGTTCAAAACCTAATGTTCACATGATCAAGATCTTTGCAACCATTGATGGTTGCTTTAGGATTTGTGATTGTTTTAGCAAGTGGTTCCTGATTAGATCAGTTGAACAATGGCTCTCAATTTTCCCCATTGCTATATGAGTATTGACACAGCATGTGACAGATCCATCTGTATAGACTAAGATTGCTGGTTCGTCTGTTTGCCCCGTTTCGTCTATTTGCCTGTCCGTATACCCCTCTTCGTTTGTTTCTGAAAGAACTGATTAAAACTACCGAACGGACGGCCACCCAGGAGAGAAGTGTGCTGCTGGTTAACCTCTTGGCCCCAATTAGAACGTAGCGGTTAACTGCAGACACCTCTCCATTCCAACCGTATTCAGGGTGGTCGTCGTTCGTATGCCGACCATGAGGCGGCGGCCATCTACACCATGCGAAAGACCAGCGGTGTTCGGCGCAGATTCTATGGAACTAAAAACGGACACTCTTTCTGCCGAACACCCCTGAAATCACCGACCGCCCTTCTCAGTCGACAAGGCATGCGACCACCGGCCATTCGGGAGTTTGGATTACACGAATGGACTTAACCCAGATAGCCGTCCCATGGAGTCAATCGTATACCGAAAGACTGTAAGAGACTTTGACTCCATGGCGATTGAACTGTACGTATGGGATCTGAGCGCTATTCGCTAAGAATATGCACTCAGATCTGGGGATACGTTGCAGGAATGTAATATGTTCGGTAGTTGTAAACTTATTTATTTTAAATGGTTTTTGTGTCTAATTTAAAATGGCGATTTGCCTCTGTCCTGGAGATAATTGAATTACTTCTCGATTATCTCCAGGGCAGAGGGCAGGAAACCGGGATGCATTGTGGGAATATTTTGTGCCTGTATGTCTAAATGTGCCATATGTCTGTCTGTCATTACAGTCTCCCATTTGGTACCCTAGGGGAGTGTCCACCAAGTGGGAGACCTGCATAAATACGGGCGGGTAGCCCACAGTAAAGCCAGTTCTTATTTTACCCTCAATGCGGAGCTTGGTCTCGTTATTGGAGGGGAGATTTACTACACGGTTAGCGACTGATTGCTGGAAACGAAAGCCGCTTGGATGTTATATTTGATCGGCTGTTAGCCGCGATTCGTGGATTTATTGTTCGTGAGTTTGGGATCCGTACGGGTCCCGGCCGGGAAAGTGGCGCATTCCCATGGTTGCAATTCGTACGGTTGGAGTATACAAATGGAGTTTGCATTATTGAGAAAGGGGAAGCTCAACTAAACGGCGGTTTTGCTCCTTTATGCCAGAAGGGTCTTAACACAGCACTATTCCTATTCAACCATTTCACAATATGGCCAGTCACATAAGATGTTCAAGTGGTTACGATATAGGGGCAAGAGTTTCACCACAAGGTACATGTAGGATTGTTACTCCACTATCTGGTCACAGGTGTGGTGCATTGTAACTCCAGTATCTGGCCATGGGGAGTGGAGGGGGGGGGGGCATTGTAGCTCCAGTATCTGGTCACAGGTGGGGTGTATTGTAACTCCAGTAACTGGCCATGGGGAGTAGAGGGGGGGGAGGGGCATTGTAACTCCAGTAACTGGTCACAGGTGGGGACATTGTAACTCCAGTCTTTGGGTCATAATAATAAACAAACTCCTGTGCACTCTGAGTCAAATTAGTAAGCAGACTTTGTTGAAGGAACCTTTATCAAACATAACAAAATGAGTGATAACACACATATTTATAGGGCAGACAAAAAAAAGACAATTAAAAATAACAAGTGACACTCACTGCTCAATGCAGGACAGCCGGCTGGCACAGAGAGAGGAGACGAAAGCAGTACGTGATGTAATGACATCATATCCGCTTAAAATCAAATGCATAAATATAATAATAATAATAAAAATCAAATAACTACTTAACTACATAAGTGGAGTCAAAGTAAATGACAAGTCAGGTTACTCCAGTCTCTGGGTCACATGTCAGGCCATTATCACTCCAGTCTCTGGATTTACTGGTTTAATGATAATAACGAGCTTTAGAGGAATGAACAGATTTTCTTGATGAATAGTCACATTCTCAGGGTCCCGTACTGATTCTGCAGATCTGAGGGTAATTAGCCACATTCTCAGACTGAATTTATATTTCTGAGTGTTTGGGTAGGTTCTTAGGGTCCTAGTAAATAAATGCAGATTGTGAGGATGCCGGAGCCACTTCTCAGGTTCAGTGAAAACACGCACGCAATTTATTATGTTTTTTATCTTAGTGGTATATATAAAACCAGATCGCAAAAGCTGCAGTTCTCCTGTCTGCAGCCTTTGCAAGCCATCCCCTTCTAACCCCGCCCGGATTTTTTTGTGACTGTCTAATTAGAGACTTCCCAATACAGCTCTATGAAAAATATATAAAAGGCAAGTGCTCTGGGCTGTTGCCTGGCACCACTTAAAAAAAATAAAATTCTGGCACAGCTGCATCCCCTTCAATCATTTCAGAGTAACAATATTTAGACATTATTTATTAATAAGCTTTTCAAATAATTTAATATTTTTAAAAATATGTATATATATTTTTTTTACATATATCGATTTATATGTATATTATGTATATTTTGATATTTTAATATTTTGAGAAAAAAATTACTTTAAAATGTGTAAAAAATTATTAAATCATATGAAAATTGTATCCAAAAATATTAAATCAAGACCTTACTTTGAATAATAATTCCACTTAGTGCTGCAATGTAAACACTGTAGTTTCTCTGAAACTGAAATGTTTGACATTGCACCACTAAGTCTGCGTCCAGTGGCTGTCTACTAGACAGCCACTAGGGGCACTTCCTGGATCGAAACAGACTTTTGAGGACATCCAGCATCAGATTTTTTTCCCCATGGGAAAGCATTGATTCAATGCTTTCCTGTGGGGAGGTATAATGTGCAGGACATCAGGGGGTGGGGGCTGAGCGTCGACCAAGCACCGAGAGGCATTGGTGCTGGGATCAGATAAGTAAATAAAATATTTTTAACCCTTATTCACTGGGTAGGAGGGGTAAGGGAGGGGGGCGAGGGTGGCAGAGGGAGCTATAGTGCCAGCAATAGAGGAATACAGCAATACAGCTTTGTATTCCTGGTACTATAGTATCCCAATTGTTAATAAGGGCTCAGATCAGATACAGGTTAAACAAGTACCAAAACTACCTTTGGCCCTTAATACTCACCATGCCAAGATACCTGTGCCTCACACTAAGTATTGCACCCATCATTACAGTATTTAATCATTCTAGTATTAAATAAATAATCCTGATGCCTTTTAATTCATTTTCTTTTCTAGAAACTCCCCCTTTAATGTATAATTTGCCAATGAAACTTATGTCAGGGTTCATGTGCATTTATTTTTTTTCATGCTGAGAGTTATACTTATTTCATTATTTTATTTTATTGTCTTAATTTTTGCTTAACACTTCTAGATTAATTTAATCCAGTGATTCATACATTTGCTCATGAAAAATTCTACATCGGGGGGAGGCCATATCTGTTCCCCAAAGCTCTTATTTGAAAATGTATTCTAGAGGTCTGGCAGGGAATTCTGGGAATTGTAGTCCGCGATCCTGCAGGATGCATTCACATTTCCTCTTTAAATCTGTTGTCTGTGTATCAGACTCGACACATCTGGTTGCCAAGTGACTCCGTATGAGTGCTGCTCTCCCCTGATAAATCCTGACCCATTTCTCTGCTGCAGAGATGTTATAATAACATGAACGCAAACCTGGATCTGAGCATAGAAATAACGTAGCGCCTACATTTGTTCCAGACTCCAGTTTTTAGTCTGTAAATATGAGCCCTGCTTCCCTCCAGGAGACAAAACAACGTCCAATGTTGTCTAAAACTGAAAAAAAATATTGAAAACTGCGTTCACCAGACATATTTTTTTCCATAGCATTATGTTTCAACCTCAGTGTAACTGTGGGAGTGGTTTAAAGAAGCCTAAATAATCAGAAGTAACTTTTACTTGTTTTATTTAAATATGTATAGCATACCTCCTAACATTTATCACGAATTTGATTCTGTTTAGCTAACAAAGGATGCCGTTCATATAATATGTACCGTATATACTCGAGTATAAGACGAGTTTTTCAGCAATTTTTTTGTGCTGAAAACCCCCCACTCATCTTATACTCGAGTCAATGTCTGTATTATGGCAACTTACATTGCCATAATACAGACAAGGGGCTGTTGGGGGCTGGCAGAGAGCTGTAACTTATCTTTCCTGCAGCTCCTGTCAGCTCCCCACTGCAAGTCTCGCGAGAGCGGCAGGGTCACGCTCCGCGCAAAACTTGCAGTGGGGAGCTTACAGGAGCTGCAGGAAAGGTAGGTTACAGCTCTCTGCCAGCCCCCTCCACTGAACTGCCAATGCCACTGGACCACCAGGGAGTGAGAGCCCCTCTCCCTGGCCAGCTAACAAGCAGGGAGGGGGGGACAAAAAAATATAAATACAAATTTAAATAATAAAATAAAAATAAAATATAATATATATAAAAAAAATGTAATATTAAAATAATAATAATAATTTTTTTTTAAATAATACAAGTGCCCACCCCCCACCAAGGCTCTGCTCACACACACACACTCTGCAACACACACACACTGCATTCATATACACACACTGCATTATATACACACACTGCATTATATACCGTATTTTTCGCTCCATAAGACGCACTTTTTTTCCCCTCAAAAGTGAGGGGAAATGTCTGTGCGTCTTATGGAGCGAATATGAAGCTTTACTTACCTGTCTTGCAGCGTTGGCCGGCAGCACAGGGCGCACCGCGGTAGTGGAACTTGAATTCCATGTTCCGGTTTCCGGCGGGACTGAAAGGAAGTGCGCACAAGCTGAGTGCGCACTTCCTTTCAGTCCCGCCGGCAACCGGAACATGAAATTCAAGTTCCACTACCGCGGTGCGCCCTGTGCTGCCGGTCAACGCTGCAAGACAGGTAAGTAATTATAGGACAAGGGGAGGGGGACAGTATGGGAGGGGGATGAAGTCTGTGGGGAGGGAGGGGGGGTGGAAGTCTGTGGGGAGGGAGGGGGGGTGGAAGTCTGTGGGGAGGGAGGGGGGGTGGAAGTCTGTGGGGAGGGAGGGGGGGTGGAAGTCTGTGGGGAGGGGGGGAGATGAAGTCTGTGGGGAGGGGGGGAGATGAAGTCTGTGGGGAGGGGGGGAGATGAAGTCTATGGGAGAGAGGAGAAGACTATGGAAGGGGGGGACACTATGGGACAGGGGAGAAAAAAAATATTCTGTACAAACTGTCCCATAGTAAGAAACACTATGGGACAGTTTGTTCAGAATATTTTTTTTCTGGGTTTCTTCCTCTAAAAACTAGGTGCGTCTTATGGTGAGGTGCGTCTTATGGAGCGAAAAATACGGTACACACACACTGCATTAATACACACACACTACATTCATACACACACACACTACATTCATACACACCCACTGCATTCATACACACACACACTGCATTCATACACACACACTACACACACTGCATTCATACACACACACTGCATTCATACACACACACTGCACTCATACACACGCACACTGCATTCATACACACACACATTTCATTCATACACACACACACTGCACTAATACACACACACACTGCACTAATACACACACACACTGCATTCATACACACACACCACATTCATACACACACACACACTGCATTCATTATATACACACACTGTAAATAAATATTCAATTAATATAATTTTTTGGGGATATAATTTTATTTAGAAATTTACCAGTAGCTGCTGCATTTCCCACTCTAGTCTTTTACTCGAGTCAATACGTTTTTGGGGGTAAAATTAAGGGTCTCGACTTATATTCGGGTCGACTTATACTCCAGTATATACGGTATGTATGTATATCAAACATAACTATTCTGATTGACGCACGGGATGGGAGGAGCAAAGCAGAATGCTGGAATAGTCCCAAATCCTGCCTTACTAAATTTACTAGCCCAAGATGGCGATTTTGATTAGAGAGGGCCCTGAGGAGCACGGTCACATGACATTTAAGTGGCTTGAAAACACTTAGACTCACATCTGTGATATCATCAGTGATGTTGATGTCTTGTTTTGATGGACCAAAGGTCAGAAACCATCACCAAACTTCTCTCCTTTTATGTCCTCTTCTCTAATTATACACTGCTGTCAGGATTATTCACTAAAATGAAAATTATTGGGAATTCAAAGTTGAGTCAAAGATAATTAAAAATTTAAGGTCGAAGTAACCATGCATTACTTTTTTTTCAGTTTACTATTTTGGCCTTACCTATGAAATTCATTTCATAATCTACTTTGACTTCACAACTATTCTCATTTGTTGCAGTGGTGACCAGCACATATTCAAATGGAGATAGGTCCTGCTCACTGTGTGGTATTGTCTACCTGTGTATGTGCTTGAGAGTGTGTGTCTGACAGTGAGGATCCCCGTGTGTGTATGTCTTTATTTGGGATCGTATATGTATATGGGAGCTTCTTGCGGTGTGTTGTGTGTATTCTTGTGGTCTTCGTACATTTTGTCTAAGGTAAAGCTGTGTTTTATGACTTTGTACATGTGAGTACTGTCTTTATGGGATGACTGTGACAGGGTGATTTGAGAGGTAACAGTAACAGGGTGAGTTGAAGGGTAACAGTGGCCAGGTAAGTGACATAGAGCGGGGGTGTGAGTGTGACAGGGAGGTTTGGGGATGAGTGTGGTGAAGAAAAGGGAGTGTTAGTGTAATATGATTGGGGTGAGTGTGCCAGGATTAGCTAGTTAATGTGACAGGGTGAGTGTGACAGGGTGAGTGTGACAAGGTGGGGGAGTGAATGTGACAAGGTTAGGAATCAGTGTCAGAGTAAGGACAGGTGAGTGTGAAAGGATTAGCGACGGTGAGTGTGATAGGGTGAGTGTGAAAGGATTGGGGGTAAGTGTGGCATGGTTGGAGGAGGGAGTGTGACAGAGCGAGGGGAAGTGAGTGTGACAGGATTGGATGGTTAATGTGACAGGGTGAGTGTGACAGAGTAAGTGGGGGTTGAGTGTGACATGGTTAGGTTGCAAGTATGACAGGATTGGGGGGGGGTTAATGTGACAGTGTGAGTGCGACAGAGCGAAGTGTTGCCTGTGGCATGGTTTGGTGGATGAGTGCAACAGGATTGGGGGGGTTAATGTGACAGTGTAAGTGCGTCAGAGCGAAGGGGTGCCTGTGGCATGGTTTGGGGGATGAGTGCAACAGGATTGGATGGTTAATGTGACAGGGTAAGTGCGTCAGAGCGAAGGGGTGCCTGTGGCATGGTTTGGGGGATGAGTGCAACAGGATTAGGGGGGTTAATTTGACAGGGTGAGTGTGGCAGAATAAGAGGGGGTTGAGTGTGGCATGGTTTGGGGGATTTGTGCAACAGGATTAGGGAGGTTAATGTGACAGGGTGAGTGTGGCAGAGTTGGGAAGGGTGAGTATGACAAGATGACTGTGGTGCCAACTATGTATGGAGTGTGTGTGTGGAGAGTTCCCAGCCTTTCCCCTGTAAGTGCCATTAAGTGTGTTCTATACTTGCCTTTGTTACTCTGTTGAGTGAATAAGGAACTGTCACTTTCAGAGAAGAGACAGTTCTTCTTTAAAGCTTTCCTCGTTGTACAAACTGATCTAGAGTGCTTGTGTAAAACTGGTTAATTAGTGCAGCCACCCACATATTGCAGCGCATCATGTGTGGAATTAGGTCATGTGAATGCATTTCACTGCACTGACCTAATCTTACCTTTATATCTTTATATCGCTGTCAGAAATAAAGTACAGTTTTTACATCTGTATTCTCTGTATTGAAAGGAGAAACACAGAACCTGTAGAGAACATCTCACAAGGTGATAAGGACAATACATCTGCTTAAGGCATGTGTTACTGGCTGGCCTACTTTACTAATCCTCTACTGGGATATGAGGACAACCAAGAACGACAAGCTTTATCTCAACCCTGTCAACATATATTGGATTAAAATGAACCTAGAAAAGTGTCAGGAAATAAAATGAGAACATGTTTTATTCCTATTAGAAGACAGCTGGGGCATAGTTTTCATACTTTGCAGCTCTATGCGAGAGTTGGAGTTAATGGGATACGTACACTGTATCGTTATTGAGGCATTGCATCACTTACATTTGGAAATAGAAGACAATAGATTGAGATAAGGTTATGTTTATTGTTTCTGCAAAAAAACTGCACTTGGTATCGTGCAAAAAATAAAAAATAAATCATTATGCCTAAATTTTCGATTTAGGACAACAAAGGGGAAGTACCTAACCAGGAATAGTATCCGGAGTCTACACACGTAAAACACAGCTGTTAAAATAGTGAGTTTGTTATAGAGGTTCTGACAAGTTGCTGTGTTCATAAAAAACCTCCGACATTAAATGGCCCTTAATAGCATCAATTAAAAATGCATAGAGATTAGGCTGAGGCTATGGAAAGGCTGGGGCTAAATTTAGTTCATGTTAGGTTTAATGTCCATAACATCTTGAGATAAGCCCCCTCCCCCCCAAATTCGAACAGTAACAATAAACCCACATAATTCTAACTACCCTTAACTACCCCAAAACCTACTGTTCGTGTTACACTTCTGTACCCAATACTATTACAGCAACAAGTACAGCAATCTACCTAGAGCTAATGATCGGTGGCCACAGGTGGCGCTGTAATGATGTCTAAAGTGACATGCCATTGCATCTGGAACTTGAGATTTGTAAGGGAGACATGGTAAGTAAGCGGTGATTTGCCTAGAAAATTCAGACACGTTTATGACCTATCAATTTACTGATGTAAATAAGTATTACTTTCAGAACACACATCACAGCCAACACACATCACACACTACCAACACACTCGACACACAATGCCGATGCACACACACTAAACACAGCCACCACACATTACATCACATAGCATTATGATGTTTATTACAGTGAATCTCTGGGATACAACCATACAAAATGCACATTACTCTGAGTTTTAAGGCTGTGGAACTATGTTATACACTTCTATACTCATTGCTGTGTTTGGTGTGTGTGTGCGTCGGCATTGTGTGACGTGTATTGGTAGTGTGTGATGTGTGTTGGCTGTGTGTAATATGTATAATATGTGTGTGTTGGTTGTGTGAGACAAGTGTGTTGTGTGAGTGCAAAAACTGCGTGGGAGTGATTATAATGGTCTGCACCAGCTAGAGGTTCAGACCCCGTGCTCCACCATTGGACCACCAAAATTAATTAATATGTTTTAACATATATTTGGTAACATATCAAATATAAAAGAAATTTCTCTTTTGTTGAGGGGTTGAGGGTTCTTGGACACTACGTGTATGTATGCACAGTATATTACATTAATGTGGGTTTTATTGTGGAGAAGCTCTGTGGTACATGTATGCAGTATGTGATTATCAGTATGTGATTTACTGATAAAGCACACGTTGCCAAGAATTTTTTGTTGTGGAGCTCTGTGATATACTCACATTACTGTAAATATTTCAGGGCTTATGTAGTCCGGAAAAAAAAAAAATATTACAAATCATGAAAAACAGTATTGTGTTACATGTGTGTGTGGCACGTCTGTGTAAATGGTGCATGCTTTGGGCAAAATGTGCCCGTGTAGCCAAAAATCATTGTGCTGGCCCTGCACATACACAACTCATTTTGAAATGATTTGTTAAATTCAGTTCTATCTATTTTTTTCCGGTTGATCTCTTGAATAGGTGGCACTCATCCTATGTTCCTATGTTACTGTGAATTCTATACTTGTGGATCTTCCTACATATTGCAGGACAATTTATTTAAGTGGTACTCTGTGATACACTCATACATAGCACATTACTGTGCTATCTATTGCTGTGAACGTTTGTGATGCACTCGTATGCAGTGCATGCGGATTGTGCTGTGGAATGCTATGGTTTTTCTGTAGAATGTTCTTGTCTTCTTGGGGTTATGGATGACTTATTAATAGAAAGGTTTACTTGTAGAAGGGTTTAAAAAGGAACTGTCAAGTTTCTTAGAAGTGACAGTTTCCCTTTAAGCTTCTTCACTCTGATACTTATACATCTCTACATATAATTTGCATTTTGATTTAGCGTACAAAATACATCTGTCAAAATATATATATATATTTTTTTTAGTCTAAAGAACTTTAAGTCCATCAAACATGTTTAAATGTGTGTTCATGGAACTTGAAAAAAATTGTAACGTAGCAAGAACGGGTATAGTGAAACAAAGATTTGAACTTTATTCTCTTTTCCCTTTCACAAAACAGCGTAGTATACACATTAGTTTATTAGTTTTTATAATATGATCCATATGCATAGCAAAACACAGTGGTATCAGAATCTGGACCATTTCATTGTTTTCAAATGTATTTCTATATGTGGTTTTCGTCATTTCTTAAGAATATTGTGCTGATATATTGGCATAGCAATAGCAAAAAGGGTCAGGTGAAAATGTGAAATTTATAACCAGTTCCCCTAGATTGTGATCCTTCTGTTCTAACACACCAGAGCAAGTGAGAGGAGTCAATAAATTCTGCTTCACCTTCCAGACCACCAACTTCCCAATCCCAACTTAGTTAGCCCTAGAATGATAAATAATTTTAGCATCCATTGACCTCCAAACATGCCTGGTCCTCCTAATTGTTCATTATTTTGTTTCTAAAGTTTATTTCCCAGAAAGATCTGTAATCATTTCAGATCTTGACCAGTTTACCCTTCAGTCATACTACACACTTAATAAATGATGTGTTCATTTTTTTTAATTCTCAATAGATCATTTTATTTTCTTGTCTATTACTGAAAATAAGCACTCCATAGCGGTATTGTGGCTAATCAATATGGGGGTGCTTGTGAGGTTATTGTGTGTAAGGGAATATTAACTCTTTATGTGCCGTGGTAGTGTGAGCAATGCATTCCTCCATCCTACTTTTCCCAATGAGTTAAAACCAACAGTTCCTTCGTTTTTATATGAACTGACAGATGCACACAGAGCATCCCCCCCCCCCCCCCTAAGCACAGTTGCCACGGAAACATGGCTCTTTACCTCATAGTTGTCCTAAAATTACTGCCATTGTTAA
Organism: Pelobates fuscus; assembly: GCF_036172605.1. NCBI lineage: Eukaryota > Metazoa > Chordata > Amphibia > Anura > Pelobatidae > Pelobates > Pelobates fuscus. Next base: position 50,360,369 of record NC_086320.1, read on the forward strand.
CATTTTCTTGCAAATTGAGAGGCATATAAAAAAAAATAGTTACTGGGATTACGTTAACTCCTCCATGACCACAAAGTCTTTAATTTATCAAGGACTAAAATATGACCTCAAAATCATTGAAGGTGACCTTGGTTTACATGTGCCATAATGCCATTTTTCCAAGAAATAATTAGATATTTCTGAATAGGCTGCTAATATGCAACAAATCATAATCTTATTCATTCCAGTAATGAAAGGAAACTGCTAAATGTAGTTTTAAATACAAGGAAGCGTTGTTATTAGCACAGTGTGTTTTAAGAACTGAGATGATAATAAAGACTAGATAATACAATTGCCACTTTTTTCACACTTACATCGAAATAGGTTCTAGGGAAAAAAAGGTGAAATAAGTTGAAAATATATAGATGGCGTCTGATCTTTTTCTAAGAATTACAATAAATAAATTAAATTATGGAAATTAATGAGAAATTCTTATTTCTACAAGCAAGTCTTTGATATACCAATCAAGATATATATCATGTTTCCTTTTCAAGGAACTCTAAACTAGAATGAACTGAAAGTTGCATACCACAAAATAGCTAATTAGGTATGGTCTTGCTAATCTGGAAATATTCTCTGTCGTTTTTCTAGTCACAACTTGGTTGTTTTTTTGCCTAACATTTCTAAGCTAAACTTTGATATGCCACAATTCTATGTTTAGTGCATAAATCCCGATATTTGATCAATTGTGTTAATACGAAGGGCTGTTGCAGTCTAATGTTACATCAGCTTTAATATTCGCATACAATTATTAAAGAAAAATTGATAGTAAATGTTTGGGCTCACTGGGCTGTGAATTATCACACTCACATATTGACTAGTCTGAGCCAACTTTTTAAAGTGTCCTTGTAGTGTTGCTGTGGCAGTGAATTGGAAAATGTGCCTTTCCCATAAGTCCAGTGTGCACAATAGTATATACACGAGTGTTCGGTGCCAGTGGATTGGGAAATGAGGTCCAGGAAGAGTTGCAGACGTTAAAACACAAGGGTGCATCATGGAAAACGTTTGATACATTTTCTTTCTTGGTAATAACTGGTGCTTTTTAATGAAAAGTGAGCAAACTAGCTCATAGAAAGAAAATATAGAATATATAGATACCAGGGTTACCATGGTTCCCCAAACAGAAAGTAAAGTTAATATTGTCACTAGTTAATGGTGCTTATATCCCCTATGTTGTGGTTCCTACAGTGTATAATAGTAAGCAAAATAAAGGAAAAAAGGAGGGAAGGGCTACCAGCAAATTTATTTAAGAACAAGCATGTATACAGTAAACGTTCTGGGCAGACTAGATGGGCCGAATGGTTCTTATCTGCCGTCACATTCTATGTTTCTATGTTCCGAAGGACAAGATGCATTGAAAAAGAGCTATGCTGTATACATGCTTGTTCTTCAATAAATGTGTTAGCGCACTCCTTTTTTCCCTTTATGCCGGTGAGATAGCTCAGTGGGCTAATGCATCATCAGTAGAATCTGTTGATTCAAATCCCAGCTGGGTTGACTCAGACCTTCATCCTTCCAAGGTTGATTAAATGAGTACCATTAAATTGGGTAATAGTAACAACCCCTGGATGTTGGGCTAAGGTAAGCTCCCCAGGATATACTTGAAAACCAGAGTAATCTGAATATACCTTTCCTGGTTAAATACTTTGTTATTATTCTTATTTTTCCTTAACCCCTTAAGGACCGCTGACGGTTCAGGACCATCAGCGGTAAAACGTGCGTTTGGACCGCTGACGGTCCTGAACCGTCATAACGGTTTTGGGCTACTTACCTGATCGCCGTCGGTCCCACGGCGGCGATCAGCTCTCCTCCCGGTCCAGGGGGGTTGCCTGTCTGCCCGGGCAGTCCCCCCTCGGCAGATCAGGACCCCACGGCCATGTGATCACTCGATCACATGACCGCAATAGGGGTCTGTGTATCTGCCTGCAGGGGGACTGTCTGTGCTGACAGGCAGTCTCCCTGCATCTGTAAAATCAAAAATAAAGTGTAAAAAAAAAATCTGTGTAAAAAAATAATAATATGTGTATATATATATGCTATATATACATGTATTATATCTATATATACCTATATATAATATATGTATATATATCATATATATAATGTCACACTAAGTGTATTTTTATATTTATATATACGTATATAATTATAAAAATACACTTATATTTAAATTACACACGAATATATACAATATATATAATAACTATATATATGGTATATATATATTATTATAAAATACAAATAATATGTTAATAAAAATAAATAACAAAAAATAAAAATAATTTTGAATAATTAAAAAAAAATTATATATATATATTCAGTTTTATTCTAACAGTATTTTGATATTGATATATATATATTTATATCAAAATACACTTAGAATGTAATGATATATATATCTATGTATAAATAAATAAATAAAAATAATACGAAATATACATATGTCCACATACATAATTACATAAATAATTTCATAAATATACACGTAGACGTCAAATATATAAATATGTATATATATTAAAATTCTACGTGCATATTTATGTAATATTTTTACCTAATTAAGTAATTTTAATGATTGCAATTTGAGGGACCTGCCTGCCAACCCAGGCCAAAAGTCCAGATAATTTAATTTGCTAGCACTGTGTTTAACCCTGTAACTTTCTATGACACCCTAAATCCTGTACATGGGGGTACTGTTTTACTCGGGAAACTTCGCTGAACACAAATATTAGTGTTTCAAAACAGTAAAACATATCACAGCGATGATATTGTCAGTGAAAGTGAAGTTTTTTGCATTTTTCACACACAAACAGCTCTTTCACTGAGGATATTATTGCTGTGATATATTTTACTGTTCTGATACACTAATATTTGTGTTCAGCGAAGTCTCCTGAGTATAACAGTACCCCACATGTAGAGGTTTTATAGTGTTTGTGAAAGTTACAGGGTCAAATATAAGGCTTGATTTTACTTTTTTTTTTTTTATTGAAATTTGTCAGATTGGTTAGGTTGCCTTTGAGAGCGTATGGTAGCCAAGGAATGAGAATTAGCCCCATGATGGCATACCATTTGCAAAAGAAGACAACCCAAGGTATTGCAAATGGGGTATGTTCAGCTTTTTTTAGTAGCCACTTAGTCACAAACACCGGCCAAAGTTAGCGTTTTTTGCATTTTTAACACACAAACAAATATAAATGCTAACTTTGGCCAGTGTTTGTGACTAGGTGGCTACTAAAAAAGACTGGACATACCCCATTTTGAATACCCTGGGTTGTCTACTTTAAAAAATATGTACATGTTAGGTGTGTTTCGGGGATTTATGACAGATAACGGTGTAACAATGTCACTATTGATACATTTAAAATATATATATATTGAAACAGCAATTTCCTACTTGTATTTATAGGCCTATAACTTGCAAAAAAAAGCAATAAAGCATGTAAACACTGGGTGTTTTTAAACTCGGGACAAAATTTTGAATCTATTTAGCAGTTTTTTTCATTAGCTTTTATAGATAAGTAAAAGATTTTTCAAGTAAAAGTCCAAAAACATGTTTTTTTTTTTATTTTTCACCATATTTTATTATTTTTTTTAAATACAATATATGACATAATATATATACTGGTATGTAAAGAAAGCCCTTCTTGTCGTGAAAAAAACAGTATATAACTTGTATGGGAACCGTAAATGAGAGAGCGGAAAATTACAGCTAAACACAAACACCACAAAAGTGTTAAAACTGCTCTGGTCCTTAACGTACAAACATCGCAAAAACAGGCCGGTCCTGAAGGGGTTAATGGAAAGAAAATGTCCTCCCAGTTTGTTGAGTTGTCGTAAGAAATTTCAGTATAGTACAACCGAAAAAATACAGAGGCTTCACATACACACAAAACATACTGATTTTGTCTGACATTGCCATGAGACGTGTAGACTGGTCTGTTTCTACTTCTGTGCATATTTTGTTACCCACGTGTACTTAACAAAATGAAGGATTTGAGGTATGTTGGCTGAGCAGTATGGCATAAACAGAGTTTCTCATAGAACTTTACAGATTTCATTATTTAGGCAAAAACAAACCAAGCTTACTTATAGCTGTAGAGTGGAAAAATGTTCCTATTTATCTATTTTGAACCAAATTTTGTAATTCAGACTTCAGTTTAAAACTTAGTGAAGTTTACTGTCACATAAAACATTTTATATGGTGTGGAGAGCTATACTTTACCAAGGGTATGTAATATCATATGTTATTACATGTACTTCATCTTGTTTTATTTGTATCCTTTTTTGTTACTTTATTTATCTGTTTGAACCTATTTGAAACCTTTTTTTTATGTAAGGATCCTTGTATTTATTTTATATATTTTTTTTTTAAATCCTTAAAGAGGAATTGTTACATCTCAGATTTAATTATGTTTTGTTATCCCTATATTTAATTGAAAAAAACAAATAACTATTTATTTGTGGGGCTTTACAATTAAATGTAAAAAGGCACACCTTAGCTCTCTGTCAGTCATTGATATCACCTCTTTCCGCACAGAGTAAAGATACATAGAAGAGGAGACAATAAACAATGTTTAACTTTCTGGACTATCAGGTCTATTCACTAACGTGAGAATTCAAAGTGAATTTTACATTTAACACCTTAGGGACCGGACTGTTTTGGCCATGTTGTACGTGAAGGACCAGGGCTGTCTTAACACATTTGCAGTGTTTGTGTTTAGCTGTAATTTTCCTGTCTCTCATTTACTGTTCCCATACAAATTTATATATTGTTTTTTTCTCAGGACAAGAAGGGCTTTCTTTACATACCATTATTTGTATCATATAATAATAATAATAATAATAATTTACTTTAAAAAATATATATATATATAGTGATTTTTTTTTTTACGTTTTACTTGAAAAATCTTCTACGCATCTACAAAAGCTAATGAAAAAAGTGCTAAAATTTTCAAAATTTTGTCATGAGTTTAAAAATCCCCAGTGTTTACCTCCTTTTTTGCTTTTTTTGCAAGTTATAGGGCTATCAGTACAAGTAGGACATTGCTGTTTCAAAATATATATTTTTAAAATGTATCAATAGTGACATTGTAACACTTTTATCTGTAATAAATCTCTGAATCACACCTCACATGTACATATTTTTAACCCCTTAAGGACCAAACTTCTGGAATAAAAGGGAATCATGACATGTCACACATGTCATGTGTCCTTAAGGGGTTAAAGTAGATAACCCAGAGTATTCAATATGGGGTATGTCCAGTCTTTTTTAGTAGCCACTTAGTCACAAACACTGGCCAAAGTTAGCATTTATATTTGTTTGTGTGTTAAAAATGCAAAAAAACAATTATGAACACTAACTTTGGCTAGTGTTTGTGACTAAGTGGCTACTAAAAAAGACTGAACATACCCCATTGCAATACTTTGTGTTGTCTGCTTTTGCAAATGGTATGCCATCATGGGGTAATACTCATTCCTGGGCTACCATACGCTTTCAAAGACAACATAACCAATCTGGCAAATGGAAAAAATGGAAAATCAAGCCTTATATTTAACCCTTTAACTTTCAAAACCACTATAAAACCTGTACATGGGGGGTACTGTTATACTCAGGAGACTTTGCTGAACACAAATATTAGTGTTTCACGTATCACAACAATGATATCATCAGTGAAAGTGCCGTTTGTGTGTGAAAAATGCAAAAAACATAACTTTCACTGACAATATCATCGCTGTGATATGTTTTACTGTTTTGAAACACTAATATTTGTGTTCAAACAAGTCTCCTGACTAAAACAGTACCCCACTTGTACAGGTTTTAGGGTGTCATGGAAAGTTACAGGGTTAAATACAGTGCTAGCAAATTAAATTCTCTGGACTTTCGGCCTGGGTTATGGAAATTTTTATGTAATTATGTGTATGGGTATATATATATATATCATATTATTTAAATTTTTTATATATATACATATATATATATATATATATAATTTTATTTATTTATTTACATTTTTATTTATTTGTATTTACTTATTATTTACATTTATAATGATATATATACAATATATATAATTATTATCTATATTATATATATACGTGTGTAATTTACATATATTATATTAATATAAAAGTACACTTAGTATGATATTATATATACAAGATATATATATACATATAATATATAGATATAATACATGTATATATATATATCTCATATATATGCATATATTATTTAAAAAATTTTATTTGCTAACATATTTTATTTATATTTTTATCTTCCAGCAGCAGGGAGACTGCCTGATATCACAGGCAGTCCCCCTGCAGGCACATACTTGGACACCTATTGCGGCCATGTGACTGCTCTGTTAGAGCGATCAAATGGCCGCAGGGGCCTAATTTGCCGAGGGGGTACTGTCTGGGCTGTCAGGCAGACCCCCCAGACCCGGCGATCGGGTAAGTAATTATGACGTTCAGTCCTCAAGGGGATGTTTCTGAGGATGGTCCTGAACCGTCATCAGTTGTTAAGGGGTTCAAGTGACACTGAAGTGGTCTTGATGCCATACCCCTCTCCCCACCCATTTTAGATACAGTAATATTTTCATTGCAGGTTTTAAATGCCTCTGGTTACTGCCACTTCATGGAAACCATTTGAATGGTGCAGTGCAGAGTTGCGCTGCACATGCACACTAGCCTCCCAATGCTTCTCTGAGGGAAAGCATTGGATTGGTTGAGATGATCGATCTTGATGATCTCAGCCAAGGAGGCGGGAGGTTAAGTCAAATATCTTTGACTTAATATTAATATTGTAAAGCGCTACGGAATCTGTTGGCGCTATATAAATGGCAATAATAAATAAATAATAAATACTCACTATAGGTTGGGGCTGGGGACCTAAACGATTACCAGGTTACTATAGTGTTAGGAATATGCGTTTGTATTCCTAACACTATAGTGTTCTATTACTTTCTGCTATGTTTACTTTAGGGTTAATCCAGCCTCTAGTGGCTGTCTCATTGACAGCCGCTAGAGGCGCTTCTGCACTTCTCACTGTGATTTTCACAGTGCGAATATGCCAGCGTTCATAGGAAAGCATTGAGAATGCGTTCCTATGAGACTGGCTGAATGCGCGCGCGGCTCTTGCCGCGCATGCGCATTCAGCCGATGACGGCAGAAGAAGGAGGTGATTCCCCAGCGCCGAGGGAGCCCGGTGCTGGAAAAAGTTAAGATTTTATCCGGTTCCTCACTCTAGAGCCCGGCGGGAGGGGGGCCTTGAGGGTGGGGGCACCCTCAGGGCATTATTGTGCCAGGAAAACGAGTATGTTTTCCTGGCACTATAGTGGTCCTTTAAGGTAGCTGAATTGGAAAAAATTCTCTGTCAATTATGCTATCTATTCAGCTACTTTGGCCTTATACATGAAATTCACTTTGAAATGTATGTGCTTGTATTTTAAGACATTTACAATGAGTTTAGTGAACTTGCTAACAAAAATGTGTGAACATGATAATGTATACACTGATTTCTGTTTTATTTTATTTGTTATGGCCATTACGGTACAGTTTGATGTATATACATTATGCAAAGCTGTTTTTGTTTAAACAAAATAGAATAATATTAATTTCAAACATGGGGTGAATATTTAGTTATAAGGCAATTCTAGCTATAGATTGGTGTTCATGGATACCAAACAAAGAAGAATATTGTGTAAATTTAGCAAATTTGAGAAAAGTCTGAATGAGTCAGCAGTGTGCTATAACATCGTTACAGAATTATTTACTAAAGTAGGAATTCAAAGTGAATTTGAAGAGCATTTCAAAGTTAAGGCCAGAGTAGCTGAACTGAAAGCCTATCTGACTGAGATAATGTTCCCAGCTCAGCTATTTTGACCGTAAGTGTGAATTTCACGTTGCATTCAGTTTGAATTCTCACTTTAATAAGTAACCGTGCTAAAGATGAGGCCAATGTTGAGGTAATACAATCGCACAGTTGCTAGATTTTATTGTTGCTGCTTGTTAATGTAGATATAAATAGATGTACATGGTCAGCAGCTATACTCAGACAGGTATTAGCATTTAAACAATGCTCAATTGGTATTAATTAGTCTTGTACAAAGGGAGAAAATATAGCTTGGCTGAGCCATTTCCCCAAAAATAGAAACTTTTTCAGGACATCTGAATGTCGCTCCAACAGAATTCCAGAACCAGATTCCAATTCAGAAGAACAAGCCCTTTTTGTCTGTCAAAGATAGTATAGTAACAAACATATACCAGTGAGGGCACCACAATCACAAATGTGCAAATCGTTGAATTTGGCATGTGATAGAAACTAGAAAAGAACATATTCATAGTGAAGTATTTAATTCCAAGGGGTAAAAAATGGATAAAAAACAATGGATACACTCACACATAGATTGGCACAAAAATAAATATTTATATTTGTGCTAAAGAGCTTATCAGCCACTGCAGGGCTAAGTCCCCATACGGTAGGTATCAGCCTAGGTACCTCAGGATGTCAGTCACTCACTGTATTCAAACCGTCTTCAGATGACATTTTGAAAGTGATGATAGTTTTCCTGTAGATCTTGCAGGTATTGGCTGATAGCTTTGATCTTTGGGGATACTGCAAGCTTTGGGGATATGACTTCTTGTCAGTTTGAACCAGTCTGGCCATTCTCCTCTGACCATTCTCACTAACAATACTTAACGTATGGAGATTTGTTTGACTAGGCCAGGGATAGGCCACCTTCGGCTCTCCAGATGTTGTTGACTACATCCCCCTCAATGCTCTTACACACATAATGCTGCAAAGCATCATGGGAGGTGTAGTCCAAAACATCTGCAGAGCCGAAGGTTGCCTATCCCTGGACTAGGCACACAAGACGACGTCTTTTAAACGAGCTCCATTTGCCGCCTTGCAAAATTGGACTCTTTCGATTGCATTGTGGATAGCATTAGTTAATGTATGAAGCTCTAGCTCTCGAATTTTTACCCGATAACTTCCTACGAGGTCACCCCGCACCAGACGGTGCTTTTAATAGGGTGCAATTGGCATTGATGAAAAACCCGCAGAGTTTCTCTATGCCAGAAACAACACATTTACTTATTGACGAAGCCGTGTAAATGGAAATGACCTTCGTCAGACAGGATGAGTAGATGAATAAATTCATTGTTTGCTCGTTGTTCCTTTGTGAATTTACCCATGACGGATCTCCCAAGACTCAGTTATAATATGTACCTGAAACAAAACAAATGGAACTACTAACAGATACGTTTATTTACCAGTCAAATCCCACTCTGAATTTTGGCTTACCCTGTAATAGTCAGTAAGGGATACCCAGTGTTCTGTTCTTGTAGGCAGAATTCTCACAATGTAGAGTGTAAGCATCATTAACCTATCATGCTTTATTTTACCCCTTAGTGTTAAAGGACCACTCTAGTGCCAGGAAAACATACTCGTTTTCCTGGCACTAGAGTGCCCTGAGGGTGCCCCCACCCTCAGGGACCCCCTCCCGCCCGGCTCTGGAAAGGGGAAAGGGGTTAAATCTTACCTTTTTCCAGCGCTGGGCGGAGACCTCACCTCCTGCTCTCCTCCTCCGATCCGCCTCTTCTCCTCCCCGTCGGCTGAATGCGCACGCGCGGCAAGAGCTGCGCGCGCATTCAGACAGTCACATAGGAAAGCATTCATAATGCTTTCCTATGGACGCTGGCGTGCTCTCACTGTGAAAATCACAGTGAGAAGCACGCAAGCGCCTCTAGCGGCTGTCAATGAGACAGCCACTAGAGGACATAGGGGGAAGGCTTAACCCATTCATAAACATAGCAGTTTCTCTGAAACTGCTATGTTTATGAAAAAATGGGTTAACCCTAGCTGGACCTGGCACCCAGACCACTTCATTAAGCTGAAGTGGTCTGGGTGCCTAGAGTGGTCCTTTAAGCATCAGATAAGTTTTATATTTAATATATAGAGCTGAATTTCTCCCATAGGAATCACAGTATTATTTTTCCTACTTCATTAAAACGTTACATAAGATGGCTATTTTCCTGGACCAGAGTTTCAATATATTCTTGTATCACTGTACCCTTAGTTACCGTGTAGCATGTGTCATCTGTGTATTATTTATTGATGGCTATATAAAGAGAGAATAGGCAATTGTGAATTGGGTGAACTTTTTCAAATTCATATGTAAGGAGTGTGCATTACCGCCCTATGGCACACATCCTTTGCCAAGTTATTTAACTATCAAATTGTTAACATTTAAAAGCAACTTAAAGGAACACTACAATGGCCATAACCACTACAGACCATTGGGTCATCTCATTAACTCAGAGAATTGGCTAAAAGCTCTCTGCCCATAACCATCTCCCTGCACTGATACGCTGCCTCCATGCAGGGAGCTTCCAGGCTGCAGAGGAGGAGGCGAGGTAGGGTGCTGGAGTACTCCTGGCAGCAGAACAACTACAGTGGACTCTAGTGGTTATAGTGCTTACAATGTTCCTTTAAGGCTGGCTTTAAAGCTGTAGAATAAGCACTGGTTTAACTGGGGAAGCTTACTAGAATATGAGAGGCTGTGGTAGCCAGAGTATTCTTCGAGAACACCAGATGTATTCATTGAGGGAGTAGGAAGTGGCAGTAATGGAACATTCATGTAGCATTGTAACATTAAAATAAGTGATACCCAAAAGAGTGTATTGTTTTGACAATGAAAATACTGTCACCTCATTGTAAGGTGCAAACGTTTCACAAATATGAGTAATGATGGGGTGTCTAACAAAGTTTTTTTCTGGAGAATCTAAAGTGCTATACACATAAATGTTGAAAAGGTGTATTATGTTTAAACAGAAAGTTCCGTATACTGCAGTATATGAGGAGCGTGTTTTTAAGGAGCAAAGGCTAGGTGAAGAATTGGTTGATCTGCTGATGTTTAGCCTCATTAAGTGTAGATTGTTTGTTAATTAATTGCAGAATGCAGTGGAGGAACGTAAGAGAGTGACACGGAAACTAGAAAGCTATAATTAGAGATTCAGATTGTTTTTTGCTAATTGCTTTGGTTTAGAGATGACTATTCAATTGCACAGTTGTTAATGAATCGCCTGGTGACATATTACACAATTTGTCAAGTGGTGTCTTTTTGGATTTTGGGTTGACCACAAAATTATGGCCAGTCTAGTTCATGGACTGTATATTATAATTTTCAAACTATATAGTGACAATTTAACCATTTTTTGGGGGGCGTATCTCCATCTGCAGCACTGGTTGTATACAGGCTATGCCAATTTTGTCTACATTTTGCCTCCGGCATCTGCATGTTACGTATACGTGATGGGCTAACCTATCAGCAGAGCCGTGGACCTAACATGTGCAGACCATGACTCTGCTGAAGCTTAACTACATAGTGAATGGCTAAATTGAAAGAAGACACAGAATGGCCGCTGTCAGTTTAAAGAGCCGTTCCATTATTCCTAAGTGACAAACTGAACCTTTCTTTGGGGAAAATGTCTTATCTTATGAAAATTTTCTGTAGAGGGGTTTATGGCAAAAGCGTTTCCTACTGGCTTTTGGTCTACTGAAGTTTGTAGTTTTGTCTCATTTTTTCTATCATTTTTTTCTAACATTACTTTTAATGTATTACCTTTACAATGCATTACAGAAATAGGGGGTAACTTTGCCCCATCATTCTCCTTTAAATTAGAGAACATTTATAGGACACAGTTTCTTAGTTAGCATGTTGATACAATAATGAAGTCGGAAGGCAGATCAATTTATATATACGCAAAATATTGGTTGCACCAATATAGAGTCCGATTAGTCCACAATTGCTGGAGTCTATTCTCAACTGTAACCGTCCACACTTCGAATGGTAGTAGTATCTGAAATAAAAGCAGAAAATAACCAGTGATGGTGCGGAGTGTTTGGAACTAGGTGCAGGACATGAGTTTAAGAGCATGCAGCCGTACAATCCCCACTGATGGATATGTAGATCTGGGGCTGGTCCCTCAATGTATGATTTCATACAGGCCCGGACTGGCCATCGGGCATACCGGGCAAATGCCGGTGGGCCGCGATGGCCATGGGCCGAGGCCAGCAGGGGAGATCACAGGATCTCCCCTACCAGCCCCTGCAGGGCCAGCGCTATCAGAGCGCTGGCCCTGCTGTGTGCCTTCATGGGCCGGTGGGGAGATCAAAGATCTCCCTCACTGGCCCACAGGCAGTTACAAGCGGCCGCCGGCTAGGGAGGGAGTGAGGGAGGCAGTAGAGGACCCGGGGAGCTCAAAACATCAGCTCCGCCGGGTTCCTCTCGCAAGGTCTGAGCGTTGCCGTGGTTACCATGGCAATGCTAAGATCTCACAAGAGTGAACTCTAGCCATGCAGTCTAGAGTTCACTCTCACCACTGAGACCACCAGGGAAGGCAGCACAGCTCCCCCCTCTATGGCAGCACGGCTCCCCCTTCCCAGGCTAAAGGTAAGAAGGGAGGGGGGGATATAATGTTTTTTTTTTTTTATAAAAAAAAATACATATTTAAAAAAAACATATTTACACTAACAGCACACTCACAAACAGCACACACACACCCACAGCACACACACACACACACAACACACAGTACACTCACACTAACATCACGCACACACACACACTAACAGCACACACACACACACACACAAAGCATCCTCACACAGATAGCACCCTCAGACACAGACAGCACCCTCGGGGACACACATCACCTTCACACACAGCACCCTCACACACAGTCAGTGCCCTCAGACTCACACAACACCCTCAGACTCACACAGAACCCTCACTCACACACGGCACCCTCAGACACAGACGGCACCCTCAGACACACACAGCACCCTCACACACACAACACAATACACTCTCACACATAGCACACTCTCACACACATACAGCGCACACACATATATATAATATATAAAATAACCCTCAGTGAGGTAACGGACAAAGAAAATTAGAAACATAGAATGTGACAGACAATAACTGTCAGGGTACCTGCGGTCTCTACCTCCGAAAGAGGTAGAGACTTAGCTGTTCCTCCATCCAGACGGCCTGATGGCTCCCTTCCCCACGGTCTATCCGGTCATGCAAGGCCGGCCGCGAGGGAGTGACTGCCTTTTACAGCATCTAGGCAGGAAGTTGTCATCAGGACACTCCTCCGGAACGACCTGTCACTCAATTGCTGCAGGACCAATCAGGAAGCCTCGGAGGCGTGGTTACTGCTCTGAACAGGGTATTTAACAGAGCTTCGTTCATTAGCTCATTGCCCTGTCGTGGTTCTAGCTTGTTCTAGTCACTCAGTGCTTGTGTATTCTATTATCCCTTTTGGTTTTGACCCGGCTTGTTTACCTTACTCTGCTTATCTCTGTTACCCTTGATTCGGCTTGTCTCTCGCTTACCTGTCTTCTGTTACCCTCGACCTCGGCTTGTCTTTGACCATTCTATACTGTACTACTTACGTTAGTCCGGCCATTCTAAGGTCCGGTATACGTATCTGGCTACTGTTTGTACTCTGCGTGTTGGATCCCTGTCCCGATCCTGACAATAACACCCTCACACACACATGCTGCACCCTTCACACATACACACAGCACACCCAACACACTGCGCTCCTCACACATACAATACATCCAAACATATATATATATTTTTATATATATATATATATATATATATATATACTACAGCACCCCTCACACTGCACCACTACACACTTTACGCTCTAGATACATGCTATATCCATTAGCCTGTATACACTCTGAATCCCACACACACACACACACAATCTCCTACACACACACACACACACACACAATCTCCTACACACACACACTGCACCACCTACACACACTACATTCCTGACATACAAACTCTGGGTCCCCTGTGCGCATACTACATTCCTTGTAAGCAAACACATACTACATTCCTCGTAAGCAAACACATACTACATTCCTTGTAAGCAAACACATACAACATTCTCTAAACACACACTCTCTACAACCCCTACACACACTACGTCACCTATATACACACACTACAGCACATATGCACACACTCGCTACATCCCCTATACACACTATGCCCCCTATACGCACACTCTCTACAGCCACTAGCCACACATATTACACCATCAACACTAATGAAATCGACCTATTTACACAATACCACACCACACTCTACACACAAGCAATCCCACAAACAGGCTCCAAACACATGCACCATATGCTTCCCTGGCCCTTTTGTCCTCTGGTATCCCACTTATGGAGACACCAGAGAATAGTAAAAAGCAAACACAGTGCAAGCATGTAATTACATTTGCTTGCGCTGTGCCGAACAAATACAGGGCCTTTTTCTAATGCTAGAGCTCTTCAGCGGGGCTCTGCGCATTGAACCAACATGCTCACTTTGAGAGGGGGCGTGCTTGTCATTAGTGATGACAATACACATCCTCTCTGGCCCTGTCCCTTTTCAGGGGGCTGCTGTGATTGAAAATAGCCCGGGCCAAATTTTTTTCCCAGTCCAGCCCTGATTTCATATATAAAAGATATAAACGGCTAACAATAGTGCTCACTGTAATTAATGTAATAATGGTTGTAAAAGTAAGAATATTCTGCTCACATGTAGTGGAGCAGTACATCCTGCTCAGATGGTAGCGCTTGGGTGGTATAATCCCCACCAGGGATATAATGATGGGTAAATTCTTCAAGTTTCCTTATTAGTGCCAGGAACAGGAAAAGATAACAAACAAAATTGTAAAAGCATAAAATGTCTAATAAATGGACAAATACAACTAGTAGTGAATGTCAAATATACTTTAATGCTTTAAAACAAAGGTTAAAACAAGACAACGCATTTTGATAACTGGGGGGCTTTCTCAAGTGTAGGTCAATTATTATTATTATTATTATTATTATTATTATTATTATTAAGTGTTTAACCCCTTAAGACCGGAGGGCGTACTATTACGTCCTTTTAAAAGCGGCTCTAAACGCCGCCGGACGTAATAGTACGCCCTCCGGTTTTTAGTAACTTACCCGGTCGCTGGCGGTCCCACGCCGGCGATCGCGGTTCGGGGGACTCCCAGGGAGCCCCCCGCGGCACGTCCGCCCTCCAGGAGCCCTCCCGGCCATGTGAGAGTGAGGTCCTTGCGAGGACCTCACAATCACATGGCCGGTATAGCTGCCTGCTGCATTGCCAGCAGGGGGACTAACTGTAATGACAGTTGGTCCCCCTGCTGGCTGAAAATAAAATAAAAATGTTTTAAAACAGTGTAAAAATAAATAAATTATATACTTAGATCATATATATATATTATATATATATGATCTAAGTATATATATACACATATACACACATACACATACACCGTCTAGGTGTATTTTAATATTAATATATATATAATTATATATATATATTAATATCAAATTACACGTAGACTGATACGGATTAAATATATATATAATTATTGTTATATATATATTTATAAATAATATAAAAAAAAATAATATGTAAATATGTAAAAAAATTAAATAAAAAAAATAATTAAAAATAAAATATTAAAAAATATATAGATGTGTTTTATTTCGTTCTAACTGTATTCTGATATTAATATATATATATATATATATCAAAATACACTTATAACGAAATAATATATATATCTATATACATAAATATATACGTATATATCACTATATATATACCTATATATAAATAAAAATATTAAAAAAAAATTATATATATATATACGTATATATACACATATGTATATATATACATATATTAATTCTACACATATATTTATGTAATAATTTTACATAATTAGGTATCCTAATTAATTACAATTAGCGGGACCTGCCTGACCACCCATGCCGAAAGTATAGGGAATTTAATTTGCTAGCACTATATTTAACCCTATAACTTTCCAAGACACCATAAAACCTGTACATGGGGGGTACTGTTTTACTCGGGAGACTTCGCTGAACACAAATATTAGTGTTTCAAAACAGTAAAATGTATTACAACCATGATATCGCCAGTAAAAGTGAAGTTTTTTGCATTTTTCACGCACAAACAGCACTTACAGGGACGATATTATTGCTGCAATACTTTTTACTGTTTTGAAACACAAATATTTGTGTTCAGCGAAGTCTCCTGAGTACAACAGTACCCCTCATGTACAGGTTTTATGGTGTTTTCAAAAATTACAGCGTCAAATATAAGGCTTGTGTTTAATTTTTTTCACATTAAAATTCGCCAGATTGCTTACGTTGCCTTTATGACCCTATGGTAGCCCAAGAATGAAAATTACCCCTATGATGGCATACCATTTGCAATAGTAGACAACCAAAGGTATTGCAAATGGGGTATGTCCAGTCTTTTTTAGTAGCCACTTAGTCACAAACACTGGCCAAAATTGGCGTTTTTTGCATTTTTCACACACAAACAAATACAAACGCTAACTTTGGCCAGTGTTTGTGACCAAATGGCTACTAAAAAAGACTGGACATCGCTTATTTGCAATACCTTGGGTCGTCTACTATTGCAAGTGGTATGCCATTATGGGTGTAAATTTATTTCCTGGGCTACTATACAGTCTCAAAGGCAACGTAACCAATCTGGCGAATTTCAATTTCAAATGTAACACGCTATATTTGACCCTGTAACTTCCCAAAACACCATAAAACCTGTACATAGGGGGTACTGTTTTACACGTGAGACTTTGCTGAATACAAATATGTGTATTTTATTGCAGTAAAAGCAAACAGTATTATGACATTGACAGTTAAAATGTCATGAAGAACGAAAAAAATAAAAAAAAATCTTATTTTCTCCCATTTTTTTCATATTAAATTATGTTTCATAGCTAAATATTTGATATTAAATGAAAGCCCTGTTTCCCCTGAATAAAATGATATATAATAAGGGGGGGTGCATTTAATATGAAAGAGGTGAATTACGGTTGGACAGACATATAGCGCAAATGCCAGGTTTTGTTTACGTTTTGTTTCGTTCACAACTTGTACATTTGGCTGCGGTGTTAAGGGGTTAAACAGGCCTTACCTCCTCCCTATAGGATAATACAAGTTTGGGAATGTGCTGGATAGATATGGCCCATTGCCTGCACAGTTCCGTGAAATTAGATCTTTCAATACACATTTATTTACCTATTATATATCTCAGGAGATAAGAATTATTAAAGTGGGAATTAAACACCCAACTAATAAAACCAAATAGTCTGTGCCTAGCTGGAAATATTGTGTAATGAGACTATAGTAGTGCAGTTCAGTCAGTGCAGTGTATCTCTTCATTAAAAGTTCATCATGCTATGATTTATCAAGGGATGAGTTTAAAATATGCATGTTAAAAGTAACCTTGTATATCTGTCTAGAGGGTATGAATTGGGGCAAAAGAAGGAAAACTCCAAAAAAGAAAAGAAAAAAAATATACACAAAACTAATTCTTGATTCAGTCCCATTGGATATAAAATTACAGAGAGATACTGAAATGCACATCTAAAATTTAAAAATATCCAAATAGGAAATCCATCTATTATTCATGTACATCTCAGTAAAATGGCTTAGACCAGACTTTCATCTGCGTAGCTTGTTATCAGGACGTCATTTGTTTATCATGTACAAACAGAACTGCCATCAGAAATGTTGAGGCACCTTACACAGCTCAATGCCTGAGTCACAGGACCTACCCCTGAGTCCACTCTCAGTCCTGGCTACAATTTTGCCCCACAGGGATGCAGTGTATGTATAGTGGAGCATTGCCATGGTAACCAGCGACAGCACTGGGGCTTGTGAGAGTCGGAGAGAGCTTCTGGAAGCTGAAGTTCACATGCTTTGGGCCTCCTCTTCACTATAAAAGCTGACGAGGGGCAGTGCTGAAACTAATGTAGAAATGGCCATGGTGCAAGCATTTTGGGGGAACCCCTCTACTTGCAGGGTTGTATTTAGCACTGAGTAGTGTTTGTATGTTTGAATGCATTTTTGTATGGATAGCGTGTGAATGTCGGCTTTTGAATGCAGGCATGCATTTGTGTGTAGTGTATATACTGCCAAACACAAATACACTCATACACACACACACACACACACACTGATACCTATACAGATACACAGACACACACACCAACATACATGCATATATACAGACACACAGATACACACACTGACATATGCACACACATAAATGTAATAATTGTTATATTTGCCGCCTCCCTCCTGTGAGCCTACCTTTTGTCTGCTGGAGGGTGGCTTGCTTGGGGTAGTGCTGGCTGAGGCTGATGGGAGTGGATGTTGCAGCAGTCCGTCATAGTTGTCACCTGCTCATGCTGGCCCTGTGTGCAGTATGTGTGTGTATAGTGGATGCAGTGTGTATTTTTATAGTAGATGTCATTTGTGTATGAATAGTGGATGTAGTGTGTATGTGTATAGCAGATGTAGTGTGTGTATTGTAGCATATTTGTGATTATGGGATGTAGTGTGTGTGTATAGTGGATGAAGTGTATGTGTGTGTAAGGTATGCAATGTGTGTATAGCAGATGCGATATTGTGTGTGTTTATACTAGATGTAGTGTGTGTAAGGGATGCAGTGTGTGTATAGTGGATGCAGTGTGTGTGTAAGGTATGCAATGTGCCTATAGCAGATGCAGTGTGTGTAACAGATGCATTGTCTGTGTTTATACTAGAAGTAGTGTGGGTATAGTGGATGCAGTGTGTGTATAGTGGATGTTCTGTTCAGTATGATAGGAAGTGTATGTGTGGGTAAGGTATACAATGTGTCTATAGCAGATGCAATATGTGTAATGGATGCATTGTGTGTGTTTATACTAGATGTAGTGTGTGTAAGGGATGCAGTATATGTGTAAGGGATGCAGTGTGTGTATGGTAGATACAAAGTGTGGGTATAGTGGAAGCACATTATATTGCATGCATAGTGTTTAATATGAGACGTCCAGTAAAAATGTAATATTCATTAACACTTTTTATTTTTCTATTTTACTAACAATCAGCAACAGAATTTGTCCCAAATATGCTTTTGCAGAGAGTAAGTCACGTTCACTTCTAGTTCCGGAATGTGACAGGTGCCAATGAGTTGACTCCAGTAGTATATTTATTTAAGCCAGTAGATACACTTGGACACTTAGATAGCTTGCCAATTTATACAGAAAACTATATTTTAAACAAATTAAGAAATTAACAGGAAATTTAACACTATCTGCCAATCCAAGATCTCAAATTTGATATAGCTTTTATCTAAGGTTTGAGTCAACCAGAAAGTAAATCTGATCTTGATTCAAACTGAATGTGTGGCAGGACTTTCACTGGTACTTTGCAAATCTTATTTATAATATTACAACCGCAGCAAAAATGAAATCAGAGTTCTAGCACATCTAAGAGTTCTAGCATAATCTATAGCTATAATATACCAAAATACTACAATTTAAGGGAAAGGCAGAGACAAAATTACCAAATTCCATTAAATCGAATGTAGGAGTGGGCAGAGACAAAATGACCAAATTCCACATCAAATTATGGCAAATCATGAGTTATTAAATCAAATTATGGCAAATCCAAGTTATTAAAAACACCAAATAGCATATTCCTGTAAAAGTATTAAATAATATTTGATACATCTGCTAAAAACATAATTGTAAACCCTAGCCTTGTTTAATAGGGAACCTGTCAATGAAACAAACCAGCACTTATAGAATGTTTAATTCTCAAAGTTGCCAGACTTGTTTGGATTATTCAAGGCAGCAATAGGTGTGTGCCTCTGATGGCATAGATCTCTTTCACTCTCTGTTTCACACACTGTTTTGGATCTCAATACCTAAGAGTATTGGGCCATATTATCGTATCTTGATAATGGTGGTGAGGCACAGAAGCGATAAAGTGTAGCTGAGACAGGTGCAAAAATTACAGAAGGACAGATATATGGAGAAAAAGGTTTTAACGCTAGAGTCTATGAGATATGACTGAAAAGACAGAGGCAAAATGGATTGGAGAGATAAGTAGGATGGATAAGCGATCTATAGACATATAAGCGGGAAATATGAAGAGGGAGAGACAGAGACGCAGACAGAGATAAAGAAATAAAGGTGAGAAGGGTTACGGGGCATTTAGATTAGGAGGGGCAGGACTAAAAGACACCAGAAGAAACAGCAAGATCAATTAAAACAAGTGAAGAAAGTGGTTATAAAAACGGACAATGCCGGATAAAGTATTAGATTTGGGGGAAAAGCTTGGTTGAATATAGTCTCCTACTTCAATAGATTTAGAGGGAGGTGAGCTAAGAGGATAAGTGTTGGTTCAAAGAGCAACATATATAAAAAAAAAACAGTTCGTTTGAGAGGTCGGAAAAATAACCTGAAAAAAACATACTGTGGGGGCCCAAAGGTGCCCATTCTCACCGTCTGAAATGCCATTTATTTACTTCTCTTAAGAAGATTAAAAACAGACAGTTATAATAACAGGACCAAATACACTGTGTTATGCATCCATAAATAGTAGAAGAACAATGTCAATCAATCTGGTGGCAGATAATATTTTATGTTAACATAGTTCTTCCTCAAGGGAATGATTTTCTATTCATCAGTAATACATAAGAGGCAAAGCGTGCATTTAATCTGAAGCTCATCATTATTATCACAATGATCCTTTCTCCAATCCATGTGTAAGGCTACAGCTGTGAAGACTAAAGAGAATTTCTTGTTTCAAGTTCTGCACACAAACACACCAACATGTGCACTGTACATCTGTTACCTAAGAGCACGCTGGCAACAGACATACAGAACTTCTAGGAAGCGTGTGTTGGCTCTGAGCGCACGCATGCTCTCTGAATCGGCAAGAAGTTCCAATCAAATGCTTCTTTACGAGAAGCATTTCAATGGACCACACAAGGGAGGAGATGCCTGGCATTCCGGGTAAGTTTAAAGCTTCTAGTAAGGTTTTGAGTGATGGGGAGGAGGTGGGGGAATGCTGAGTAAAATAACTACACCCTTAATAAGGGTTGGAGTATCCCTTTAATATTATTCCAACTAAACCCCATTCAATGTATATCTGCTTGTGGGTTCCTTGATTCAAAATGTCTGAGTTTGCATTCCTCTGTATTGAATCTTATCTGCCACTTGCCTGCCCAATCAACCAAATGCCCAATCCCCCCAAATGTATCCAAAGTTATATGAAAACTTACCGGGCTTTGTGCCATCTGCAAACACTAACATGTGACTTTCAATGCAAACTAGGAGATCATTTATAAACATATTATAATACAACTCTGTGGAATTTGTTGGTGCTTTACTAATGATAATAATAAGAAGAATTGTACCCATAATAGAACCCTGTGGCACCCCACTTACCATATTTGTCCAACTTTGAAAAAAAATCAATTTACAACTACACTCTGCTACTCTCTGCACGCTATCTTTAAGTTACTTTCCTGAACAAGATTTTTTTTTATCTAAACCATCTGATTTCAGATTTAATAGTAACTTTTTGTGTGAAAATGTATTAAATAGCAAAATCTAAGTCGATCACATCTACTGACTCACCCTGATCTATAGTCCTACCAACTGATTCATTAAAAACAAATAAGTTAGTTTGACATGACCTTTTTTTCATGAAACCCTGTTGACTCCTTATTGATATATTGTTGTTCAAAATTAATTCCTGAATATTATCACTTACAAACCTGTGTTCCTAACGTTATAGTGTCCTGTGGCAGTTTAGATGTCCCTGACCCCCTCTGAATGCATGGAAAAAGCTATTTTACCTTTTACCTTGCGTTTCCTCCTTCACTGCACTGCTATCCTCATTGCTGGTCCTGCCTTCTTTGGTTGAGATCTTCAATCTTTAAATAGGAAAGAATTTAGAGGCTAGTGCGGGAAATCTAGGAGCAGCATTTGATTGAGAACCAAGTTCGATGTGCAGAAGTGACTGCAGTGGCTATCTTTCAGTCACTAGAGGTGTATAAACCCGGCAATTTCTACAAAACTTCAATGTTTTAAATTTCAGGATTAAAAGTGCAGGGCGACTGCACCAAAAACATTGAAATGGAGTGGTCTGGGTGTCTTCAGTGGTCCTTTAATAGCCCTTCAAATCATTTCCCAACCACAGATGTTAAACTCACAGGTCTGTAATTCCCGGCTGGAGATTTTGAAACCTTTTTAAATATAGCTACCACATATGCTTTTTTTCAGTCCACTGGGTCATGGGAGGTCATTTAAAGGGACGCTGTAAGTACCAGAACCACTACTGCTTAATCTAGAGGTTCTGGGGCAAAGAGACTGTCCCTGCAATCTCAACAGTGTCAACGCTATCTTTTCTGAGAAAAAGCAGTGTTTACATTGCCACTTATGGTGTGTAAATCTCTTTATTTTTTTCATGGGGGGCATAAATCTAACTAGCTACTATAATGTTACTAATATTACTAATAAAGTGCCAACACATTCCACAGTGGTTGGACTAACAGTGTAAGTCCTAAGTATTTGTAACCAAACAAGTTAGATGCACAGGAACAGAGGGGTTGAGGGCCCTACTCAGTGAGCATACATGCTAGAGGGAGTGGGCGTAGAATGTTCCTTTAAGATGGAGGATTCTTTAATGGCTCTCACACATTCCTTCATCTTGCCGCCTGTGTGAAGGCCATGAGGATTTATAACAGGGTTTTTTCAGAGTAGTTTAAATTCTTTCACTACGTTTGCAAGCTTACAATCTAGCATACAAAATACTCCTAGGAAAATTACTTAAGAGAAGCTGCCACTTGCCAATATTTTAAATATTTTGTATTCTTATCTGAGTCTCGACTTCTGGTCAATCATTGTTACAATTCCTGTCCTTTGCGCCTGGCAGTCATATAGAGAAAGCATAGAGGGGGAGGAGAACAATAAACAATGTTCCCTCCTCATTTGCATTGTGTGCCTTGACTGTGCCTTGATTCAACTGGATAGTGATATTCTTCGCTAAATTCTTAATATAAATTGAAAAGAAAACATGTCATTTCATAGAAAGTTTAACACAAGCTGTAGGTGAGTTTAATGTTTTATTCACCGCTATAAGTCCAGAAAAGTGACGGTTTTCCTTTAAATTCACAGTGTCTCTCCTTTTCCCCTAAACTTCAGTCTGCCTTGTTTAGTGAGGAAATAGGTGATGCATCTCATATAATCCTTGATCACTCCTTTGGAGAAATTACCGCGTTAACCAATATACATGATGTGCCAATGGCATTTTATTAACATGAATGAGATGCAGCTTACAACTCTACTACACTCATCCAAACTGTCCTCTTTTATTTAAAAGAGGGAAAAGGCTTACAGCTGTCTTGTGTTTGAGCTAATGTGGCTGTATTAAGCTGTTAATAAAAAAAAAATTCAAAAAAGTTAAATATTGTCTCAGGATTGAGAAAGATCCCTTGTGGGATCGAAACGTTGCACTTTGTTCCAATAAACCTGCTGAATTGATCCTTGAGTGCCTGGACTACAGTTTTTGTTCAGCAATCACAGGAGGGGTAGCCAACCCCAGGTCTGGTTGCACCAGGATTGTAATAAGTGTGCAGTATAGTTTTTTTTTTGTTTAAACACTATAAACCTGTAACAAGACGTCTTGCTGCTGGTATCTTCACAATGTGCAAAATGCTTACATCATGTGTTGGTGCTTGTTTTAAATGCTTAATTGGTACCACGAGACTATTATCCCACTATTTTTTATTGATTTTCTAATTTAGAAACCATTGCGCTGTAAGACTGTTAGAGTTGAGTTCTCTTGTTAGACGTGGTTTCGGTTTTCAGTCCGAGACACAGGACAGGCTATTCTTTTTATCAGCTGAGAAAGATTGTATCACATTCTGTGAGAAGCATCGGAGTCAGAAGACATCGCCATCCTGAAAAATCACAGACAGTACTTTGTGTTCACAAGTTGTAGACAGTCTGAGTCTTTTTAAATGACAAAAATAGGCGGACATGATTTTACCTGACAAGAACAGTGTAAGCCAATGAACATATTTAGATACACATCTCACACACAGATTTACATATATGGTCATATAGTTGTGGCTATGAATACCTAATGAAAATATTAAATATTTCATTATTTGTAATGGGTCTGAGTGTAAGATCTGTACTGCGGCAGAGTGCTAAATAATGCCTAGTTGCCATGGAAACCAATACAATATTTATCCACATTTAGCACTTTGTATCCCCAATAGCATTTGTTTTGGCTTCATACATCTCCCGGAATGTGTGTAAAGATTGCAAATGTCTGTTTTTGTAATTAGTTAGATATTGGTTTAAGCTTGTCTCCCACTGGCTGGTCAGAGACAACAACTCAATCGTAGGGGTCTATTCTCTTAGTAGCGAGTTATACTGAGTTGAGGAAGTTTAGGTTTAAGTAATCATGTTTTGTGAATAGCCCCATTTGCGCTATTTTTGACCTGCACTTCAAAATCCGATTACCATAACCATTACCATACCATTTTACAAAATAATTCTGAAATAGTATGTTATTTAATTAATATAGAAAAAAATGCACAATGCTAAGGTAGTATCCCTTTAAGGGAGTAACTTACCCAGCAAGCTGGTATGGTGTAATTAAAGAACACTGATATAAAGCATTATCTGCTTAGTTTTAGTTAGAGTAAAGAGGGTACATAAATTCATATAACAATACTGGTGGTTGATGGTGAATATAGGTACAGACAAAACGGAATATGGACCGATAAATGCGGTATAGGGAAATCTTGCATCAACAGTGCTACAAATAAACTTTAATCACTGTTGCATGCAGGGAATACTAGTAAAACTATTGTTGCAGTACAATTGCTGAGTGCAAACTGCTACAATGATCTCCATAAAAATCCGATTGTACACATTTATTCACAGACACAACCCACACAGAGTAGTAGTGTTATTTAATTAATTCTATTTCTTATGAATATCTTTAAAGGAACACTATAGTCTCCTGAATTACTTTAGCTAAATTAAAGCAGTTTTAGTGTATAGATCATTCCCCTGCAATTTCACTGCTCAATTCACTGTCATTTAGGAGTTAAATCACTTTGTTTCTGTTTATGCAGCCCTAGCCACACCTCCCCTGGCTATGATTGACAGAGCCTGCATAAAAAAAAAAAAACTGGTTTCACTTTCAAACAGATGTAATTTCCCCTTAAATAATTGTATCTCAATCTCTAAATTGAACTTTAATCACATACGGAGGCTCTTGCAGGGTCTAGCAAGCTATTAACATAGCAGGGGATAAGAAAATCTAAATTAAACAGAACTAGTGATAAAGAAAAGATAAACTTTAGACGACTCTTTACAGGAAGTGTTTAGGAAGGCTGTGCAAGTCACATGCAGGGAGGTGTGACTAGGGTTCATAAACAAAGTGATTTCACTTCTAAATGGCAGAGGATTGAGCATTGAGGCTGCAGGGGCATGTTCTATACATCAAAACTGCTTCATTAAGCCAAAGTTGTTTTGGTTACTATAGTGTCCCTTTAATGTACATTATCCCCAATTCAGGCAGCTGATGTTTTACATTTTTACTAAAGATGGAAAAGAATAAAGTGGAAGAATTTAGATTTATGATCTGTTTTTCATATTTTAGATACTTTTTAGATCATAGAACATATTTTCTGTAACTGAATTCTAGAAACAAAATATAATGTGCTTGTTGATGTCACGAAAGGGTACACTGTAACATTAACTTGACAAATATTTATTTGTGATTTAAATACTGCAAACTGTGTAGAACTGGTGCAAAATACCTTTTGTTTAATTCTACTGCTATTATACTACAGATTCTATTTTTTTTTTTAGTAGCTAATGAAATTAAAAAGTGACATGCATCTCTTTCCTTTCTCCTCATTTTCATACTTATTTTAATAGGTTAATTCTGTAAAAACAATGCAAGTCTGTACAAATAGTTTAAACCAGTAGTTAATTCTTTTCAAACCTAAGATTTGGTCAAGGTCCAGACTTATACCTAAACCAGCCCTATCACCAAAAAGTTAATCTAATCTGCTTCTATATAGTCCTAAGTATGTGTCTGAATCTCAGTTTTATTCCCGGGCACTTATTTGAATAAGATTTATTAGGAGAATTGGGTACTCAAATTTACCCACAATCCATCAGTAAAACCAACCCTACAGGACGGGAAACTGCAGACATCATGCCAGAGGAGGTCAAAATGGCTGTGTCCAGATATTGAAAGCTGGCACAAGGAGGAAGCTGTGCACAAGGCTGGCACAAGGAGGAAAAGATAAGGAATTAGGAAAGGGAAACCAAAAGTAAAAACCAAGATGACCGAGCTTATCTAACTCGGCTCCTGCAAATATCATTCATGCTACCCATATCTCGTATTTGTTTTATCAGTCATCCTCCTAGCACTCACATCACACACAACCCTAACATCACAGACAACTCATTAGTTAATCCAACAGCACTCACCTATCATTTGTCCCCATCGTATTCCCAAACTGTTTTTATTCCTCTCATGATATACACTCCCCATCATTCGTCCATATCATCTACATGGTGCTCAGAAGTGGCTGAAGTCACTGTCCTGTACAGTTTGATACATTGTATTATAGGTTATTATAGACTGGCATTGTCTCGCTTTACTAATAATGTTGGAATCGTGCTTGTGCTCGCTATATAACTACCACTGGGTGCGTAGTGTCTTTTTCGTCATTGTTTCAGGAAGCAGAAATAATTTATAGCCAGCCATAACATGCCTGGTCTTAAAGAACTGAAGCTAGCACAGTCATGAGCAAGTTATTATATAGTGGCCAGCACTTAGATATCCTGTTATAAGGCTGCAAGATAATGTTCAAATTATATCTTTTACCAGAATAGGGCACCATTTAAAAAAAATAAGAACATTGTATAAAATACAAATACTAAGTTACTATTTCATGCCAACTGAAATATGCCATATGTTTGACCATGCCACAAGATTTAAAGCTGTGCTTAGATGTAAATTGATTTAAACCTTTTTATGATACTGTTTTTTTAAACTTAACTGTTTCTAATCACTGAGCATTCTAGATGCTTTTTTTCCCGTAGTTTCCCATATTTCCCAACTAAAACCTTTGCTTTTCTGTCTTTCCCCTTTTGTTCCCTTTCATTTTGTGTGCAATCATTATCTGTCTGTTGGCTGACAGTGTCTTTACATCCAAAATGCAAAGCAGACAGATGGGGGCGTCTGGGAAGAATATGACCAAAAGTACCAGCATCGGAGGTGATATGTACACTTTGGAGAAGAATGATGGAAGCCAATCTGACACAGCAGTGGGCACAGTGGGCGCAAGTGGCAAGAAGAGACGATCTAGTATCGGAGCCAAAATGGTGGCCATTGTTGGCTTGTCAAGGAAAAGTCGAAGTACCTCACAGCTCAGCCAAACAGGTCAGTAACCAATGTTTTTTATATGTTTGTTCTTGATTGATAGAAGGATGATTTTTTTTTCAGTTGTCTACGAGGAACGCAAGACGACATATTCAACACCATTTCTTCTGTTTTAATAATTGTGTGAATTAGAAATAAAATGCTTTTATTTTTGTTACCTTTTCTTCCATAGAATTTGTAACATGGGAGAGATTCATTGTTGTGGACAGTAACATACATTGAGGTCATGAGCTTGATCATATTCATGAATAGTTGGAATTTACTTATTTCAGTGCAGTTTTCAACAGACTGGTGTATATATCTGTGCTTTGTATGACCTGAAGAAGAAAACAAAATTTAAAAATTTAAAAAATCTCATATCGTAACACTAATATATCTGTTTATATAGTATTATTATACCATACCATTTTTGAGACAGATGTTATATATATTATGTAGCTTCACCACTTCCCGTGACATCTAATACCAATTTTGGAAAACTTCATCATGCTGATACATTTAATTGAGTTCAGTTATTAATTATACCACCAGGCAATCCTAGTTAATTGCCTTAATTATATGGACTAAAGACACCAAGGCTAGTGCCCTAGTAATTACCTTGGTTGGCCACAATACTACCCAGAACGTAACAATACTGAATGGAAAAGCAAAATTAATTTTGCTCAGTTTATTTCTGAAAATGTAAATAGGGTTTAAGACCAAATTAATTAAGAGATCTTTTACAGGTAGGCCATTTTTCCGTCTTTCTTACCGATTAAGGCCCTTGTTTAATATTTTTGGATAATCTTTTCAAATGATTGTTCTGGATTCATAAATAATTTTTTCAAACTATTAAAATCTAAAAAAAATACATCATGTATAAAAATTATCCAAATATTGCAATGTTGAAATATTTTTTAAAATCGAAAATCATTTTAAAAGTTTATCCAAAAATGCTAGATCGTTTGAAAAGCGTATCCAAAAAACACAAAATGTTGGGCCTAGGTGAGACAGCAATGACTTGGACATTTCCATACAAGATTGACTTGAGTTTGATATAAATTCCTTAAACTTTTCTTTAAATACATACTAAGCAGAATGGATGTGCTCATTAGTAGTGTGTACTTTATATTCAACAGGACTTTTAATCTTCACCTCATTAGGCAGAAAGCTCATTCTATGTACGTTTAGGACAACAACATTTAGAGAAAGTGTCAACTTGGTTTTATGAAGTAATCCATATTCGACAAAC
Source organism: Pelobates fuscus (assembly GCF_036172605.1). Lineage (NCBI taxonomy): Eukaryota > Metazoa > Chordata > Amphibia > Anura > Pelobatidae > Pelobates > Pelobates fuscus. Next base: position 50,389,063 of record NC_086320.1, read on the forward strand.
TACATTATTTCTATGGAATTATATTTGTAAAGCATTGCATTGTATGTGTGATGTACATTTAAAAAAAAACGTTTAAACGGAAGTAAAATTATTCAGCAGAGTATCTCATAAAAGCCATGGGGAACATCTTGTTTTTTAATTCCATAACTGTAACAATGTTTACCTAGATAAATGATGTATAGGTAAATAGAGGATATATCCTCTGGACATTGGATACAGCCTCGGGCTACAGATTTCAAAAATAGCTATTATGGGCATGAAATAATTAAACATTTGCAGAAAAAAATATTAATTATGGATTGGAAGATTGAGCAAAAAAAGCTTGGTGTAGCAATAAAAATAATAAAATAAAGTTAATATACTTAACTTTTTCCAGCACTGCTTATTTCTTTGCTTCATCCATCGTTGGTTCAATCCAACGCTTCTCATAGGAGCATAGGGGACCTGATGTGCTTTCTTTTGGGGGCTTCCTTTGTCACTAGTAGCTGTCAGCATGACACCCACTAGAGTTGGATTTAACTCTGCAATGTAAACGTTGAAGTTTCCAAAAAACTGCAATGTTTTTATAATGCAGGGTTAAAAGGACAGAACCACTGCACCCAGGCCACACCATTGCGATGTAGTGGCCTTGATGACTTGAGTGGCCCTTTTGTGGCATTAGAAGATTCATGACGAATGGAATTATACTGTCTCTGCACTCTGTTTGAATTATGTACCTGTCATACAAAAATACAGAATTACATGTAAACTATAAACTGTGGTGGCCAAATTGCTAACATGTGGATACAGTAGATTTCTGGTCAAATATGTACTTATTAGTTATATGCCATTACCAAGTTAATATTATTATAATATAATTAGCATTTAGCATAGTAGCATTTTATTATCCAATATTATTCAGATTTCCTGTGTGCCTGAGTCATCCTGAGTCATCTCAAATATTCATTTATGTTCAGTACTGTCACATAATTGTACTGTTTTGCTGAGCTATGAATAAGGTAAAAACTTGAATGATATTATGTCCATGTCTCAAACTACAAAGAATTTCTTGGTGATGTGAACTTTTTTTTAAACATTTTGGAAGTTGGAATGGTGATGACTCAATGGAGTTTTCTCACTAAATTCAGTTACAAGTCCAGCTTCATAAACAGCAGTGTTTGGTTCTTCACTGACGTGCTTACCATAGTTACATAGTTGCATAGGCTAAAAAAAGAGACATGTGTCCATCAAGTTTAGCCTTTCTCACATTAGTTTTTTTGCTCTTGATTCAAAAGAAGGCAAAAAAAAACAGTTTGAAGCACTTCCAATTTTGCAATAAACAAGGAAAAAAAATCCTTCTTGACCCCAGAATGGCAGTCAGATTTATCCTTGGATGAAGCAGTTATTACCCTACATTGAAAGATTATATCCTTGACTATTCTGTTTTTGCAAGTATGTATAAAACCACTTCAGGCAGAGAATTCCATATCCTTATTGTTCTTACGGTAAAAAATCCTTTCCTTTGCCTTAGATGAAATCTTCTTTCTTCCAGTCTAAACACATGATCTCGTGTCCTATGTAAGATCCTATTTGTGAATAGATTTCCACACAATGGAATATTGTAGATATGTTTGTAAAGGAGTTTAAGCATGCGTGGGATAGGCATAAGGCTATCCTAACTATAAGATAAGGCCAGGGACTAATGAAAGTATTTAGAAAACTGGGCAGACTAGATGGGTCGAATGGTTCTTATCTGCCGTCACATTCTATGTTTCTATGTTTCTATAATGTTATGATATCCCCTCTGAGGCGACGTTTTTCTAAACTAAAGAGGTTACATTTGTTAACTTTTCTAAATAGCTAAAATGTTCCATTCCTTTTATTAATTTTGTAGCCCGCTTCTGCACACCAGCATTGGAAGGTGTGAAACCAGGCATTCACCTGGAGTTAAAGATTCACGGGCACAGCTATTTGCAGGGACTTCCCTTTGTGATGGGGGGCACAAAAGTAGAATTGGGACTGTAGTATTTTTCGAGTTTTAAGTTTGATGTTGCTCACTGGTCAGTAAAAAATCCTTCAAATGTTAAATTCTGTTAATTAATATTGTAGTTTACACTCTATAAAGATTCATCATTCATAGCTACTGAATACAGAATACAGTACTAAAAATAAAATAGACGGCCTTGTTTTGTTTCTAAAAAATATATTTTAGATATACTTTTTACGTTTTAGTATTGGACTGTGCAATCTAGGTGTTAAAATGTTGTGGGAGTGATAAGAAGCATGTGCACCCACTGTGGCTACCATATTGGTCAGAGGAGGCAAACCCCAAAAGGTGTGTTAACCTATGCTGATTACTGGTAATTTCAATAGCATGTTGTATAGGTTAACATTTAATACCATCCTAAAGATGTTCATATTTCGATGATGGCAAGTCAACTTGAAAACAATAAATATGATTTGCCGTTAAGTCTTGCAGGAAGGAAAAGCACATGCAAAAAAAATTGTGTTCTGAATATTTTTACAAAAAGTTGTATGAGAAGAGGCGCAACATAAGATAAACAACACTATAACGTTATATTGTGCAATTATAATACAATCTCATGTTAGGTTCTTTCTTTATTCTCCTGTGTAATACTGTACAATCTAATGGTAAACCATTCCTGTCTACCAGCTACTCTGTCTAGCGCGGCCTTGTTCATATAGTCATTTAATCTGGAAAGTACAGAATTCCATTAAGGATTCTAGGTATAGCAGTCATGTAGATTGACTCACCTGTTCTAGGCGTGTGAGCTGAGACATCCACAATTGCTGATTTTAGGGGTGGAAATAGAACTCCGATTTTAGTGGAGACCTGGCTGTAGAGATGGACAGTTAAATAAGAACTCTTTTAACCTGTGGAGAGCAAGAAACAGGTTAACCTGTACCTGGTTAACCTGTACCTGAAACTGTTATTTTCTAGCATATGATAATATTGTCAGGTGGATGTTTGTAAATGAACCCGGGCTACCATTGGTGAGTGAACCACAATACATTGTGGAAACTCTATGACCTGGACTTGCCTATGAAACTAGTAAGGCAAGACTCCCACATAATACAAATTCAACAGTTTTGTCTGATTAATATAAATTTGACACTTGGTGAAGCGAGACTCATGTGGGCAGCTGCCATACACATTTATAGGCAGAGATGATGGTCACCCTATTGATTAGCAGTTTCATAACCCCTGTTTTAGAACTTTAAATTGGGAACGCATACGATTCAGTGAGCTTACGATATTTAGAAAAAGCACATCGTATTCATGAAACCCTTGGCAACTGCCTGCAATAATTTCTTTATCCTAGCAACCCTGCCTTCTTCAATGTAGGAGACCCTGCCTGACACCGAGAAACGTGTCTAATGTATGGTTTTCACAAAAAAATATATATTTTTCTCAACTATTATACACATTTGAAGAATGGGTCACTAAACTAATTTTAGAACGGAAGAATGATTCAGAATGATTCTTCAAGTTAATGTCATGGATTCTGTCCAAAAGGTTTAAAGCAGAACTGTCACTTCCGGGGAAATTACACCAAGGAACACTGACTATCATCTATAATTTGTGTTAACCTTTTCTTCTTGTGCTGCTACTTTATCTCTTGAATGTGTACTACAAGATTTAGCAAATTATATCACAATCTAGTTCAGTCTAGGCACAGCCAGGGCACATTATACAAAAGAGGTTCAAAAAAAGAAACATTGTTTCTGTTTCAACTCCACCTCTAAGTATGTTAAATGGTAGAAAATGCCAAATGTTAAAGGACGAGGGAGAGAAGATGGATGCACTTAGATAGATGATGGAGCTAATTACAGAAGTATGGATTTAATTGAAGTGTTTAGACCTTGCAAGCTAGGATATATATCCTACTTAGCTATCATTCTAATTGTGTTTCATACTAATTCTTAAAGGACAATCTAAATGTAAATTGACGAAGAACTGAATTATACGAAAAAGTTGAAGTTTTTGAGTTCTTGGCAAACACACATTACCAAAGAGCATTCGTGGAGATTTGTCTAGGTGACCCGATATTTCTATTTCAGTTTGATTTAAAAGCAATCTTGTTATTGATGTTTCCAATTGAATTTTTTAGAGTGCCATTCTTTTTCTTTAATGCTGTCTCTGTGCCAGTGTTCTGGGCATAGGATGCCAGTATTCTCTAAGTGATGCTCATTGATATTTTAAACTACTGAGCCACTTGAAAACCAACCTGAGTCTAATGCATTTTTCGGAGCCAGCATTGGCGTTACAATTGCATTATGAGCGTCTGGTCCACTATAAAAACCTGGCAGCACTACAGGGAATATGATTATTTTTTTTTTAAATTTATTCAAAGAGGAAATGATATCGGGAGTTTTGCATACCACAAACCTTTTTATATTATCCAGCAAATTATGAACGATAGTAATCAAATATCAAGCTATCCTAATATAAAATGATAACGTTTAATATTTATTGTAAAGCGCTGCGGAATAAGCTGGCGCTATATAAATACCAATAATAATAATAACTATACATATTTATGGTAGAGAGAGAATACTGTCCCTGAATATGGAAATTCATTCAGGAATAATATGTGACAATAGTAAATATTTAAGCGAGAATAGTTGACAGTAAATAAAATCCGATATTAATGGAGTGGGAAAATGTTTTTACTGATAAAATATATTATTTAAGATTTTTAGACCTTTATGTCCTGTAATGATCATTTATGAAATATTTCAATAGAGTTTAATCAATCCCGACCAGCTCTAATGTCTGATTTTTAATGACTATTTGAAGTCCACTTTTGTTGATTGGTTAGTTTTGGTAAGTTACCCTAGGTTAGTTTTGGTAAGTTACCCTGTCAACAATAGCAGGATTTAGGATTTAAATTAATTGTTTTTGTTTTAACACATGAGCTATAATGTAAACATATACTGGTAATTATTTAATATTTTGTATTGTTTTGTTTTTACACTTCAATATGTGTATTCTTATTAGGAAACTATCAGAGAATTTAGACTGCAAAGAATATGCTGGATGTATTTCCTCCTGAATCTGTTCCTTCTATCTGTTCTGTCTTTTGCTCATGCGCAAATGCATACATAGAATTGAAATTATACTGTTAATGTCATTATGTCATTTGACGATAAACTTGATAAGGCCAGTGTGGTATTACCAGACACTGTTATTGCCTGTTTGGGTGAAGAACACAGCTCCAAACGACTGCCAGGGTTATCCTCTAAAGTGAGAATTCAAAGTCAATTTTACATTTAAGGTCAAAGTAGCTGAACGGGAAAAATTCTCAGCTATGCATCCAGTTTGGCTACTTTGCCCTAGAATTTGGATTTCACTTTAAATTCATTGTGAATTCTTCCTTTAGTAAATAGCTCTGAGTGAGTCCCCATGTCTACTTACTGAACTTTGACTACTGATAGCATGGTAAAGACAGACCCATTTGCAAATATCAAGTGTCTACTGTATATAAAGGAATATCAGCTTTTTAGTACAAAGAAGCTGGCATAATTAATACCACCATCACGCAGAGATTTGTGACTACAAACACTGACATGTTTCTATGGTGTACCCTTACCTTTAAAAGGACACTCGCAACTTAAATGTTTTTTTTAAAGGTATATGGCTTATAGTCATGCTATATTTACTCCACATTTAAATGGACACTATAGTCACAAGCTTATTGTATTTGTTCTGATGAGTAGAATCAGTCACTTCAGGCTTTTTGCAGTAAACACTTTTCAGAGAAAATGCAGCATTACAGCCTAGTGAAAACTCCAGTGTCCACTACTCAGATGGCTGCTAAAGTTGCTTCCTGGGGCAGTGCAGCATAGTGAACAGCACTGCCATTCAGTGTCTCCACCTTCTGAATGCAATATTGAACTTTCCTCATAGAGATAAATTGATTCAATCCATCTCTATGAGGAGATGCTGATTGGCCAGGGCTGTGTTTGAATCATGCTGGCTCTGCCCCTGATCTGCCTACTTGACAGTCTCGGCCAATCCTATGGGGAAGCATTGTGATTGGCTCAGACCACAAC